>NC_133378.1:11762871-11813135 GCF_049309525.1 Garra rufa
TTAAAACTTTTTGATGCAACTGACTACCTCAAATTTTTATTGTATTTTTATTTTAATTTTTAAATTATTCAGGTTTACAGTGTACTTATGCCAAGCTCTAATATATTTTATCGGGTAGAACGAAATTGTGCAATTTTATCATTAGCTAATAAATTACAAACAAAATTTAAATCAAATATTTTTGTGGAGAAAGGGAAGCATTGAAGACAAAAAGGCTGGAAAACCCCAAGGTAAAACTACACCTCTATTTTCTGACCACAAGGGTTTAATTTGTTTTATATTTAAGTTGTTTACAGGCTAGATGTTTGTCAGTTAACTGCTTCAAGCCAGAAAAAAAATGTACACTTTTCCTGCGGTGCTATACTAGCCTAATTATCTTTGCACACCTCAGCCCTGATAAAAGATAATAAGCATGACTATTAAAAACCTGATTTTTATGATAGGTACGTAAAGACACTGTGACTCATTTATATTGTATGTGAGAACTTTATAGGACACTTCTGAGAAAGTGATGTACTCCTCTGAACTCCATGAAAGGGAAACTGTTGTGGTTTAAACACCAAACATGAACAGCTCTTCTAATGCATTTCCCTGTTGTAAAACAGCATATGCTTGTTAGGTATGTTAGGTAAGGATGGCAGCTGGTTTGAGCTGGTTTAAGCTGGTTCTTTGCTGGTTTTATGCTGGTTATGATTTGGTTCAAGCTGGTCATGTGCTGGTCTTAAGCAACTAGCAGAACCAGAACCAGCTTATAACCAGCTCAGGACCATCTTAAACCATCTAAGGGCCAACTAAGGACCAGATCAAACTGCTTCAAAACATACCTTTTTAACAGGGTTCACATTACAATATTCACAATATTGGACAATATTTCACAATATTCATTGTGTAAATATAATGTAGAACATTTTATAAAAAAAATTATATTATTAAAATTATTATTAAAAAAAGATTTTATGCAACTGTGTGCACTTAAAAAAACATACAACTTTACCTATGAAATTGGCCATATCAAATCAAAGGAAAAGAAAGAAAAAGATTCACCACAGAATGTTATTAAACACAACATATAATTTGCAATGTTATAGAAATAACCCCAAAACACACCTGAACAAGTTGGAACTAAACTCTTTAGGACGTTGGCCCTCGAGGAGCAGGATTGGCCACTCAGCTTTAAATAAGGTGATTCACAGTCTTTAACAGAGTAACATCCTTAGGCATTGCTTTATTATTGCTTTATTTCAATTTCTGCACAGCTAAAGTGCTACTAAAACACTTATTCATTGTAATTAAAATGTGTTTATAGCCAAATCATTGCAAATCATCCCACATAGAACCAGCCAAAGACAACAGTGAAGTGAAAAAACCCATAACCTGAGATGGATAAAGGAGATAAAGGAACAAATTTAAGGAGGAGCCCATCTCATAAGTCTGGTATCTCTACCAATTAAAGTTGCATGCATTTCTGTAACTGTAATACTAATTAATTTGTCAATCAAAATATGTAATGAATAACTATTGCATTCTGGAATACTTTGGTAAGATAGGAACAGTGATGGAGCCAGAGGGGTGTTCAGGATGGCATGTTGTTAATCTATAAATGATGAATGTTAAGAGAATATTAAAGTTGGTTGCAAGATACAGAGGTGGTTGATTATTTTTTGTCTCTCTTCGATGTTACTGTACACCCTAGGCTGGATGAGTTTGTATAGACATTTTGCAATAACACATTTGTCTTTCTGTTGACTCAATAAAGTCTGTGCTTCATACAGACAGATATAATAATATAAAAGTATCTTTCCATTTGTGCTGTTTTTTTACAGCAAAACTCATCAGTGGCCTTATTTTCATATATAAAGCTGTCATTTAGCCTAAAACAATTATTCGATTCAGTGATCAGATGTTTGCCTTCAATGTAAAAACATGATGCTGTGGTGTTTTTCATCTGGTGTGCATCACGTTTGAAGTGGTTTTCCATTGGGTTTACAACTTCTACGAAACTTTAACTTTTAACAGTTAATCAGATAAAAGAGAAAAGATTGTTCCAAATTTAGCCTAATATATACTTCTGTGCTTGTAATCCTTTCCATCATTTCAACTGACAGCTTTCTCGTTAGAGACATGTTTTCTTACAATTAGCCAAGTTCAACAGCTCATTAAGTTCTGTAAGTACTCCCTTTTAACTGATTACTAATTAGCATTTTAGATGTTTAGATACAGTGCTGTGAAAAAGTGTTGGCCCCTTACTGATTTTTTATATTTTTACATGTTTGTCACACTCAATGCTTCAGATCATCAAACAAATTTAAATATTAATCAAAAATAACACAAGTAAACACAACATGCAGTTTTTTATTATGAAGGGAAAACAAAATCCAAACCCACATGGCCCTGTGTGAAAAAGTGTTTGCCCCCTAAACTTAATAACTGGTTGGGCCACCCTTAGCAGCAACAACTGCAATCAAGCATTTGTGATAACTTGCAATGAGTCTGTTACAGCTCTGTGCAGGAATTTTGGTCCACTCATCTTGGCAGAATTGTTGTAATTCAGCCACATTGGAGGGTTTTTGAACATGAACTGCCTTTTTAAGGTCATGCCACAGCATCTCAGTATGATTCAGGTCAGGACTTTGACTAGGCCACTCCAAAGTCTTCATTTTGTTTTTCTTCAGCCATTTAGGGGTGGATTTGCTGGTGTGTTTTGGATCATTTTCCTGCTGCAGAACCCAAGTTCGCTTCAGCTTGAGGTCACAAACAGATGGCCGGGCATTGTCCTTCAGGATTTTTTGGTAGAGAGCAGAATTCATGGTACCTTTTATCACAGCAAGTCTTACAGGTCCAGAAACAGCAAAACAGCCCCAGACCATCACACTACCACCACCATATTTTACTGTTGGTTTGACGTTCTTTTTATGAATGCTGTGTTACTTTTATGGCAGATGTAATGGGACACACACCTTCCAAAAAGTTCAACTTTTGTCTCGTCAGTCCACAGAGTATTTTCCCAAAAGTCTTGGGGATCATCAAGATGTTTTCTGGCAAAACTGAGACGAGCCTTTATGTTCTTTTTGCTCAGCAGCGGTTTTGTCTTGGAACTCTGCCATGCAGGCCATTTTTGCCCAGTCTCTTTCTTATGGTGGAGTCATGAACACTGACCTTAACTGAGGCAAGAGAGGCCTGCAGTTCTTTAGATGTTGTTGTGGGGTCTTTCGTGACCTCTTGGATGAGTCGTCGCTGTGCTCTCCTTGGGAAATTTTGTTCGGCCGGCCACTCCTGGGAAGGTTCACAACTGTTCCATGTTTTCGCCATTTGTGGATAATGGCTCTCACTGTGGTTCGCTGGAGTCCCAAAGCTTTAGAAATGGCTTTATAACCTTTTCCAGACTCAGTTACTTTCTTTCTCATTTGTTCCTGAATTTCTTTGGATCTCAACATGATGTGTAGCTTTTGAAAATATTTTGGTCTACTTCACTTTGTCAGGCAGGTCCTATTTCTTGATTGCGAACAGGTGTGGCAGTAATCAGGCCTGGGTGTGGCTAGAGAAACTGAACTCAGGTGTGAAAAACAACAGTTACGTTTTAAAACACTTTTTCACACAGGGCCACGTGGGTTTGGATTTTGTTTCTCATCATAAAAAACCCTTCATTTAAAAACTGCATGTTGTGTTTACTTGTGTTATCTTTGATTAATATTTAAATTAGCTTGATGATCTGAAACATTAAAGCATGACAAACATGCAAAAAATAAAAAAATAAAAATCAGGAAGGGGGCCAACACTTTTTCACACCACTGTATTTGTTTTAGAAATACAAATTACAAGCTGATTTCCTAATTTTTTTCCTCAGCATTGAATGATTCCATAATTTCTTCTACTTGATATGGAAAATAATTTTTTACTATTTCAATTTCATTTTTGAGGTGTGTTTCACATAACTAGTGTGTTGAATAATTAAACAAAAAATGTTTTGTCATATCTGTGATTTGTTCATTTGTTTTAAAGTAAAAAAAAAAAAAAAAGGCTGAACATCTAAGTGTAGTGATTCCATAATTTTGGCAGGAGTTGTGTTACTGTAATTGTAACACTAATTAATTTGTCAGTCAAAATATGTAATGAATAGCTATTGCATTAGATAGGAACAGTGACAGAGCCAGAGGGGTGTTCAGGGCGGCACACTGTTAATTCATAAATGATAAGAGAATATTAAAGTTGGTTGCAAGATACAGAGGTGGTTGCATGACAAGCAAGTTATTTTTGTCTCACAGTGTTTGTATAGACATTTTGTAATACAATTGTCTTTCTTTGGGCTGAATAAAATCTGGGTGTAACGGCTCGATGGTCAGAAGAGGCAGGATGAGGATCTAAATGCAGTAGTTTATTTGGAACTCCACAAAGAAACAAGGAATACAGGAACTCAGACTCGGGCAAGAAACAACCATGACAAAACATTACACATTTAACAACTGACAAACCACAGAGGAAACACAAGGACTAATTTATACACAAGACAGAGGTAATGATCTAATAGGTAACCATGGAAACTAACAGGGGAATGGGCGTGGTGTAATAAGTGTCCATGACAACAAATAGGGGAGCAGAGAGGCAGGGAAGCAGAAAACAATGGGGCACAGAAACAACAAAATAAAAGTCCTTAAACACAAACACAGCAAACACTGACCAGACTCAAAACACCCCCCCCCCCCTCAAAGGAGCGGCTTCCAGACGCTCTAAACAAAAACTCAAGTCCAGGAGGGGGGGCAGCTCAGGCAGAACAGGGAGGGAAGGAGGGCCAGGTCCATGACTGGGGAACTGAAGCAGAGCGGAAGGCCAGGGTGGAGCAGGCTGAGCAGGGGCCCACCAGGGCAGAGCAGACAGAGCGGGAGCCCACCAGGGCGGAGCAGACAGAGCGGGAGCCCACCAGGGTGGGGCAGACAGAACGGGAGCCCACCAGGGCAGAAAAGGAGGCGCAGAAGTCCTCCAGGGCGGAACAGGAGGCGCAGAAGCCATCCAGGGTGGAACAGGAGCAGGATGCGCAGGAGCCCTCCAGAACAGGAGCAGGAGGCGCAGGAGCCCTCCAGGGCGGAGCAGGAGGCGCAGGAGCCCTCCAGGGCGGAGCAGGAGGCGCAGGAGCCCTCCAGGGCGGAGCAGGAGCCCACCAGGCTGGGACAGACAGACCTGAAACACAGACCACAGACACAGAAACAAAGAGGTCATGGAGTTCACTGACAGCCTTCATACCCGTGAGAGGTCGGGCAGAGAGTTCATAGATGGCCTCCTTGGCCAGGACAGGGCAGACAGGGACCACAGGAATGCCCTCCATAGCCGTGACAGAGGGGACCAGAAACTCTGGAACGGCCTCCTTAGCCGTGACAGAGGGGACTGGAAACTCAGGAACGGCCTCCATAGCCATGACAGGATGGACAGGAATCTCAGGAACGGCCTCCATAGCCATGACAGGATGGACAGGAATCTCAGGAACGGCCTCCATAGCCGTGACAGGATAGACAGGAATCTCAGGAATGGCCTCCATAGCCGTGACAGAGGGGACCGGAAACTCAGGAACGGCCTCCATAGCCCTGACAGGATAGACAGAAATCTCAGGAACGGCCTCCTCAGGGGATTCCGCCATAGACGCCGCCTCCATAAAAGGCATGGGCGCAGCGGACAGATGAGGCCCTTGAAGAACAGTGTGCAGCCCACACACTTAAAAGGTCAATGGCCCTCATGCTTGAGGGTGTGAGGCTTAGAAGCGTCTGCTCTAGACGCTCGGATGTGACATCGCTTGACCTTGAAGGGATGACTGTGACTTGACTTCGTTTTAGTGGAACAGCTGTGACTCGATTTGGCGTGGCAGGAACAGCTGTGACTCGACTTGGCGTGGCAGGAACAGCTGTGACTTGACCTGGCTCTGAGGGAACAGCTGTGACTTGAATTGCCTCTAGCGGAACAGCTGTGACTTGACGTGACTCAGGAGGTACTGCTGGGTCTTGGCGTGACTCAGGAGGTACTGCTGAAGTGTCTTGACTTGACGTAGGGTGTGGTATAGTGTCTTGGCCTTACTCAGGAAGTGCTGCTTGACTTGACTCAGGAAGTGCTGCTTGACTTGACTCAGGAAGTGGTATAGTGTCTTGGCTTGAATCAGGAAGTGCTGCTGTGTCTTGACTCTGAAGGAACAGCTGCGACTAAACTTAGCTTTGAAAATACACCTGCGACTTGACTTGGTACAGGGATTGCGGCTACGACCTGACTTGACTTTGTAGGAACAGCAGTAGTGACGTGACTTGCCTTGGCAGAAACAGCAGCTGTGATATGGCTTGACTGTGCAGGAACAGCAGCTGTGACGTGACTTGACTGTGCAGGAACAGCAACTGGCGCAGGTTCAGGAGAAACAGATATGACGTTAGCGGGCGCTGACTTGGCTAATGTAAGTTTGGGGAGACCAGCTGCTCGAGCCGATAGCAGCGGTGGGTCCTCCACGCTAGACACCAACCCTCTTGAGACGGAGTTGGCACGATAAAGTGTAGATGTAGCGGCCATCTTGGCCAGGGACTCAGGCTTGGCGGCCATCTTGGCCGGGGATTCAGGAACAGAGGCCATCTTGGCCGGGAACTCGGGAACGGTGGCCATCTTAGCCAGGGATTCAGGCTTGGCGGCCATCTTGGCCGAGGATTCAGGAACGGAGGCCATCTTGGCGACAGGCTTAGGCGTGGCGGCCATCTTGAGTGCAGGTTCTGGCGTGGTGGCCATCTTAGTGGCTGCATCCGAAATCGCATACTTCCATACTATTTAGTAGGCAAAAAGCAGTAGGCGAAGAAAAAGTATGCATGAAATCTCAAACACCACAAAAGAGTAGGCGAGATTTACCAGGATGAAGCACTATTTCTCGCGAGATTCAGGCGTACGTATACCTAAGTATCGTTCAATATGCCTACTTATCTACTATTTAGTAGGCGAAATGGGTACGTGAGAAGAGTAACCACAAAAGAGTAAGCGAGAGATCCCCGGATGCCTACTGCGTCCCGCCCAGATTTCGAAGTGCCGATCGAGGGATACTTTTCTACTTTTCTATCCCAGAAGCCCACGGGAGATCAATAGCCTACGTCATCATCGAACGTGATGGAGAACAGCAACAAGGGTGTTTTCAAAAGTGAGTAACCTTACGCTGTTCCTTGTGTCACAATCGCGCAGAACAAACTGTTAAATCGCTTAAGGTGTAACAGTATAGTATATTTGTGACTGTTCTGTAAAAACATGTTTTATGTATAGCAAACAGGGGAGATCCAGTAAACACACGTATATCTCCAAAGTGAATGTACATAAACCATATACATCTTAAAGACCATTGTTAAATGTCTACAGTATTTAATATGTGACAGGAAAAAGTTCGCAAACAATTGCATATGAGCACGTAATAGACATCTGAGTGTTGTGTGCTGTTACAGTAGAATTCACTGTTGTCAACACTGTTTACTTTATATGGAATGTAAATAAACGCATTTACATAGTAACTAAACATAACTGATCTTTTTATTAATATAAATAAATAGAGGAGCATTTGTGTTGGATAAAATGCGAGTGTAAATGCAGTGTTGAGCACATGAATCACAGAGGTGACTTGAAACTTTTCTGGATGTTACAGGGACAGGGACGTGATGGACGACAAAGACAGGTGAAGGTGGACACGGTGGTCAGCTGCTTCATCAGAATAAAGCTGCAGAATTGGCACAGCTGTTGATGGCAGTTGTTATTTACAGGCTGTGAACACATGATTGTTAGAACAATTACTTTGAATAAAGCTTTGTTTTATGTGTCTTTGACTTGTACTTATTTAACATCAAGGTTACTTTTATTTATTCTTTTACAAATTTATTTGTGTTTCTTGTCAGTTAATAAAATATAGCATTAATTCATTACTTGACTGAGAATTGAGAGGTATTCACATTGACTGCATAGTCATGAATATGTCATGCATATGGCGTATTAAAAAATGCATGTAGTTAATTTTACTAAAAATATAATTAATTAGTGGTTAGCATTTATCAGTATTATTGTTCATAAGGGTTGGTGTTGTCTAGCAATGCATTCCGAGGTCATCTTTAATTTCTAAGTAATACTTAATTCTTTCGAGTGTAAAATCAAAAGTCTTCTCCAAAGACGTGATCTTCCAGCAGCTGATTGACGTCTCCTTTGTGCAGATATTACAAACATTGCAAACAAGGAGGGCAACGTACTAGGTAGGGTTGTCGTGATGCCATTGGGTGTTCTGTGCATCCGTCGCCTTTATTTTATTTTATTATCACTGCAGAACTTATAAGCACATACAACCGCAGGAAAAGGCTGTTTTATCAGTAAAAAATAATGACAGAAAAAAACTATAAAGGGTTTGCGTACATGTGATTCTCTACACGTGAAAAAAAAAGATTAAATATCTTTAAATTATCGTAATATTCATTTAATCATAATGCATTAAAATTGCATGTGTTGTTTTTTGTTATTTATAATCCTCTGGGATGAAATAAGAGAAGTCCCACAATAAAAAGAGGAAAACAAAGGAGCTTTTAAGCCAGTTTTAGGTGTGGATAAACAATTTTGCACATAAATAAATTAAAAACATATTAAAGTTACGATTTTAGGTTTTCGTAATAAAAAATAACATCTTTAAGGATTAAACTGGGTTATAGCCTAAAAACGTACTAAAAACATAAAGGTATCTGTTTCTTCTGGAAGACCACAAAATGAGAAATTTGATCAACATCATAATATATACAAATAGATAATATATACAAATAGATTAATTAAACCTGTCGCTCATATCTTTTAAATTGTTGCTCTTGTCTTAACGTCGTAGATCACATGATAACGTCATCATGGCGGATCGCATTCATACTCAACGAGATTTGGCTGTAGAGTAGGTACTCTTTTAGCGCTTGTTAAGTACCTACTTATTGAAATTAAGTACCTACTCATGAAGTATGCGATTTCGGATGCAGCCATTGACAGGCTCTGACGTGGCAGCCATCTTAGCGGCTCTGGCGTGGCAGCCATCTTTGCGACAGGCTCTGGCGTGGCGGCCATCTTGTGCAGAGGCTTGAGCGTGGCAGCCATCTTGCGAGCAGGCTCTGGAAGAACGGCCATCTTGTAAACAGTCTCAGGAAGGGCAGCCATCTTACAAACAGGTTCTGGAAGGGCGACCATCTTGTGAACAGACTCTGGATGGGCCGCCATCTTGTGAACAGGCCCTGTGCTAGCAGACATCCTGTGCTGTGGCTCTGGGCTGGCGACCATCTTGTGAGTGGACTCAACCTCAACCACAGTAAACGGAGATTTACAATACAACAGAACAAAGTCAATAAATTGTGCAAGGGTCCAATTGGGGTCTTCATCAGGTAAGTTGAAACTGATATCTGGGTCAAGTCCACTCCAGAAACATTCATTAATCATGGTCTCCTCACAAGGTGCCAGGTGACTATAAGTAATGAATTCTTCCACATAACAATCGATGGGACGGCCATTTTGGAAAATGGAGCAGAGCAAACTCACGGGGTTGAATGAACTTCCTGCTAGATCCATAATTTGGTCAGTTGTTCTGTAACGGCTCGATGGTCAGAAGAGGCAGGATGAGGATCTAAATGCAGTAGTTTATTTGGAACTCCACAAAGAAACAAGGAATACAGGGACTCGGGTAAGAGACAAAACATTACACATTTAACAACGGACAAACCACAGAGGAAACTCAAGGACTATTTATACACAAGACAGAGGTAATGATCTAATAGGTAACCATGGAAACTAACAGGGGAATGGGAGTAGTGTAATAAGTGTCCATGGCAACAAATAGGGGAGCAGAGAGGCAGGGAAGCAGAAAACAATGGGGCACAGAAACAACAAAATAAAAGTCCTTAAACACAAACACAGCAAACACTGACCAGACTCGTGACACTGGGCAATAAAGAGCTGAGAAATAAAATAAAAAAAACAAGCTAAAATGGCATGCTTGCGATTGCGTCTTTACGTCACATTCGCTTTTGTTCATATTATGGGTAGGTTTAGGTGTGGTGCAGATGGTATATTATTTTAAACATCACAAAGCATTAGAGTTATAGAGCACCTCAATGGACATTTCAAGTCATAACTGTGGTGACACGTACAAAACCAACATCACAATGTTTTCGGAGAAAAAAAAAACTAACAATCACAGTCACAAGTGGACATTTCACAGTGAATATGTCATGAAACACGTTTTTGTCATGAGATCAGTGAGGGAAAAAAAATTGTTCCCTTTTGGGGTCATCAAACGCTCTGGGGAATGCCATTGGCGAACCCGGCTCTGAATCAGTCTGCAACCAATAAGATGACGGGAGTGACGTCACCGACGTGATGACGTCATACGACCAGGAAGTATATAAGCACGTGCGTTTCAAACCGGCTTCAGCTTTTGTCATTCAGCGAAGCGCTCTATGTTGGTCTGTTTGTCTGTACATTGCTGTTTTTCTGTGCCAGTTTGCACAACTTTTATTTGAGCAATGTCTAAGTTTTGGCGGTGCAGCAGACACATAAACGGTGTGTTCCTCCCTTCCACCAGCGATTCATCGTTGGTGGGGATACACACAGTTTGTGTGTGCTCTGCTTGGGAGCGGAGCATGCTCAGTCAGCCCTCGAGGGGGCTGGCTGTCCGCAGTGTGAGCGCCTTCCACTGCGGGTGCTTCATTCTCGGAGGGCTCTCTTCGAGGAGGGAGCCTTCACCAGCGTTCCTCGCGGGTCTGGCCCCGCTTCCGCCGAGGCGGAGCGGCAGCTGCACTCGTGGGGTTCGCAGCTCGATCTGCTGGAGGGTATGGAGACGGGTGATCCCCTATCTCCTTCCTCACCCAGCAGGTCGGTTGATCTCCTCCTGGATGTGGAAGCCCGCACTGCGGTTTCTTCCCCCCGGGAGGAGGTCTCAACACTTCTCCTGTCTTCCTCCGAGGAGGTTGACATAGAGAGTGTTGACACACCACAACTGCCCATTAAAAGCCCGCAGTTTGAGGAGCTCTTGGAGGTGGTGACTCGTGCAGTAGCCAGACTCAACATCAGCTGGCCCGCCGAGCACACTCATGAGCCGCATGAAAGCAAGATAGACGAGCGCTTTCTGCGGACACACAAGCCACCTCCAGGACGGAGCCTTCCGTTTTTCCCTGATCTCCACAGTGAGCTGTCGAGATCATGGGAAAAACCATTTTCAGCCCGTGTCTTCACCCCATCCTCCGGTTACTATGGTAACATAGGGGGGGTAGAGGAGCACGGCTATAAGATGATGCCGAGGGTTGAGCAGACGCTGACAAGCTATCTGTCACCCGCAGCGGCATCATCTTTGAAGGCTCCATCCTTGCCCACCAAGCCATTAAAACTCACTTCGAGCTTGCTGGGCAAGGGGTACGCGGCAGCAGGTCAGGCTGGTTCTTGTCTGCACACAATGTCTGTGTTGCAGGCATACCAGGCTGACCTGCTCAAAGACCTAGACGAAGGCAGGGAGGTGAACGTAACGGAGCTGAGGCGTACAGCAGATCTGGCTCTCCGCGCCACTAAGGAGACCGCCTGCGCTGTTGGGCGGTCTATGGCAGCCCTTGTGGTCGCGGAGAGACACTTATGGTTGTCCCTGTCTGACATGAAAGAGAAGGACAGGGCCCTTCTGCTGGACGCCCTGCTCAAGTCTGTTTGGCGATTCAGTCGAGGCCGTCGTCAGCAGATACCAGGAGGCCCGCAAACAATCTGCGGCGTTCCACCAATACCTCCCTCGCCGTGTCTATTCTGGGGCTGCCGGACGGGAGCAGCCCCAGCTGCGTACCAGCTCCTCTCACCGCCAGACCCAAAAAGCCAGCGTGGCCGCTCGCGCCCCTCCTGAGAGAGCTAGGGGGCGAGGCAGGCAGCGCTCTAAGTCGGGGGCCTCTAAGGCCAGGCCGGACCTGAGGGTCGTCCTGCAGTCTAAGAGGTCCTCGGCTAAATGGCCCTGACTTTTGTGGCTCAGGGCCATTGAGGGCAGCCCCTCTCGGGGAAAGAGCGGGTTTTCCACCCTTTATGGTACCCACTCCTCCTCGGGGCCCTCAGGAGACCAGTCAGCTAACCCTGCCAGTGTTTCAGGACGCGGCAATCTCCCGCAAACCTCTGGGGTTTCCGCCCGACTTCGTAGCGGACTCAGTATGTTTGTCACCCCTACGGGGGTCCTCAGAGCAATTAGTTCAGGTGTCGCTTGCCAGTCAGCTGTTACAGGCCACCGAATTAGTTCCTCAAACTCTACCAGAGGCCAGTCTCGAGAGGCTGGTTCCCTTAGTACATTTTCTGGCAGCGTGGAAACTACTGCCAAATGTGTCTTCATGGGTTCTCCGTACGGTAGAAAAAGGCTATCAAATCCAGTTCGGCGCTCCTCCGCCTCAGTTCAGCGGAGTATTTCCTACTCTTGTAGGCCCAGAGCAGGTTCTGGTGATGGAACAAGAAGTAAATTCTCTTCTAAGGAAGGGAGCCATCGAGGTGGTCCCCCCTCAACACAGAGAATCCGGGTTTTACAGCCGGTACTTCATCGTTCCCAAAAAGGATGGAGGGCTGAGGCCCATCTTAGATCTCAGGCTACTGAACCGCTCAGTCATGAAACTGAAGTTCAGAATGCTAACTGTCAAGCAGGTCGTGTCTCAAATCAGGTCCGAGGACTGGTTTGTCACGATAGATCTCAAAGATGCATATTTTTATATCTCCATACTTCCTCAGCACAGGAAGTTTCTCAGGTTCGCTTTCAGGGGCGAAGCTTACCAATATCGAGTTCTTCCTTTCGGCCTAGCGCTCTCAACCCGCACATTCACGAAGTGTGTGGATGCTGCGCTGGCTCCTTTGCGACTCCAGGGCATCCGCATACTCAACTACATAGACGACTGGCTTATCCTAGCCAGCTCAGAACAGTTAGCGGCTCAGCATCGAGATGTTGTTCTCGCTCATATGAAAAATCTGGGGTTGAGGCTCAACGCCAAGAAAAGTGTGCTGTCTCCTTTACAGAGAACCACTTATCTAGGTCTGGCGTGGGATTCGACCACGATGCAGGCACAAATGTCTCCTGCTCGGATCGAGTCGATCCTTACTGCAGTCAATGCGGTCAAGCTAGGCCTGTCATTTACTGTCAAACAGTTTCAAGTACTGTTAGGTCTCATGGCAGCAGCAGCCAACGTAATACCTTTTGGCCTGCTGCATATGAGGCCACTACAGTGGTGGCTCAAGATCAAGGGATTCTCCCCAAAGGGAAATCCGTTCCGCAGGATCAAGGTCACGCGGCGCTGCCTTCGTGCCTTAGACATGTGGAAGAAACCTTGGTTCCTATCTCAGGGCCCGGTCTTGGGAGCTCCATGTCGCCGCGTCACGCTAGAGATGGATGCATCCCTCACCGGGTGGGGAGCGGTCATGAGTGGCCGCTCGGCCTCCGGCCTATGGACCGGTCGCCATCTCTCGTGGCACATCAATTGCCTAGAGATGTCAGCAGTGTTCTAGGCCTTGAGGCATTTCCTCCCAGACCTGAGAAACCGTCATGTGTTAGTTCGCACCGACAACACGGCGGTAGTATATTACATCAACCACCATGGAGGTGTGCGTTCACGCCCCTTATTCAAGCTGGCGTACCATATCCTCCTGTGGTCCCAAGGGAAACTCCTCTCACTGAGTGCAGTTCATATCCCTGGGCATCTGAACATAGGGGCAGACATCCTGTCGAGGCAGGGGCCGAGGCCCGGGGAGTGGAAACTTCACCCCGAGGTGGTGAAGCAGATATGGAGAGTGTTTGGCCAAGCTCAAGTGGACCTCTTTGCGACTCAGGAGACATCGCAATGTCCCCTCTGGTACTCTCTAGCACCTCCAGCTCCGCTGGGGCTGGACGCCATGGTACAGACGTGGCCGAGGCTTCGTCTGTACGCTTTCCCCCCGATCACTCTGCTCCCAGGAGTTCAAGAAAGAGTACGCTAGTACGGAGTCAGTCTACTACTAGTAGCCCCGTACTGGCCGGCCCGAGTATGGTTCTCGGACATCATTTCCCTCCTCGACGGCTCTCCGTGGGAGATTCCGGTCAGGAAGGACCTTCTTTCTCAGGCTGGGGGCGCTATTTGCCACCCCCACCCAGAGAATTGGAAACTATGGGTGTGGCCTCTGAGGGGGCACACCTCATAGACAGTGGTCTCTCAGCCGAGGTTGTTGAGACCATCCTTCACTCTAGAGCTCCCTCTACAAGGAAACTTTATGGCCTTAAGTGGAAGGTTTTCACTTCATGGTGTGAAGAGCGACACACTGACCCAGTTCACTGCCCGGTTGGTACAGTGCTGGAGTTTTTGCAGTCTCGCCTCTCCACAGGGCTAGCCCACTCCACCCTGAAGGTTTATGTGGCGGCATTATCGGCCTTCCACACCCCTCCTGGTGGCGTGTCAGTGGGTAAGAACCCTCTGGTCACACGTTTCCTTCGTGGTGCACTCATAATAAGGCCACGGGTGACATCCAGAACCCCATCATGGGATCTCGCTGTGGTCATTGAAGCCCTCTCTCGGCCTCCATTTGAGCCCATTGAGGAGATTTCAGATCGCTTCCTTACAATTAAGACGGCGCTGCTGTTGGCTCTTATTTCTCTGAGGAGAGTAGGAGACCTTCAAGCCCTCTCAGTGGCCCCTTCATATATCGACTTTGCGCCCGGTTTGGCCAAAGCGTTTCTCTACCCTAGACCAGGGTACGTACCGAAGGTCCCAACAGCGGTACCACAGCCAGTCACCCTACAGGCCTTTTATCCTCCTCCATTCTTGGAGAACGACCATCGGAAGTATAACTGCATGTGTCCAGTGCGAGCACTGGACACATATGTCCACAGAGCTGCCCTGTGGCGAAAGTCAGAGCAACTGCTAGTTTGTTACGGGCCCCCTAAGAGGGGATTAGACTAGGGTGTATGACCTTAACCTCGTGGGCTCAAGAGCCGAGGTTTATATAATCCCTCTTCGCTGGGCACGTCCCAGGCAGAGATGTAATCCCGCTTGCGTCCTGGCACTCTTCCCAGGCGAAGCAACCTAGCGTCTTGGCATCCTCCCCAGACGCTACCTGTCCCTCTACGTCTGGCTGGTCCCCAGACTGAGGTAGACACTATCCTCGTGAGCCCAAGGGCCGAGGCAGATCATATCCCTCTTTGCTGGGTACTCCCAGGCAGAGATGTAATCCCGCTCGCGACCTGGCAGTTTTCCAGGCGGAGCTAACTCAGTCCCTCTCGTGCAGGCTGTTCCCCAGACAGAGTTTGGACTACTCTCCTCGAGAGCCTGAGGGCCGAGGTATTTGTTATGTTGGGTGTGGGTGCTCCCCAGGCAGAGATGTCATCCCACTCACGTCCTGGCAGTTTTCCAGGCGGAGTCCCTCTAGTCCCTCTTTTGCTGGTGTCCCCAGACAGAGCGGACCACTCCCCTCGTGAGCCCGAGGGCCGAGGTATATGCCACCTCCCTCTTGTTCCGGCAGATCTCCGGACAGAGGAGTAATTTTTCTCTTGCTCCTGGCAGTTTCCCAGGCAGAGAACCTCAGTGCCTCAGCAGGTAAGTATCATCGGGCACTGCCCTCTCGTTCTGGGCTGGTCCCCCAGACAGAGGTGTACTGTCTCTCTCGTCCTGGTCCCCCAGGCAGAGAGCTTTTCCTGGCTTGATCCACCAGAAGCAGCGCTTCCTTTCTTTCCCAGACAAGCACCACTGGGCAGGAATTTGGAATTCTGGAGGCGTTGGCATATCGTTCCCCAGAGCGTTTGATGACGCAGTGTAGAGTTCCCGAAAGGGAACGTCTCAGGTTACGTATGTAACCCTGGTTCCCTGAGGGGACGAGACACTGCGTTATGGGCCATAATTCCCGCATTCCTACCACGCATCGCTTCATTCCTGGAAGCTGAAGCGGGTTTGAAACGCACGTGCTTCGCCAATGGCAATTCCCAGAGCGTTTGATGACGCAGTGTCTCGTTCCCTCAGGGAACCAGGGTTACATACTGTTCAATAATGGTGAGTTTATTACCTTTAACCCTATGATTATTCAGGTAGGGTAAGGACAGTCAAATCTAGCCAAAACCAAAAGTTACTCACCTGCCCGCAGGTTGCAGTCCTTCAGGAATGACGTAGAAGACTCCCCTTGTGGTTGTTCGTGGTTAAGGTTTATTTAATAGTTATAAGTAAAATCTCACGAGAGGCACTTGTAACAATAAAATTATTATTTATTAGTTACAATACAAAGCAGTTAAATGCAAAAATTAAATAAAAAATCAGCTAAGCTATTTGTTATATAATCAAACTTTTCAACAGCAATATTGGAGATGCTGTTAAGCGTCCCTCGTTAGGGAATCAGGTGTCCTCTACACTTAATGCAGTCAGAATCTCCAATATGCATTGCATTTTAATAAGTGAAATAAGTATTTGATCGCCTATCAATCAGCATGATTTCTGTCTCCCAGGTGTCTTTTATACAGGTACTGAGCTGAGATTAGAAGCACTCTCTTAAAGCTTGTTACCTTGTTACCTGTATAAAAGACACCTGTCCACAGAAGCAATCAATCAATCAGATTCCAAACTCTCCACCATGGCTAAGACCAAAGAGCTGTCCAAGGCTGAAATGTTTTACAAGACCATCGCCAAAGCAGTTTGGTGAGAAGGTGAAAACAGCTGGTGCGTTTATTCGCAAATAGAAAGAAACACAAAATAACTGTCAATCTCCATTGCTCTGGGGCTCCATACAAAATCTCACCTTGTGGAATGGTAAGGAATCAGCCCAGAACTACATGGGAGGATCTTGTCAATGATCTCAAGGCAGCTGGGACCATAGTCACCGAGAAAACAACTGTTAACACACTACAAAAAAAAAAAAAAAAAAAGCCTGCAAGGTCCCCCCTGCTCATGAAAGCACATGTACAGGCCCGTCTGAAGTTTGCCAATAACCATCTGAATGATTCAGAGGAGAACTGGGTGAAAGCCCAAAATCGAGCTCTTTGGCATCAACTCAACTCATTTGAAGGGGGAGAAATGCTGCCAATGACCCCAAGAACACCATCCTCACTGTCAAACATGGAGGTGGAAACATTATGCTTTGGGGGTGTTTTTCTGCTAAGGGGACAGGACAACTGCAACAAAGGAGCGATGGACCAGGCGTGAACCTTGGGTGAGAACCTTCTGCCCTTAGCCAGGGCATTGAAAGTTGTGGATGGGTATTTCAGCATGACAATGACCCAAAACACATGGCCAACGCAACAAATGAGTGGCTCAAGAAGAAGCACATTAATGTCCTGGAGTGAAATGCGTTTTTCTGGATTTTTTTGTCTTGCCACACATAATATCGGATACACTAGCAAATAATGGGTTTGTGTAAATATATTGTTAATAAAACAACTTTCTCCAATATCCTGCCTGTAGTGTTTGTTCTATTGTATTTTCATTGTCTGGTATTGACTTCTCATTTTAAACTGCAAATATATTGCATATAATTAATGCATGCTTGTATGTGTTCTGTTGATAGCTTATAGACTTTCTACTGTTATCAACTGTTTTTCACTTTAATTGGATAGTCCTAAAATATATCTACAAATGCTTAGTTGAGAATGCCTACTAATAGTCTGCTGAATGTAAACTTTAGATTAGTTAACACAAAACAGATGCATAACTAATGTTTAGTTAACTATCAACAGATAGCAAACTAGTGATTATGATAAAAATGAGATGGTTAAGTAATTATTCATTTGATGCATTTGAGGCTCTTAAGTAAGGATGATATAATATGCTCTTGATTATATGTTGACATGACTGTAGACTATCAACTGACAGATTAGGTTTAGTAAATTGGTAAACAATTTAGAGGATGGTAACAATCTGACATACTGACATACTGACAGTCAACATGCACTTTTTGTAAAATCTATAGATTAGAAATTAACATGCACTTTATAATTTGCAGGCAGTTAGTTGAATGTATGTTGCTTGTCTGTTGAAACAATGTTGTTGAATGTCAACTGATGCACTGTTGACATGCTACTAAATAAATACTGATAACTAGTAGAGTGTCAAGAGATGGACCATCAAAATAAAGTGTTACCTAACATTATGACCACCTTCCTTATATCGTCTTGGTTCCCCTTTTGCTGCCAAAACACTCCTAACCCATTGAGACATGGACTCCACTAGACCTGTGTGCTGTGGTATCAGGCACCAAGATGTTAGCAGCAGATCCTTTAAGTACTGTAAATTGCGAGGTGGAGCCTCCATGATTGGACTTGATTGTTCAGCACATCCCACAGATGCTTGATTGGATTGAGATCTGGGGAATTTGGAGGCCAAGTCAACACCTCAAACTCATTGTTGTGCTCCTCAAACCATTCCTGCGAATTGGTAAATCTTGCCATCCTTCCCTAGGTCACACAAAGCTTCAAAAAGTTTCTAGAAGCTCCTCATTGATATACAGTTCTAAGGTCTGAAGACACTCATTTGAAATCATAAACATTTCTGTAAGCCACTTAATGGCCCACCTCCCCTAAAGCGATTATAGGATGTAACACAAACAGTGTAAATGGGAATATTGTGCCAAAGGATATTACTGAGGATTAGGGCTCTGTTATTTTCATATCCCAATGAAATAGCAAAGCTTACCTTAGCAAACACCATAAAAATAAAAAGCCTGACAGTGATGGAGTTGCTGTGTACTTGCATAAATAGATGAGGCTTCTGCCTTGACAGAGAAACAGAGAAATCCCATTCATCAGGAAGGCTATGTCAAAGAAAAGCCAGAAAAAAACTTGCACCTCTTCCTGATACTGAAGGGCTAGACCATTATGAGAATTTTTTATTTTTTTAATTATGTAATTATTTGCTAACCATTATTGCATTACAAACGTGGCTTTTTTTCTTCTAAGGAAAGTATTGTGAAAACTTTTCAAATGTTTAAGCTTTGGTAACACTTTAGATTACAGGAACAAACAGGCCTATTCACTACTAGGGGTATAATGAGACACTTAGCTCATGAGACGAGACAAGACAAGGTTTTTCCACAGTATTTTTACGAAATCCTCAGTGATGAAATACATGACAGGTGCATTTTGAACAACCATGACAGGTTGTCATTTTAGTTCTACTGAGTATGAATTACTGTATGCAGATGTAAAAAGTTTTGTCACTCAACTGACTGGCTTGTCTCCTGTATGATTTCACATGAGTGTCTTCAGACCTTAGAACTGTACAATGAGGATGTGAATGAGGAGCTTCTAGAAACTTTTGATTCAAGCTGTATGGACCTACACTTTAAAAAATAGAATAACCTTTTTTGTCTAAATGGTTCCATAAAGAACCTTTAACACCTGAAGAACCTTTCTGTTTCACAAAAGGTTCTTGGTGATGAAAGAAGATTCTTCAAATTATAAAAAGGTAAGAAAGAGATGGTTCTTTAAAGAACCTTTGACTGAATGGTTCTTTGTGGAACCAAAATTGCTTCTTCTATGGCATCGCTGTGAAGAACCTTTTAAAGCACCTTTATTTTTAAGAGTGTCAGGATGGTAAGATTCACTGATTAACGTCTGTGCATTGGCATAAAAGTTAACAATGTGATGCAAATACAAAACTAGTCTTAAGCAGCATGAGTATATTTGTAGCAATAGGCAAAAATACATTGTATGGGTCAAATTTAGCATTTTTGTATGCCAAGAATTATTAGGATATTAAGTAAAGATCATATTCCATGAAGATATTTTGTACATTTCCTACCATAAACATATCAATTAGTATATGCATTGCTAAGAACTTCATTTGGACAACTTTAAAGTCAATTTTCTCAATATTTAGATTTTTTGGCAACCTCAGATTCCACATTTTCAAATAGTTGCATTTTGGGCAAATCCTAACAAGTCATACATCAATGGAAAGCTTATCTAGTCAGCTTTCATATGATGTATAAATATCAAATTGAAACAATTGACCCTTATCAATGGTTTTGTGGTCCATGGTCACATTTGCATTGGTACAATACAATTTATTTCCATATCATTATTAGCAGATGTAGAAGCGCTGCACTTTTATTTAGATTTATATGATTTATAAAGTGAAAGTAAAAAGTGAGTGCGCATTCAAAAGCGATTTCAATGGCCTATATATTAATCGCGGCTCCCTAATGCCCCCAATTTATATACAGTTTACCAACTACTCCACTGGAACTGTTGCTTAACAGGTGTCTTTTGTAATGTTGACTATCCCAACTACACATTGGAAGGCAGAGTTAGTGTAAATAGCTTCTGCTAACAAGGTGGGCCATTTGCACTAAGTGTAAATACTCATTTATTTTATACAGTGAGTCAATGGGGCACAGTGTTGTTTAGACTCCACTGATCTTCTTTTATTCATAAAGAACATGAAAAAAACTTCAGTGTAGGCACAATGACAACACACAATGAGAAAACACAACAAACAAACTTTACATAAAATTTAAGTTATATGTTCCTTTTATTTAGGTTTTTATGATTAATAAGGAACTATCAACTTGAACCATTTTGCATCACTTCTCAATCATGTTTACAAATGTCACAAGCCTGCCTTTACTTGCACAGCACTGGGCTGCTCAACAACGTCTTAAATGACTTTTATTCAAAATGTGCACTAACAAACAATGCCCTAACCAAACATTACCATACATTAGCAGTCTCCTGTAACTGCAGCATCGTTCAAGATTAATATGAATCATACAAACTGTCACGCCCTGGGAGGGAGAAGAAACTTGACTTTTGACTTCTCGCTCATATTTCAAGTATTTTACTAATATTATACTCATAAAATAGTATATTTTGCAGTTGAGGTAAAAAGTTTACATATACCTTAGCAAAATCTGCAAAATGTTAATTATTTTAGCAAAATACGGGATCATACAAAATGCATGCTATTTATTTATTTAGTGTTGGTCTGAATTAGATAATTCACATAAAATACGTTTACATATAGTCCACTTTGAAAAAAAAAAATAAAAAGTTGATTTATTATTATTATTATTATTGGTTTAGTGATAGTTGTTAATGAATCCCTTTATTTGTCCTGATCAGGTAAACTGCCCGCTGTTCTTCAGAAGAAATCTTTCAGGTCCCACAAATTATTTGGTTTTACAGCATTTTTATGCATTTGAACCCTTTTCAACAATGACTCTATGGTTTTGAGATCCATCTTTTCCCAGTGAGGACAACTGAGGGACTCAGTTATGCAACTATTACAGAAGGTTTAAACACTCATTGATGCCTCAAAAAGAAAAAAGCTGCATTAAGAGTGAGAGGTGTAAACTTTTGAACAGAATAAAGATGTGTAGGGTACAACAGGGCTAAAGGAGCCTTTGATAAATATTAAAGTCTTTTATGTGAAATATTAGTAGCACTTTATTTTATAGTCCTGATTCTCATGTACAGTCAAGCCCAAAATTAATCCTGGCAAATTCTGACTTAAAGTTACTTTTATTTAACCAGCAAGGGTTTTTTTGACCAGAAATGACACAGGCTTCTCCCAAAATATAATAAGATGACGTACAAGAGGCATCATTGTGGAAAAAAAAATATATTTCTCAGTTTTTATTTACATTTGAACAAAAAGTGGCATGTCCAAGATTATTCATACCCTTTGCAAACTGTCACAGTCTATGGGAAAATTTAAAGTTCTATACCATTCCAAATAGTCCAAGCTGTTCTAAAGCATCCTAATTACCCTGATTCATTTGGAACAGCTGTTTTAATCAACTCAACAGGTGAAAAACAGAAGCTCTCTGCTGTTGGTTTGTGGACAGTCATGGCAAAGGAGACAAAGGAGTTCACAGAGGACCTGCGGCTGCGCATTGTGGCTGCTCACAAGTCAGGAAAGGGTTATAAGACCATATCTAAATGTTTTGAAGTTCCAGTGGCTACAGTGCAAAGTATCATTAGAAAATACAAGACGCAGAACAAGGAGGACACCACTTCTTCAAATAAGGCACACAAAAGCCTGCTTGGCCTTTGCAAATGCTCATCTGGACAAAGAAGAAGACTTCTGGTTTTCTGTTTTATGGTCAGATGAAACAAAAATTGAATTGTTTGGCCACAATGATGTAGCCTTCATTTGGCGTAAAAAAGGAGAAGCCTCCAACCCTAAGAACACCATCCCCACTGTCAAACATGGTGGTGGGAACCCAATGTTTTGGGGGTGTTTTTCAGCCGGTGGACCAGGGAACCTAATCACATTAAACGGCACCATGAAAAAGGAGCAATACTTAAAAAATTTTCAACAACAACATCAGGCTGTCTGCAGAGAAACATGGCCTTGGGCACCAGTGGACATTTCAGCATGACAACGACCCAAAACGCACAGCAAAAGTGGTGACCCTACTGAAAAAAAAACAGCATATGCTGGTTAGGTAGGTTTTGGTGCTGGGATGCTGGTTTTAGCTGGTTTATGCTGGTCCTTTGCTGGTTTATGCTGGTCTTTTGCTGGTCCTTTGCTGGTTTATCCTGGCCATTAGCTGGTTTATGCTGGTCCTTTGCTGGTTTATGCTGGTCCTTGACCAGCAACATGACCAGCATAAACCAGCAAAGGACCAACATTAACCAGCTAAGGACCAGCATAAACCAGCAAAGGGCCAGCATAAACCAGCAAAGGGCCAGCATAAACCAGCAAAAGACCAGCATAAACCAGCAAAGGGCCAGCATAAACCAGCAAAGGACCAGCATTAACCAGCTAAGGACCAGCATAAACCAGCAAAGGGCCAGCAAAAAGCAGCAAAGGGCCAGCATTAACCAGCAAAGGACCAGCATAAGCCAGCTAAATCCAGCATCCCAGCACCAAAACCTACCTAACCAGCATATGCTGTTTTTTCAGCAGGGGAAGAAATGGTTAGCAGAATCTGTGGAGGGAGCTAAAGATCAGGGTGATGGCAAGGAGATTTTCCAACCTGAAAGAGTTGGAGCTCTTCGCTAAAGATGAATGGGCAAAAATACCATTGGAGACATGCACAAAGCTGGTCAGCAATTATAGGAAGTGTTTGACTGCTGTAATAGCCAATAAAGGCTTTTCTATTGATTATTGAGAAGGGTATGAATAATTTTGGACATGACACTTTTTGCTCAAATGTAAATAAAAGATGAGTAATATTTTTTTTCCACAATGATGCCTCTTGTATGTCGGGTAAGTTTCAAGTTTCTAGCATGTTTTAAAGAGCAGTTTCTAGCATGTTTTAAAGAGTTAACATGTTTTAGCATGTTTCTTTCCCAACACAATTAGTTGTGATTAAGAGTAATTAGAATTGTGACAAAGAACTTTGCTTTGGGAGATACTCTACTGGAAGCTAGCCTAACACTTGGATTTTAGCAAAAATATCTACTGTTGTGTCTATTATACTGCAAAATAGTCTTAATGGTTTTGTTTCGTTGTACTACAAGTTTATTTTAGATGTTTCTCTGGTAGGGCCCTTGCACAAAAGGACCTGTTAATTCACTGATGAGGGGCTAGAAGCAACATGATTTTTCTAAAATACAGAAATACTGATAATAATCAAAGTATAGCATTTGGTGCGTTGCCTAAGCTTGCAATGAATGGGATGTCAATTTGTTCAATGCTTAAGAAAATAAGAATATTGGTTTAGCATTGGTTTGGCATAAAAGTTTGAAGAACCACTTCTGTAAGACATCCATCACAATCCAATCCTAACTACTCGTACTCCTGACAGTTATGGAGGTGTGGTTACTACAGTCTTCACAGGTTCAGACTAAAAGAGACAAACAGGCTTGTTCAAATGTTTCGTTTAACAGTGAACTGAACCGAAGTTATGTAAGTAACCACTAATGTGTGTTATGTCTCTGTTTCTCCTATTCAGGACATTTAATCTGTCTTCACGTCCCATGCTTTGGGACTTGTAACATTAGGCGATGATTACACATTGTGATAATAATGATTACAATATAAGGATAGGCTTAAAGTATGCTGTTCATCTCACTTAGCACTGCTGACTTTTGTCCATATGAAGTCATGTATGACATTTTTGTGGGTGTAACCAACACTGTCACCCTGTCCTCACCCTATATGTCATTTACAACAGACTCTGAAGACATTATGTGTTAACAATTGACTTGAACAGACCAACACACATCCTCTAATCCCCAGTCCTCTCCTGTGGGGCCCAAATGGCACTTTCTGGTTTCACCAGACTATTATGATGCAAATATCTGTGGGGTGTGGCTTTCTACACATACTCAGAAAAAAAAAAAAGATAAAACATGAACAAGTAGCTTTGACTATTTATTCTGTAATATACAGAAAATAAAAACATAAGACTGTCAGTGTGTCACACCCTCAGCACGTTCCCTCAGTCCCAGTCACCACGATCTGTCACAAACCAATCAATCCTCAAAGCACCACACCCGTGAACCATCACCAGAGTTCTAATTACCCACACCTGCACCAGCAATCACCCACTCCCTTTAAATACTTACCTCTGTCATTCACTCACCGGCTGGAATCGAAGTTACATGGACACCTTCTGTGGATCCTCTCCTCTCCGCGCTGATTCTCCTGTGCTCCTCATTGGAACCCCTTTGTGTACCTGTGGACACAAAACACATAGCTTTAAGGGAAGTGCCTTTTGTTCTTGCTGGTGACTGTTGATGGACTTGTACTTACCTGCTGGATTGTGCTAGAAGACTTGTATGCTCCAGTCCATACTTGCCTGTTTTTAACCTGTTTGAAGTATGCACTATTCACAATAAACATCACTAATTATTACCTACCTTCTCCGTGTTTGTGTGGACGTGACAGGATTCCAGCCCCGGAAAAGCTTGATCCAGTTTACCCATGGAGGCTAATGCAGCAGCTACCGACACTTCCCCCGGATCCATTCGCTGATATGGTGAACGCTCTCCGCCAGTCTCTGCAATCCGTTCCCACAGCTGCCAGAACGAACAGTACGACGATTTCTAACACACCCCTCTCTCGCCCCCTGAGTTATTCCGGCGATCCAGGCAGCTGTAATGGTTTCCTCCTCCAAAGTTCCCTCTATATAGAAGCTAACGCTCACAATTTCCCTAATGAAATTTCCAAAATCTCCTTCATGATTTCCCTCCTCACTGGACCAGCACTCCAATGGGCGGAGGTGCTCTGGAGTGCTAGAAGTCCAGCGCTAGCCACTCACAATGCATTCGTCACTCATTTCAAGGAGGTGTTTGGAGTAGCTCTCACTCCCCTCTCAGTGCACGATGAACTCATAACCTTGCGTCAAGGTACGTCTAACATTCACGAATATACCTTACGTTTTCGATCACTAGCAGCCAACAGTGGTTGGAACCAGATCGCCCTTTTGGCAGCATATCGAAAGGGACTCAAGCCACAAATTCGCAAGCACATGGTCACTTATGACGACAACGTACCTCTAGAGAATTTCATCAAGAAAGCTAATAGTATCTCTCAACATCTCTCTGCCTGTTCCTCGACGATATCAGTGGCCAGTTTCCTTCCATCCAGAGCGCCTTCGCCCCAACGGGACACCGAGGAACCCATGATCACGGATTCCTACCGACTGGATCCTGCAGAGCGGAGGCGACGGATTAGAAGCGGACTATGCCTGTATTGTGGAGAAGCCTCACACCTCATCAATGTCTGCCCAGTTCGCCCGCCTCGCCCAATGGTGAGTTCAGTGTCATTTACTCCTGCAATATCTAACATACCACATATCAAAGCCAATCTAATAGTAGATTCTCGTACTCTCCCCATACATGTGCTGGTGGATTCTGGAGCGGCTGGCAACTTCATTTCTTCTCACTACGTCACAAAGTATCAGATTCCCACCGTCCTCATTGAAACTAGATACCAAATAACTACCATTCAAAACTCACCATTGGGCGATGGTAAAATCTCCCGGAGGACAAGGGAATTAATGCTCATCTCTCAGCATAACCATCTTGAAAACCTCACCCTTTTAGTACTTCCCCGAGCTAATGTCGATGTCATCCTGGGTAGACCCTGGCTCGCAAATCATCAACCCCACATCAACTGGAGCACAGAAGAAATCCTAGAATGGAGTACAGCATGCAAGAACCACAGCTACAGTTCTCCATCAGCAACCTCGAAATCTCCACACCGCTCTATTCCCCTTCAGGCCACAACTGTCGAGAGTCCAACCACTCACGTCTCAGTCACCATTCCTGCCATCTATCAGTCGTTTTCTGACGTGTTCAGCAAGGAACGAGCCACCCAATTACCTCCACACCGGCCCTGGGATTGTAGTATCGACCTGCTGCCAGATGCCAAGCTACCACATGGGAAAATCTACCCACTTTCACGTCCTGAGCAGGAAGCCATGGAAAGTTACATCAAAGAGGCTCTCCATCAGGGGTTTATCAGACCACGTCCACGTCCCCTGCAGCGTCTAGTTTCTTCTTTGTCTCCAAGAAGGATGGTGGACTCCGGCCCTGCATAGATTATCGTGTGTTGAACGATGCTACTGTCAAATTTGCCTATCCACTTCCACTTGTACCAGCTGCCTTAGAGGAGCTTCGGGATGCTTGTATGTTCACCAAACTTGTCCTTCGCAGTGCATACAATCTGATCCGTATCCGAGAAGGGGACGAGTGGAAGACTGCCTTCATTACCCCGACTGGCCACTATGAATATCAGGTGATGCCCTATGGCCTGGCCAACAGTCCATCCATATTTCAAAATTTCATGAACGAAATCTTTCGTGACTACCTCCACCGTTTTACCATAATCTACATTGACGATATATTGATCTACTCCCGCAACATGGAAGAACACCAGAACCATGTCCGTCAAGTTCTTCAACGCCTTCGAGAGTATCAACTCTACTTAAAGGCAGAAAAATGTGAGTTCCACCAGTCTACCGTCTCCTTCCTCGGGTACGTGATCTCTGCGGAGGGAGTCCGAATGGAGCCAGGTAAAGTGGATGCTGTAGCTAACTGGGCGGAACCAAAAACTGTGAAGGAGCTACAACGCTTCCTTGGCTTCGCCAACTTTTACCGTCGCTTCATAAAAAACTACAGTCTTCTCTCAGCACCACTAACCTCCCTCCTGAAAGGAGGACGTCGAGTGTTGAACTGGACATCTGAAGCACAACAAGCTTTCGACCACCTCAAGCACATGTTTGTCTCAGCACCTATCCTCAGACATCCTGATCCTTCACGACCCTTTATAGTGGAAGTGGACGCGGCAGACGTGGGTATCGGAGCGGTACTATCTCAGTGGTCTGGTGAACCCCGGTCTCTCCATCCGTGTGCGTACTACTCCAAAAAACTCACCCAGGCCGAGCGGAACTATGGTATAGGTGATCGCGAGTTACTGGCCATTAAGCTTGCCCTCAAGGAGTGGCGGCACTGGTTAGAAGGAGCCCAGTTCCCCTTCACAGTGATCACCGATCACAAAAACCTCCAATACCTCCAACATGCCAAAAGACTCAACGCCCGTCAAGCACGCTGGTCACTGTTCTTCGCTCGCTTCAACTTCCAAATCACAAGAACACCAAAGCAGATGCCTTATCACGTATGTATTCGCCTGAACCTACCGTTGACATTCCTGACCCAATCTTACCTCCTTCTATTTTCCTGGCGCCCATCCTGTGGCAAATGAATGAAGAAATCCAGACTGCCACCCTCAAGGAGCCCGCTCCACCCGGGCTTCCCCCGGGTCGTACCTATGTCCCTAGTAATCACCGACTACCTTTACTGGATAGTACGCACACGTCCCTTGGCTCAGGACACCCTGGCAGCAGGCGAACCCTCTCGCTCCTCCAACAAAAGTACTGGTGGCCCAACATGACTAGGGACGTCATCCGGTACGTCCGTGGATGCTCGGTCTGCGCCGTTACCACCACACCTCGCCGCCTGCCTGAAGGTAAACTGCAGCCTTTACCTATTCCCCGCCGGCCCTGGACACACCTGGGAGTGGATTTTGCCAGGGACTTACCTCCCTCTCAAGGTTACACAACAATTCTTGTGGCTGTAGACCGTTTTTCAAAAGCCTGTAAACTAATTCCTCTAAAAGGTCTTCCCACAGCTCTCGAAACAACCGAGGCGCTGTTTCACAACGTGTTCCGGAACTATGGGCTCCCAGAGGACATCGTATCTGACAGAGGGCCTCAGTTTATTTCCAGGGTCTGGTGGGCCTTCTTTCAACTTCTGGGAACCTTATCATCAGGATATCACCCTCAAACTAACGGGCAGACCAAGCGGAAGATACAAGAAATCTCCAGGTATCTTCGGACGTACTGCTCACAACATCAGGACACCTGGAGTCAGTATCTGCCGTGGGCTGAGTATGCTCAAAATTCCCTCCGTCAGACATCCACTGGTTTAACCCCATTGCAATGTATTCTAGGATACCAACCATCACTGTTCCCATGGACTGGAGAAACCTCAGAAGTGCCCGCGGTAGATCACTGGTTCCAGGAGAGCGAGAGGGTGTGGGACTCAGCTCACATCCATCTGCAACGGGCTATACAGAGGCACACGGAAGCCGCCAATCGTCGCAGGTTACCCAATCCTACTTACCTCCCTGGAGACCAGGTATGGCTCTCAACTCGGGACATCCGCCTCCGTTTGCCCTGCAAAAAGCTGAGTCCCCGCTACATAGGGCCCTTCACCATTCATTCACAGATCAACCCCGTCACTTACCGTCTAAACTTACCTCCACGCTACCGGATCTCTCCCACGTTTCACGTCTCCCTACTCAAACGTCACACTGACCCAGTCTTCCCTTCCTCCGCAGAATTGGAGCCGCCCCCCCTCCAGACCAGCCTGAAATCCTCGGAGACAATGTCTACCAGGTCCACGAGATCCTCGACTCCCGGCGGTGGAACGGCCAACTCCAGTACCTCGTAGACTGGGAGGGGTTCGGACCTGAGGAGAGATCATGGATACCCCGTGATGACATCCTGGATCCTGCTCTCCTCGAGGAGTTCCACCGCCAACATCCGGAACGCCCAGCTCCCAGAGGTCGAGGTCGTCCTCGTCGCCGTTCTTGGGTGCCTGGAGTCACCCGTGGAGGGAGGGGTAATGTCACACCCTCAGCACGTTCCCTCAGTCCCAGTCACCACGATCTGTCACAAACCAATCAATCCCCAATGCACCACACCCGTGAACCATCACCAGAGTTCTAATTACCTGCACCACAATCACCCACTCCCTTTAAATACTTACCTCTGTCATTCACTCACCGGCTGGAATCGAAGTTACATGGACACCTTCTGTGGATCCTCTCCTCTCCGCGCTGATTCTCCTGTGCTCCTCATTGGAACCCCTTTGTGTACCTGTGGACACAAAACACATACCTTTAAGGGAAGTGCCTTTTGTTCTTGCTGGTGGCTGTTGATGGACTTGTACTTACCTGCTGGATTGTGCTAGAAGACTTGTATGCTCCAGTCCATACTTGCCTGTTTTTAACCTGTTTGAAGTATGCACTATTCACAATAAACATCACTAATTATTACCTACCTTCTCCGTGTTTGTGTGGACGTGACACAGTGTTGGATAAGCCACTCATAAGACTAAACATACTTAAAATCAGTTAATTTTGGGTCTGGCTAAATTACAAATTACAATAACACTTTAGAATAGGGAACGCTTATTCACTATAGCTACGACTTTTTCATCAATAAATTACTAATTTACTGTTTATTAAGAGTTAGTTGTCACGATGCAGGCAGGAACACACGAACAACGACGTAAATAAAAGACGTATATTTAATAAATCCAACGGAATACAGGCAGACACAAGAACACCAGGGGAAAACATCCATATAACATTAAAGACCGACAAGAATACAGGGGAAAACACACACCTTAAATAGACAGACTGATTACAACATCCAGGTGACAACAATGAGGGAGAAACCAAAATACTCAGAACTGCGGGGGAAAATGGGAGAAACCAACATGAAAGTCCGGGGGTGTGACATTACCTCCCCCTCCCGGAAGGCGTGTCCTCAAGCCGACAAATGGGAAACAGCAAACAGTCTCAGGAGGGGGTTTCGGCGGAGGACGGACTCCCGGGAGGAGGGCAAAAGATGGAGTCCAGGGTGGTGACTGAATAGTCCATGGAGGTGATGACGGAGGGAGGAGCCAAGGAGGTGACAGGAAGGGGCTGGAGCAGGAGGAGCCAGGTGGGACCCAGGCCGCAGCCAAGATGTAATCCCACGGTGGAGCCGATGGAGGGAGGAGCCATGGTGGAGGAGAGGCTGACGACTCCATGGGTCCGACCGACGGAGGCGGAGCAGGTGGTGGGAGAGCCCGAGGCGGAGACGGAAAGCCGAAGATCTTGGGTGACACCGCGGATCCGGAGGGCCAAGGCGGAACCCAAGGCTCTGGCGACCAAGGCGGAGATGGAGATCCGGAGGTCCGCGGCAGAGCCGGAGCGACAGAAGGCCGAGGCTGTGCCCGCGGGAGGGAGGAGGTCCACCGAGCCGGTGGGACGGAGCGACGAGGCACAGCCGGAGGAGTATAGTCCAGAGGCGAAGGTGGAGCGACGACTGACCAGGGCGGAGCCGGTGGGACGATGGAGCCCGGTGGAGTTGGTGGACCGACGGGCGACGGCAGAGACGAGGGAGCAGAGAGCCGGGGTGGAGCCGCAGGGTCGGAGGGCCGAGGCGGAGTCCAAGACTCTGAGGCTGGAGGCGATGGTGAGGGATTCTCCAGCCATGACACCAATGGAGACTGGCAGACCCGCGGCGAACCCACCGCACAGATGGTGGGCTGAGGGTGAGCAAGGGGACTGACAGATGACAGCGGATGGCTGGGCGGAACCAGCGGAGATTCAGGCTTAGGCAGAAGAGGGAGTGTGGGTGGGAAATCCAGGCAGATGGGTATTTCCGTGAAACAGTCAATTAAGTCCCCAGAGTTGTGCTCTTGCTCACCCCCAGTGGTGGTGCAGTGGACGGGGCTCTCTACAGCCCTCTCTTGCTCCATGAAGCACTCCACCGTCGCTGATGTAGTAGCCGGCTCTCGCACCTGGTCGGAAGTTTTGACCCCATCGGCGCTCCATTACTCTGTCGCTCCGGGCTCGGGCTTCCCGTCTACGATGGGCTCATAATCCGCAGGTCGGGGTGGCTGGCTGGGCTCTGGGTCTGGAGTGGCACTGACGAGGTTCTCCTGGAAACGGGTGGGAAACGAGGGTTTGTTTCTCGCCAGTGTCCACTCCACAAATGCGGCGAAGTCCGCTCGAGGGCCGTCCTCGGACGACGGCGCTCTGCATGATGCGTTGAGGCTTGCATCATAGAACATACAGAGCGCGTCGTCCGGGTAGCTGGTGGTATGAGCTACGAGCTGGAACATCAAAGTGTAACCCTCGAGCGGTAAATCCCCCTGCTTCAGCCGGAGGAGGATGAATTCTGGACGGAGGAAGGACTACATGGGGAAAACACTACGGAAACAAAAAGACTGGGAAAAACGAACAGGAAACAAAACGGAGGTGAACACGCCAAGAAAATAAACTGTATTGGTCGGTCTTTCTGTCACGATGCAGGCAGGAACACACAAACAACGACGTAAATAAAAGACGTATATTTAATAAATCCAATGGAATACAGGCAGACACAGGAACACCAGGGGAAAACATCCATATAACATTAAAGACCGACAAGAATACAGGGGAAAACACACACCTTAAATAGACAGACTGATTACAACATCCAGGTGACAACAATGAGGGAGAAACCAAAATACTCAGAACTGCGGGGGAAAATGGGAGAAACCAACATGAAAGTCCGGGGGTGTGACATTAGTAAGGTAGTTGTTAAGTTTAGGTATTGGTAGGGTTAGGGATGTGAAATAAAGTCATGCAGAATAAGGCATTAATATGTGCTTAATTAGTATTGGTAATGTTCTAGTAATAGGCATGCTAATAAGCAACTAGTTAAGAGACCGTGAAATAAAGCGTCACCCAAATGACTCTAAAAAAAAGTAGTTAAGCGTGGCAGCTTCTCACATTAATGACCACTGTTGGGGAAAGTTACAGTACTTTTAAAAGTAATGCATCACAATATTGCATTGTAATCTAAAAAAATAACTTATTGCATTACTTATTACTTTTTATGGAAAGTAATGTGTCACGTTACTTTTGCATTTTTCTCTTCTGGCCTGGACTTGCTTGTTTGTTTTTAATTATAAAAAATTTATAAAGTATCTCACAAAAGTGAGTACACCCCTCACATTTCAGCAACAATTTTAGTATATCTTCTCAAGGGACAATACTATAGAAATGAAACTTGGATATATTTTAGAGTAGTCAATGCGCAGCTTGTATAGCAGTATAGATTTACTGTCCTCTGAAAATAACTCAACATACAGTCATTATTGTCAAAATAGCTGGCAACAAAATTCATTCTAAGTGATAACAGCTGTATGTTGTTTAACCAGGCAAAGCCACATGTCCTATTCATCATGTTTATGTTTTTGTCTGCTTGACAGGACCATACAAAGTTGTGTATTTTGTATTAGAGCAGCTAAAATTAGGCGCTTTAAGTACAATTTTCTCATACTGACCACTGGATGTTCAACATGGCATCTCATGGCAAAGAACTCTCTGAGGATTTGAGAATTAGAATTGTTGCTCTACACAAAGATGGCCAAGGCTATTAGAGGTTCAGTAACACCCTGAAACCGAGTTACACTACAGTGGTCAGGGTCATACAGAGGTTTTCCAAGATGGGTTCCATTCAGAACAGGCCTTGCAAGAGTCTATCAACGAAGTTGAGCATTAGTTCTGTGCATCATGTGCAGAACCTGGCTTCAAAAAACAGATGCCTGAGTGCTGCCAGCATTGCTTTGAAGGTTGCCGAAGTAGAAGGTCAGCTTGTCAGTGCTCAGACCATACGCCGCACACTGCAACAAGTCAGTTTGCATAGGCGTCGTCCCAGAAGGAAGCCTCATCTGAAGCTGGCTCTCAAGAAAGCCTGCAAACAGTTTCCTGAAGACAACCTGTCCAAGAGCATGAATTACTGGAACCATAGTCCTGTGGTCTGATGAGACTATAAGATATTTTTTTTTTGGCTCAGATGGTGTCCAGCATGTGTGGGGATGCCCTGGTGAGGAGTACCAAGAAAATTGTGTCTTGCCTACAGTCAAGCTGTAATGGGCTCATTTCTGCATTGCTGACTTCATCCTGGCCAGCAGGGGTCACTCTCCTTGAGCCCTTTATGTCATGCTCTCTCCAGAACAGCAGATGGCTCTAGCATCATGAACTTTAGCCTCTCCACTCCTCTAGCTGGCGCTATTGCCCCATACCACATTCAGTGTCCTGCTAATCAGCTTTGATTTCTCACACCTGTGTTTGACCCTTTATAAGTTTGTTCATTTCCTGCTATTGTGTTCAGTCTTGAGCCTATTTTTCCCTGTGTATCCAGTTGCCAGTTCTCAAGTTAAGCTTTGATTGTTTTTGCGTATTTTGGACCCTTGTGTCTTTCTTTATTTGTTGTGTTTTCTATGTTTATTTTGTACTTTGATTGTCTAGTAAAGATACTTTGATTTTTTGAAGAATCAAGTCCCTTGGCTTTTTGCTCTTCTGCTATTGAGTTTACCTGTAGTAAAGATAGCTCAGTGAGTTAATCTACTGTATACTCTTAGAGCATCAGAGACCCGGGTTCAATCCTCATTTCAAGCAGCCCCATTACACAAGCATGGTGGTGGTAGCATCTTTTGGGGCTGCATGAGTGCTGCTGGTACTGGGAAGCTGTAGTTCATTGAGGGGAACATGGATTTCATTATGTACTGTACATTCTGAAACAGAACATGATGCCTTCCCTCCAGAAACTAGGCCGAACGGCCGAGTTTTCCAACATGATAACGATCCCAAACACACCACCAAGATGACAACTGCCTTGCTGAGGAAGCTGAAGGTGAAAGTGATGGGGTGGCCAAGTATGTCTCCAGACCTGAACCCTATTAAGCACCTGTGGGGAAGCAGAAGGTGGAGAAGCACGATGTGTCAAATGTCCAGCAGCTCTGTTATGTCATTATAGTGGAGTGGAAGAGGATCCCAACAACAACCTGTGCAGCTCTGGTCAATTCCATGTCCAGCATAATTAAGGCAGTGCCAGATAACAATGGTGCTAACACAATACATTGACACTTTGGACAAGTATACTTAGGGTGTACCCACTTTTCTTGCCAGATATTTTGGCAATAATGGCTGCATGTTGAGTAATTTTCAGAGGACAATAAATATATCCTGCTATACAAGCTGCACATTACTCTAAATATATCCAAGTTTCATTTCTATAGTATTGTGACATACTGTATTTTTGGCAATTGTAAAAGGCCTTTCACAAAAATGTGAAATGAATAAGCCTCAGGCTAAAGGAAATGCAAATTCACGTCTTTACCGTAGAAGGCAAGTGCAAGTGAGATGAGTTAATGCATGTTCGCATTTAATCTAGAAATACAGTAAGCAACATGTTTACACAATGCCTTTGAACTTACTCCCAATTTCTCTTAACATCAGAACAGGAGAGCTACCAGTCAATTAAAGGGAAAACAAACTGGAGTTACTTATTTGAAAAAGTAACTCAGATATTGTCTAGTTATTTTACTAGTTACTACTAATCTCGCGTAGCCAGACCTTCAGACTGACGGCTGAAGGTCTGGAATTCATGGCAGCTTTAATTGGCTAAGGCCCGCCCATAAGGCCGTTTGACCGTCATGTCAAACAACCAATCACAGTTTGTTTCATTCAGCGTCACGTTTCGGGGTGTAGAAATGCCCCCACAACAACAGACTGGCATGCAACAAGTCAGTCATTGAAATAACCAGCATTGAAAGTTAACGAAGAAGAGGGAGAACAAGCAGTAAGTCAGTAATTTGTTTGCGAGCGTCGCAAATGTGTATAACAACAACGGCGTCTGCATAAGCACCTTTTAGCAAAACGCGAGTAAATCAGTCTGCTCTTTGTTTCCCGGCAGACCGAAAATAAACGCGACACTCGCGTGTTCCGGAAATCCAATCAAATTCAACTAATCAGAAGACGAATTCGACATTCCTGAAGTGTTTCCAGTTAAGTGTACCATATGCATCAGACGTTTAGCCAACGTTCTGTGGGCGTGACGTCTGAGGCTGAGATTAAGTTACTACTAATATAGATTAGGTAGTTTATTTTATTTGTAATGTGTTACCCCAAACACTGTTAATGACAGTAATATTAATGTGGAATTTTCTGAGAATACTCTTAGCATAGATCAATAAATAACTGGATGGGCAAAAATTTTTTATGACATGCCAGAGAAATTCCTTCCAAGTCCCAAAAGCACAGTGTAACCAGTGTAAAGTATTTTAAGGACAATACACGCCACAAAACAGGCATCTTCTCGGTATGATGTTGCTTTTTTTTTTTTTTTTCTTTTTTGATAATCATTGGTTGCATGTTTAATGAGACTTGTGCCTCTAGCAAAACTGTGGAGGTTCACGGTAACATATAGCCTAAAAAAAAGACATGAAACTATTTGTTAAATGCCTTTGGCACAGTCCTCTAGTTTTTATATCATGCCGTTCTTGCATTTGTCTTATATTTAGGGTTGTGCAACATTGAAATCATCCAGTCAAAACAGCTGATTAATTTAGAAATGAAGCAAGGGGCTGTCTTCATGAATGAATCATTTCCTTCAAAAACAAATTTATTCAACAAAGGACCACAGTGTTGCTCTGAGATGTTCTGATCTTTGTCTGAAACTGTTTCTATTGGCGAAACAGAGGAAAACAGACAATGTGTGCCCAAAATTTAACTTTTTTCAACTTTTGTATAAATGTAATACCACATTTGTGATCACCCTCAAGCGCTAATGCTCTGGAAAATAGCACTCTTGCTTGTGTGATAAGCCGTGTTAGGAACTAACACATTACAAAAGTAATGCATTTACAGTAATAAATTACTATTTGCTGTAATGCAGTAAAAGTAATACATTACTAATGAAAATTGTAGGGTTCTAGGGTTACAATCTTGGTAACCCCTTGTTACTATAACATGTTTGTTTTTTTTGTTTTTTATAAAGAATTGACCAACCTGCGAGACATTCCAGCAGCACCAGAGAAAAACAAAATTGTGTAAGTCTATTTCCAGTTTGTAGAATACAAGTGACGCTGAGTCAGAGAAGAGAAAGAATGCGGCGGATGAGAGCGTGGACAAGACAAAGCAGCAGAAATTACATTTCTCTCGCTCTGCAATGCTGTTTGAACCCTGGGAAGTGAAGAGACTTGTGGCTAAATATGTTGTGGAATATATGCAAGCCAACTGGCTTTTAGAAAGCTTGCCATCAAAATCCCTGTCAACACTAGCAATGACGAGGATAACATTGGTATGATTCAAGATTCAAGAGCTTTATTGTCATATGTACTAGTACAATGAAATTCTTACTTTGTTTACTCCTCTCGAGAATACCAGGGTAGTAAGTGTAATAAAAATATAAATAATAATAACCAAAAAATAAATAAAGTAATGAAAGAGAAAGAAAAAGAGAACCTGCATGCTAATTAAAGCATTCTCATTCCAGTCTTTAATAAAGTCTCTTTGTCATATGTTGTGTGCCTGGTTGTGGTTGAAAATCAATAAAAAATATGTGACAATTCAAGTTGGTTGTGACGTTAAACGAATCACGATACATATGAAGTTTAAATGAACGTATCTCTGAGTGGAACTGACTGTATTTAGAAAAATTTAGATGGTATTTTCTGTCAGAATATCTATTTACACTAAGTGCAAATTGCCTGCCTTGTTGGCAAAGGCTATTTACACTAGCTCCACCCACCAATGTGTTTTTGGCATAGTCAACACTACAAAAGATAGCTATTAATTGTTAGCTCTGATAAATTGTGTGTTTCACTCTTTTCGATGCAACCGATTCGGGTTCTAATTCCCCTTCTGGCGAACTTTTTTTTCTCCCTTTTCAAATCTCATATCATATCGGAAAGACATTTATTTTCAATAAAAATGAAAGACATAATTGAAAAGTGTCAGTTAGGGTTAGGGTAGGTGTATGGATGGAGGGCTTATTGTCCCAATAAGGCAGTACCATTTAATAAATTGAAATAAAACTATAATTTACACTCAGTACGTAATTACTGCATACTGTTTTAATGTACTACAATACTGAGGTGCAGATAATTGCGTCTATTTGCAATAAGTATTATAAATATTAGAAAGTCCTGCTATTTCAACATAGTGTAAAAAGAACCCATTGTTATTTGCACTTAGTGTAAATAGCATCTATCGTTAAGAAAACATGCTATTTTCACTTGCAAATAGACACTGCCATTTTGTTTTCATCTAGCCTTTGTATAAAGCATATTAAAGCAGTGTTTGTACACACAGTGCTGCTTTGTTTACTGCATTAACCCAGGAAACACTATATTGCTGCTGTTCCATAAGTGCCACCTGCTGTCAGAGAATGAATCTGCACCCCATTCAGCCAATCTTCTCTTTTAGTTTTGTTCAGATGTTTTATGTAGTGCAGTTTTGCAAACCTAAAGTCAGAGCATTCTGTTTTTGCTTCAAATTTAAAATAGAATCAAATAGAATAGAATAGAATAGAATAGAATAGAATAGAATAGAATAGAATAGAATAGAATAGAATAGAATAGAATTGATTAATTAATTCTGGTGCATAGTATTATATCCTATATTTGTCACCAGGAATTTAGAACAATATATGATTCATTGCAAACCCATTTGTCAATTAAACAATGTAATTTTTAATTATATGTTTCAAAGATTGTCATGTCAGTTCATGCCATTGGCAATTACTCTAATAGCACTTTACCTTTAAAATGCCATTTGTCTTACTGCCATTTTATGTGTCATGTTTTACATGTTAAAGCTGTTATTTGATGTATTACAGTGTTTTGAACATTTATATTTCCATGGTGACAGCAATGTCTTTATAAACCTGTTCTGAACCAGTTTTTGATATAGCAGTTACACTGCAAAAAAATTACACTGCCAGTCAAAAGACACACCTGCACATTCTTTACTAAGGCTGTTTTTCAGATTTCAGTATAATAGTAAAGATATCAAAATGTTAAAATAACACAAATAGAAATAACCCATCTTATATTTGAGCTTCTTTGCCTCAATTTCAGCTTAGGCTGGTCATTAAGAAAATTATTTTAACACACCTGTTCTATTGTGTTACCTGATTCACTTAGAATAAAACATGCACTTAGTGTGTTGTTTGATTCTCATTTTTAACTCCCCTTTAGAAAATGTCTGCACTGCCCATCTCACACCCTCAGTGCCAAGGAAATTGAAACAAAACACAGAAATATAGCAGGCAAAAACATGCATGTATGATATCCGATGTTCATCCTATATGCTGAGAGAACTGGGTGAGGCAGTTGATGTGATTATTCTTCCATACGTGACAGGCAATTATGACATGTTTGCCAGCATTTGACTTCACACAGGGATTAGGTGAGACTGTGATAAGAGTATGTGTGTTGAAACTCTGAGAGACCATTTTTGAAATGCATTTGTCATATACTATAGTCTGAACTTGTCAAATAGCTCTTAGCAATAACAAAATGTGTATAATTTCACACTTACAGTCACACAAACAAAAAACTTTTGTGATTTAAAATACAGAAAGCATTATCTGTGCTTATCTGTGAATTAAAGCCTCTTAATAAACCCCAAAAGTCATTAAAAGTAAAGAGAGTGATGAGCCTTTGTATTGAAGTTTTTTTACTACAATTAAAAACCACCTAATTTAGATTCTGCATCAAAGTTGTTTATAAAGTGGTAGAAAATGAATAGATATCATTCTTTCATGGGCTGTAATGAAGTGTAACGATTACATCTAATATCATTAGAAGTGGTTACTGTGCAGTTGTACTTAAGCATAAAACAATTTTGTTTAGAAGACAAATACACATTGTATTTAATGGTTTTAATCACATTTTGTAACATAATTTAACGATTTTTGTGTAGTCTACTTTTACTATTATTTTTGCTCTTAATGTCAAAACAGACCTTTACATGTGTTCATCTTTTTCTGTCTTTTGTGCCAATACAGTGCCTTGCCAAAGTATTCATACCCCTTCATTTTTTCACATTTTGTTTTGTTGCAGCATTATGTTATACTGCTTTAAATTATTTTTCCCCACATCAATTTATACTCCATACACCATAATAATGACAAAGCAAAAACCGGATTTGCTAATTTTACACATTTATTAAAAATAAAACACTGAAATAAGTACATTGCATAAGTATTCATACCCTTAACTCAGTACATAGTTGAAGCACCTTTACAGCCAAGTGTTTTTGGGTATGATGTGACAAGCTTTGCGCATCTGCATTTGGCAATTATCTGCCATTCTTTGCCTCACATTTTCACCTCTCAAGCTCTGTCAGCTTGGATGGGGGCTGGCAGACATTTTCTAGAGTCCTAGTTGAGATGTAGATTGATGTGGAAAAAAAGTAATTTAAAGCAGTGTAACATGCTGCAACAAAACAAAATGTGAAAAAATGAAGGGGTATGAATACTTTTGCAAGGCACTGTATAAAGCATGTTGAATATTGCATATGAATTGTGCTAAATAAACTTGGCTTTTCTTGTACATTTATAACCATTTTAAATATTGGAAGTCACGAATGACTAAACTTTTAAAATCAAATAATAATACTACTGTTCAAATGGCCTACTGTTTTCGTTCAGCAAGGATGCAGTAATTGAATACTGTAAAATCTATTTAAAATAACTGAAATCTACTGCTTTTTAAAAATATACTGTATTGTTATTACTGTCTTTATACACATATTTTAAACTTGACTCGAGTATTGTATGTTTGACATTACGACTGTTTTAATGAACATATTTTGTCAAACAAAGTCTTACAAAGAATGTGTAGTGAGCTGTGAATACTGTAAGAAACCTGTTAACCTGGAAGCAGCTCTGGACCATTTGTTTGCAAATAAAGGTCATAAACAGAGTATGACCAACTGGCTCTTTGGTGCCCTCTACTGTCCACAGAGAGTGTTCCTGTGACTCTCACAGACCAGAGTTTTTATGTAGTGCCAAAATGGTTGTACAATGTAAACAAGATGCAACTCCTTTGATGCACAGTTATTCATTCGTATAGTATTCAAAAAGCTCATATACGTTTGTGTCAGCTATTCAAAACGTACATTTGCTACATTTATGAATTACTTGGCTTGAATAAAGAGATACAACTCTGGGTTAAATTGACTGAATTAATAACTGTCATTCGGGGATTAAAATTACCTTTTTCATTCACCAGCCAATTTGGCTACAAAATTTTTAAGTCTAGCCGTTCATAACTCAAAACGGAAATAAACCAACAGCTTGAGGCTCTTTACACTAGACATGACAAAGCAACTGTTGCAAATCATTTTGTGTCAGTACTAGGAGTATGCAATATTGACAATGAATATCTCAACATTTTGGATTGTATTGATAAAGATAATTAGACAATTCTTTGTTGAGTGTGTTATTGTGCTATTATCTTAAGGACTACCGTGTACAGCTGACTTCTAAAGTAGTTGATATTCTTCATATTCTGTGTGGTCAGTTCACAGCAGTGATATAAATTAATATTTTCAAATAAGTTTAAATTATATTTTTACCTTTTATGGGCATTTTTACCTTCATAAAGCCATTTTTTTCTAAAAGTGTGCATCTTGAGTCTAATTCTTACATTTTATCAGTCAGTTATAATAATAATACATTTAGGGTGTTACTAAACAAATGAAATAACTCAGTAATTCTTGAGAGGTGGGACAAAACAGGGTGCAAAATTGAAAAAAATAAAACTTTGTACTCAGACAAAGGAAACTACATTTATGTATCTTATATGTACTAAGCTACTGAGCTATGCTTTGATACAACCTCCCAACTTTTCTCTTTTTTTAAAAAAAATGTGTTTTTTAACTTGGAATGTGTAATATAATTTCAACTTTATCTTTAACAGCTTTCTAGATGTTTTTAACATTTCAAAACACATTCTCATGTTAGTAGACAGATTACACTTTCACATGTGACCAACAATTCCACAACAAATATAAAATATCATAATGAAATATCATCAAAATATTCATCTGACGGAGGTGACAGAACTGACGGAGTTGACACATCTGACGGTGTTGACCAAAACCTGAATTTGTAGTCATTTTAACTATCAAATACATTGAATCAATTAATTACTGTATTAAAACAACCACAACAAACAGTGAGTATGTTATTGTTTATAAAGCTTCTATTCAAGAGTCCCATTTAAGTATTTTGATATATTATTGGAACACAAAATCTTACGGTGGTGACATCTGACGGTGTTGACAAATTTGCCATTTCTTTCACAAAACAAATGGAGTTCATGTAGTAGACATTTTGTTTTTTTTCTGTTGATGCTAGAGGCTAATGGAACCTGCTTCAGGAGAATAAAATGGTTTAAAGATTTCAAATAATTTTCTCAGAAATTGGATGTTTGGTGTTGACATATCATAGTTGTGACACACGAAATATTAACATTAGAATTAAAATATTCTAAAACTATAAAACTTAGCAGAGCCTGTGTGACATTGATGTACTCTGCAGAAGAGGACTGTGGCAAGGGGGTCCTTTTAGAGTGATAGCCCCTGATATTCCCTGATTTTATTACATTTTAAGTAATGTCTGACGGTGTTGACAAAAAGTGAGGACACACCTTCGAAACCTTATTAAACACACATGTCTGACTGAAAAACAACCTTGCTTTAATATGAGATATTATTAAGTGTTGCCTTTGATAAAACAAGGTCTTTTTCATCATTAATTTTTTTTTTAATCCATTTTATAGCATATGAATGAATAAACCCTTCTCTGTGGACACACAGTTTTAGATGTAGTGAGAAGACAATAAGTGTCATAGATTTCACATAATAATGAGCAAATGAAATTGAAGGGGATAATTGTGTTAAATACATTCTATTATTAATCCCCATAGCATTTACAATTGAAAATATGTTTTATTTTTAAAACTAATAGCAGTTATAATTGGTGGACATGTTTTGTCCCATGTCTCAAGAATGACTATACTATCAACTAAATTAATCTTTGCAGAAGTTGAATAAGAAGTGGCATTTAGATGTATTTACACATGTTAATGCAGCTTAGAGGGATATGGAATGCTTTAAATACAAATGTATAAATAATGTTTTGTTATTTTAAACATAAAACGTTGAATACTGATATTTGAAATTATTTTAAAACTGAAAAAAGAACTGCTGTATATAATCAATATCACATTTGTAACCATGCTGATTTTTAAGAAAAACTATAACTATATGAACTATATTTTAACTATATGGAATTATATAAATATATACATTTTGTACATACATTCTTAATGCATATTAGTAGACCGAATTATGCAGTGAAAGAAGGTGCTCTAAATGCTTGCACTCTGTATGTTTTGTTTGGTTTTTGCAATATACTCGATAATGTCATGATGTCTCACTATTAAGTGTTTGCAGTGCTAACCTGCACAGATTTGGCTTGCATGAACTTCGCAAAAAACTAATGAGTGAACATAATTTACTAAAATAAGCTGCTAAATTGGCTAGTGATTTGACTGCGTTACCCGCCAAAGCTGGTTTTTACCCACATTTGGTGGCTGTCAAACCCTGCTGTCAAGTTATCAGAAAAGTCGGGCTCTGACTAACAGGATATAAATTATAATACACAGTTATTGGATAATTATATTAATATTGAGGACATATGAAAAAAAATCTAATTAATATTCATAGGAAATAATAAAATAAAAAGGAAAACTACACTGTGTCTGAATTGTCTACAGTGTTGGTTTGTTTTCCATGCCATCTTGTTGCATGATGATTGAAGTGATGTGGAATTTAGTTTCTGCAAAGCTGTTCTACACTCTATACTGCCATCTGTTGGTCATCTGCAGGGTTGCAGGGTCTCATTACAGCAGTTTTACAGTGCTTTACTAGCCTAGAATCTAGACGCGCCCCTAGCGGCAGCAAATTACATTTGCTTCTAAGGTCAGTCTAGTCACTCTCAATTCACTTAAATTTCCGAAAAATCCAAGATGTACCGGGCCAATCACGAGTCGGTGGGCGGGCTTAACATGATGACGTCTGACCTGCGACCATAAATTCAGTCAGACATGAATTCCTGGTTCCGTGAATTAAGCGTGGAAAACTGAACAGTATTTATATATTTTTTTACTTTTGATACACAGCTACGTCCATGTGTCCTGAGCAGGAGCTCGTTACATCTGAACGCGCTGTGGTGTAGAATACGCAAACACCGGAAGCGATCTGTGGCGTGTATACGACACTCATTGTTTACACAGCACAAGAGATTGTGGATATAGCGGCTATTCAAAATGGTAATTACTTGCGCTTGTCCTGGTTGTTCAAACCCATTTAAAGCTGAAAAAGATTACGTTTGCTTGCGCAAACTCATCCTGGACTTTTTTTTTACATATTTCCCCTTTCGGTGTTTGCGTATACTACATCAAAGCGCGTTCACATGTGACGAGTCGAATCATAGATATGCTAAACTCGTGCTCATGACAGATGGATGTGGGTGTGTATCAAAGGTAAAAAGAAAATTATATAAATACTGTTCATTTTCTTGCAAAAACCGATCGTTTCGTGTCTTAGGACATCAATGTATCGTCACGAGCCGCAGGGTGTAATTTGGATTTGTCTGTGCATGTTTTTGTTTACTTTTAAAGGTTTAGTGCCCATCTATGTCTATTATTTAGCTGACAGACTGCACAGTGCACTGATTTTTGTTAAAAATCTTCGTCGCTCTGACTACGTCACCTGACCGACTAAGTCTCTGATTGGTTGTAGCGCTATCCTATTGCGTGGCGAGGAGTTTGAAAGACAACCGTTTATCCCACCCCTCCGGTTGAGCCCTGTCTATGGAGAGTGCCCAGACCCTACATTTATGTGGGTCTGGTTTGCCAGGCTAGTGCTTTACTGAAACATTTGATATAATGTTATATATCAAAGCAGCCATATCACCCTGTAGCCCAAGATTGGTCGCCCACTGAAGCTAAGCAGGGTTGAGCCTGGTCAGTACCTGGATGGGAGACCTCATGGGAAAACTAGGTTGCTGCTGGAAGAGGTGTTAATAGTGAGGTCAGCAGGGGGTGATCACCCTGTGGTCTGTGTGGGTCCTTGCACCCCAGTATAGTGATGGGGACACTATATTGCCCCAAAAAAAAGCACCGTCCTTCGGATGAGATGTTAAACCAAGGTCCTGACTCTCTGTGGTCATTAAAAATTCCAGGATGTCTTTCGAAAAGAGTAGAGGTGTGACCTCGGCATCCTGGCCAAATTTGCCCATTGGCCTCTGACCATCAAGGCCTCTGAATCATCCCCATATTCTGATAGGGTTCATCACTCTGTCTCCTCTCCACCAGTAAGCTGGTGTGTGGTGGGCGTTCTGGCCAGGTGGATGCTGCAGACTGGTGGTGGATGAGGAGATACCCCTGACACTGTAAAGTGCTTTGAGTGTCTAGAAAAGTGCTATATAAAAGTAATGAATTATTATATATATATATATATATATATATATATATATATGTATATATGTATATATGTATATATATATATATATGTATATATGTATATATATATATATATATATATATATATACATACTGTCACATGTCTCCTTATGTTTCCTGTCTTTTGCCTTGTGTTTGCACTGTTGAGATTTGGTTTCTCCTTCTGTCTCCCCCTGTCAGTTTGTATGATTTGGTTTAGTCCTGTGATTAGTCCTTGTTAAGTCATTATCGTTTTCACCTGTGTAGCTTGATTAGTTTGCTTTATAAGTCAGTCTTTGAGTTGAGTCCTTTGTCGGTCATTTCATGTTTTCAGGTTGTGTGGAAATCCCCTGTCTCTTCCTTGGAAATCAAGATTAAAAGTATTCGTTATTTGACTTTGACTTTCGCCTCGTCAATCCTGCACCGGCTGTGACAGAATGACCGACCAAAAAGTAAGTGCTGAGGAACGGCTGTGGAGTTTGCGGCAGGGCGGTCGGGAGTTGGAGAGGTATGTGGCTGAGTTTACCGAGCTGTATCATCTGGTGAGCTGGCCCGACGCATCAATCAGCGTGGTATTTCTGTTGGGGCTGGACAAGGACATTATCCGTAGTGATCTGTCCGTTCACGATCTTTCGTTTGTAGATTTTGTCAACTTCATTCTTTATTTGAATGGCTCTAACATTGAGCTTTCAGAAATAGATCCTTGTCCAGCCCCCTCAGATGCACGCCGCGTCGCTCCAGCTCATCCCAAGCCGGTGCTCACCACATGCCTCGTCAACGGCTCAGACCACCTGCCACGTCCCGAGCGCCCTGTCACAATCCAAAGCTCCGTGGCCTTCCTCAGCATTGTTCCGCTGACTGCTGCCACGCCAGCTCACAAGATGGCCACCACACCCGTTCACAAGATGGCTGCCACGCCAGCTCCCAAGATGGCCGCAGTTCCTGATTCCCCGGCCAGGATGGCCGCAGTTCCTGATTTCCCGGCCAGGATGGCCGATGTTCCTGATATTCCGGCCAAGATGGCCGATGTTCCTGTTTTCCCGGCCAGGATGGCCGATGTTCCTGTTATTCCTGTCAAGGTGGCCACAATTCCTGAGTTCCCGGCCAAGAAGGCCGTCAAGCCTGAATCCCTGGCCAAGATGGCCGTTGTTCCTGAGTCCCCTGTCAAGATGGCCGATGTTCCTGTTTTCCCGGCCAAAATAGCCGATGTTCCTGAGTTCCCTGTCAAGATGGCCGATGTTCCTGTTTTCCCGGCCAAAATAGCCGATGTTCCTGAGTTCCCTGTCAAGATGGCAGATGTTCCTGTTTTCCCGGCCAAAATGGCCGATGTTCCTGAGTCTCCGACCAAAAGGGATGAAATTAATATTATGGATATGGCTCTCCCTATGGAGTTCACGGCCCCTATCCTCTCTTCTGAATCTCCGCTGGTTCCGCCCAGCCCTCCAGTGACTGCGCCGCCAGAGCGCCCTCCAGTGACTGCGCCGCCAGAGCGCCCTCCAGTGACTGCGCCGCCAGAGCGCCCTCCAGTGACTGCGCCGCCAGAGCGCCCTCCAGTGACTGCGCCGCCAGAGCGCCCTCCAGTGACTGCGCCGCCAGAGCGCCCTCCAGTGACTGCGCCGCCAGAGCGCCCTCCAGTGACCGCTCGCCCAGAGCTAGCTCCTTCAGTGTCTCCGCTGGAGACGCCCAGCCCTCCTGAATCTCCGCTGGGGTCGTCCAGCCGTCCAGAGCCCGCTCCTCAAGAGCGCCGTCCAGAGCCCGCTCCTCAAGAGCGCCGTCCAGAGCCCGCTCCTCAAGAGCGCCGTCCTGAGCCTCCGCTGGTCCCGCCCAGCCTTCCTGATCCTCCGCTGGTCCCGTCCAGCCGTCCAGATCCTTCGCTGGTCCCGTCCAGCCGTCCAGATCCTTCGCTGGTCCCGTCCAGCCGTCCAGAACCTTCACTGGTTACGTCCAGCCTTCCAGAGCCTCCGCTGGTCCTATCCAGCCTTCCAGAGCCTCCGCTGGTGCTATCCAGCCTTCCAGAGCCTTCGCTGGTTACGTCCAATCCTCCAGAGTCTCCGCTGGTGCAATCCAGCCTTCCAGAGCCTTCGCTGGTCCCGTCCAGCCGTCCAGAGCCTCCGCTGGCCCAGCCCAGCCATCCAGAGCCTCCGCTGGCCCAGCCCAGCCTTCCAGAGCCTCCGCTGGCCCAGCCCAGCCTTCCAGAGCCTCCGCTGGTCCTGTCCAGCCTTACAGAGCCCACTCTGTCAAACAGTCCTGCCAAACCCCTGAATTCCCCAAAGAAAATTTTTGGGGGGCGCCATATACCCCTAGCCAACGTGGCCGGGCCGAGGACTGAGGCCAAGGCCACAGGGGCTGCCCCACCATGGCCACCTGAACTGCCTGTCCGGCCATGGCCTCCTGACCCACCATGGCCACCCGAACTACCTGTCCAGCCGTGGCCGCCTGACCCGCCATGGCCACCGGAACTGCCTGTCCGGCCGTGGCCACCTGACCCGCCATGGCTTCCTGTTCCGCCCTGGAGGCCTTCCCAACCCAGCAAGGTCCTGCCCCGTAAAGGCCTCCAGAGCGCCCGCCCCCCCTCCCTGGTGTTTCTATCACGGCGCGAGACGCGCCTACCGGGAGGGGGAGATAATGTCACATGTCTCCTTATGTTTCCTGTCTTTTGCCTTGTGTTTGCACTGTTGAGATTTGGTTTCTCCTTCTGTCTCCCCCTGTCAGTTTGTATGATTTGGTTTAGTCCTGTGATTAGTCCTTGTTAAGTCATTATCGTTTTCACCTGTGTAGCTTGATTAGTTTGCTTTATAAGTCAGTCTTTGAGTTGAGTCCTTTGTCGGTCATTTCATGTTTTCAGTGTGTGTGGAAATCCCCTGTCTCTTCCTTGAAAATCAAGATTAAAAGTATTCGTTATTTGACTTTGACTTTCGCCTCGTCAATCCTGCACCGGCTGTGACACATACATATATATATATACATATACATATACATATATAAATATACATATATATATATATGAAAATATACATATATATAAAAATAGGGCTGTCAGTTGATCAAAAATTGTAATCTAGTTAATTACATGATGTTTCGATTAATTAATCTAATAAATCGCTAAATAAATTTGTGAAAATACTGTGAAAATACCCACAAACGATTATTTAAAGCTTTTTGTGATAAATGAGAAAGTATCATGTAGAGTTTACAAATTGTAGCTTTAGAAAAAAAAATATTTAATTTGGTTCAACATACAATTAATAACACAAACATTTAGGCTTCAATGAAAGTAACTGGTAACCGAAACAGCTTAGTTACAACAGTCTTCAAAAATACCTTCTTTAATGTCCCACAAAGAAAGTTTTGAAACAACTTGAGGGTGAGTAAATGATGACAGAATTGTATTTTTTGGGTGAACTATCCCTTTAATGTTTTTATTTTTATTTTAATGAAATGATAGCCTGGCTAACGCCAAACCACATCATGACAACGTCATGATTCGTGGTCTGGGAACCATATGTTCATTTTCTCATATTTGAGGCGTGGTTTACGAATGCCCAGAGCCATTTATTGGGCGCTACGAATGTCTATCAAATGCGCCTGTGCGTAGCTCATAGCCAATCGTTTCAATTATACTGGATTACGTATTGCCTTAGCCACTAACGGGGCTAGTTAATATATAAGGCTTTTGCCAAAGCCTGTTGGTAGCAGGGCAAAAACATCCTTCTTGGTTATGAAATGGTTTAACGCCAAAAGTTGCTCTTTTTTTCAAAATAAACTTACGTTCTAAACTTCTTAGAACACTAAGGCTGCTGCCATGCTGGATCCATAGTTATAAACAAACTGCTTCGGTGAGTCGCATAGAAGGCGTCATCATCTTGCTGCTCCCTCCCCGTTCTGTGATTGGTTCCCTATCTGATGTGAAAATAGGCCTATGTCTCACTTCCTGCTTCCGGAACGCGGAGTAGGGATATCGAACTTCCGGTCATTGCTAGTAACGCTACTGTAACGATAACAACAATGGCAGCCTCCACTCGCAGTTGTTCTTGTAGTGTACCGGGTTGCTCTACATCAGGACGTAGACAGCCATACCTCAGTTTCCACACTTTCCCGAAGGACGAAACATAACGCAAGTCTTGGGTGAGACTAATAAGGAGAGATGAGGGACCTTCTTTTAATATTCTCCAGGACAGCACTTTCGTTTGCAGTTTGCATTTCAACAAGGAGAGCATCTACGTCTCGCAAAGTGGTCGGAAGAAACTTAAAAAAAATACAACACCAACCCGGTTTCCCTGGAATAACTGGGGGGATGATCAGCCCCGTCGCCGGTCAGTTTATGACCGTGTTAACACACGCCTAGGGGTAGCGGAGAGCATTCAGGTTGGTGCTGAGTCTGCGGTGGAAGAGGACATACAGTCTGCTAACGTTAGCACTACCGGTAATCACGCACCTGCCTCAGACCACAACTATGCCTGCGTGGGTGTTGTGGGTGTTGTGGATGCTGCTGCTGCCGAAATCATCAGGCTACTGGAAGCTAAAGTAAGAGATCTAGAAAGGGAACTGTCCTGTACACTTCACGTTAACAGGTACTGTGCGACGGACGACGAATTTCGATTCTATACCCGCTTTCCGTCTGAGAAAGTGTTTTAGTAATTTTGGAAATCCGTCGCCCCCTCAGCTTCCAGGTTAGTCTACTGGAGTAGAGCCCAGAGGTCAAATGATGTAATATCACTGGAGAAACCCAGCCCTAACAGGAGACTGCAACTTGTTGACGAACTCTTTCTGTACTGCTGTTGCGTTGCTGTTGGGATGAAAGAGAAAGTGATAGCAGATATATTTGGCATCAGCACCACCACTGTGAGCAGAGTTATCATCACATGGGCCAACTACCTGTTTCTTGTCTTGGGTCAGTGCCAATTTGGATGACAAAGGAACGAGTGCAAGCAACAATGCCATCAAAGTTTGCCCAGCACTGTCCTAACGTGAGAGTGATTATAGACTGCACAGAAATCAGGCGTGAGGCATCATCACCACTCACCCTCCAGTCTGAAACATTCTCCAACTACAAGAACACCAACTCCTTCAAAGGTCTGATTGGCATTGCCCCATGTGGAGTGATCACCTTCATATCAAAGTTGTACACTGGTTCCATACCAGACAGAGATATCACACAGCAGTCAGGAATCCTTCGTCTACTTCAGCCTGGAGATGCATGCATGGCTGACAAAGGCTTTGTCATCGACAACATGCTTTCTGAAGTTGGGGCCACCCTCATAATCACCCCATTTAAAAGAGGGCAGGTTCAGCAGAGACGACACAGAAAAAACACAGAGTATCGCCCGACTTTGGATCTTGGTGGAGAGGGCCATGAGAAAGGGTCAAAGAATATCACATCTGGGACAATACCATTCCTTTGACCCTTTCAGGCTCTGTGAATCAGCTGTGGGCAACTTGTTGCTTAATGTCTAACTATCAAGGACCTTTAGATGTGAAGGGTGATGTCCCAGTGTAAAAGTGACAGATAAAAACCACATGACATGATTATTTTTCAAATGTTTATTTAATGTTTAGCAATTCTTTTCCAGTTCTTTGTTAAAAGATGAGCATACATTTTACAGAGAATGTAATGCATACATTGTGAAAGACAATGACATGGACTGTGTGTTTGTGAGAATGAATTCAGATTTCTGTTTCACAGTGAATGAGCAATTGTAAATACAAGAATAAAGTCACATAACTAAATACAAGA
>NC_133378.1:11813635-11878834 GCF_049309525.1 Garra rufa
ACACACTTAACATGCTTGACTTCTTCTATACTGTCTACATTTGGACATTTCGCCTCAGCTAAGCCAAAGGGGGGAGGGGGGAGGGGGGAGGGGGGAGGGGGGGGGGGTTGCAGTAGGATCATACAACCTTGCATTGGGACTAGCCCCAAGGTAAGGCGCTTCAGGGTGAACAACGAAACCAGAAGGCAAGACACTGACGTTACACAAGTCACTGTATTGATTTAAGACTTCTGGCTCGAGGTCGATACCCCTTTTCATAGCAGGAGTTTGCCATACCCCCTTCATGATCCTTTTTTTAATTTACAGAACAGAACCTTGAGGGACTGGCCCAAACTTAGAGTCTAAAGTTAGGTCGGCCAGGTCACATACAATCTTGCATATTCCTGGTTGAGGTCGAAGGTCTCGCAGTTCATCTCCAACAGACAACACCGCTGGGTCAGGAAGAGGTCCTACGAAGACAAGTAACAGGAACCATTAATCATTCAATGTTTTACACATGTCAGTGTCAGTGTAAAATATCATACATAATCTGGAGATTTTCATATTATGGTCATATTGTTATACCAGCAAGGCTGGAAGGGTATCTGCACCTAGGCTATGTCTGTGCCTGGTGTGTAAAAAAAAACAAAAAACAAGACAGTCTACAAATTCAAAAGAAGAGGCGCGCACAGGCCCATTGCTATATCACCAAAGTGTATTCAAATAGCCAAAAAGATATGTGCCAATACAGTCCCCAATTACCTCCACTTTTTCCACTTGCAGAGTTTAGAAGTCATCTCTGAATTGGCTAGTTTAATTGAAAAGCAAACAAGGGGTCAGTCAGAAAATCCTATGTGGAAGAAAGTCCGGCAGCCCCGTTTAACTTCCAGTAGATTTGGTGAAGTGTTTACTCTGAGAGGGGAGTCCTCTGCACAGGCTCTCGCAGTGAGGATCATGAAGTGGGTACAGCATCCACTACACTCACGCAGGCTTAGCTGTGGTTTTTATGTCCTAATGAATAAAATGATAAAGATACAGCACTTACCTGCGTAGGCTCGATAGAGTGTTGATTTTACACTACTGCGTCCAGGTGCCTTGGGTTTCCTCACCACAAGTTGGTCTGTGGGTTCCGGGTGAAAAACAACAAGGGAAAAAATGCAGTTTCAAAGAATATCAATATTTCAGCACATAAGTCATATTGTGTGTGTGTGTGTGTGTGTGTGTGTGTGTATATACACACACACACACACACACACACAAATATATACATACACTTAAAGGGATGGTTCGGAGTAGATTTTACTTCATTGCTATGCACTCCGAAGCCCATGTAAATACCCCATCAGAAGTTTTTTTTACCTTAGTCAAACATTGAGGGAGATATCAGAGTTTTTAAATGGCTTGCTACAGCTGTACATGGTACATGTGATGTATCTCGTAAATTGCAACACTAAACGTGCAAGTAATCTTACCAAACTTCTACAGTAGTGTAAATAGGGTTTGTACTCACAAAACGCTGCATTGGAAAATTTGTAAGTCCACCATGAGTGTTTTAAAAACAACTGTTAACCGATCACTACTAGTCTCAAAAACTACAAGTCGACGTCACTTCCCTGGTTTGGGAAAAGCACGTGAAAGTCCTCCTACTACATCTGTGTGCATGTCAACTTGTAGGTGGATTTTTACGTGCTTTTCCCAAACCAGGGAAGTGACGTCAACTCATCCGAAAGGTAGGTCTAAGTGTAACAGTTCCATTGATGCACAAAAGACTATGAAAAGCAAGTTAAGCATGTAGTTGTGCATGGATAGAGCATGATTACAGCCTGGGCATCCTAGCACTGTAACCTGTAGGGTATGAGGCTCCTCGTTTTTCCTCATAGAACAGTAGCAGTTCGCCCGGACTGCCACTTCCATATTAACTAAATCTGACACTGCAGTAATAGAGGGAAAGATTATCACACCATACAGTAACATCGCTGGGCATTGACAGCCAGCCATCTTTTCCCCCGAACAATAATTCTCAACTAAGTTCACGTAGTGACCTGGAGCTTCTCTGACATGCTAGCGACATTTACATGTACAGCAACTACCTAACTATGCTACCAATCTTGGGGCTCGTCAGGCAAGGTTTCGGAGCCACTGAGAAACTAAATATGTATTCCCGACAATGATTGTAAATAAAACTAAATTCGATTAAGTTAATTAAAAAGGATGTTTTATCTGACACATGTATTACACTTATCTCTGCTATATAAATAACGCTACACTTGACTTTGACATTCAAACTAGCTAACGTTAACGAAGGTGAGTCAGCGGAATTCAAACACTTACCTCTGTAATTGAAAATAAATTTCTCCCAGAACAACTTGTATCCCTTCCTAAGTTTGGACGTTTTTACTTGAGAGTGTTCATTTACAATCCGAACCACGTCGTCGTAGGTGACTTCAGGCGGAGAGACTTGGTCCAGCGATATTCATCGGCCTCTGCCATTGTAAAATGCTAACCGGAAATGCCGTCTCCCCACTCAGAGACGTTCTACGATGTTCAACTGTTGCGTGACATAGGCCTATTTGGTCCATGGGCTCCAGGCTGCCTAGCAGCGTGAATAAAATCGCGCTGCGCGCAAGGCAGCATGGGAAGACCCAGGCTAATGAAATGATACTCTAAATAAGAAATTAAATCTGCCAGCAGATGGCGATAAATGCCTTTATGATTCGTTCAAACGATTCATTGAACGGCTCTATTTATGAATGGGCTTTAAATCATTCACACAATTCCTTGAAAATGTGGATTCATTTCGAAACTAACACCTGTGTTGCTCGGAGACATGCAACAATTATGGTATGGCGTTAAAGGTAATATGTTCTCTGCAGAATTTAGCAAAAACACATAATTCATAAATCCTTCATTTTCAGTCCTCGAATCTTCTACCATTACATATTGTAGCATCATGCAACGTCCTAGAATAAATCGGCAGGAGACAAAGATCCAGTTCTAAAAGCAGCTAACAGCCTTCGTTTATTTCCTAAACTTACTGCCTAAAACAAAGGTATCTGGAGACATAACTCCCCAAAAAACAGTACAACGCGGATGCTTTTTAATCTTTCTTTTTCTCAGAGGGCTTCTACAGTTCTGTTTTCTTTTCCCCACCTGAACTGAAGAACGAGCTCTTCCCAGTCATTTTTCACGCTTTGTTACTTTGCAGCCTTATGTCACCATCCCCAGTTTTAAACATAGACATGAGACATTTGAGGTTCATGAGGATCTCACCAGAGGATCTTGTTTCTCACAATCTGATATTGTTTAGGTGCTTTGTTCCAATTTCCATGGGTTTCCTTGTGTCTTCACTGAGGAGAGGATTGAGCCTTACCACACCTCAATCCCAGATCAGTGGAGTGTTGCAGTGATATTTGTCCTTCTCTATGTCTTTCAAATCTGCATACAGTATATGATCATAGAGCTCAACTAGAGTGGATATCAGCTCCTCAAAGTATCAATATCAAGTCCTTTTCCATCAGTTTTCTCAGCTTGGCCAGGAGGAGGCCTGCTGTAGGACGAGTCCTGGTTGTTTCAAACTTCTTCCATTATGGATAATGGAGGCTACATGCTTCTGTGAACCTTCAATACAGCAGAATTTTTTCTAAACTCTTCCCCAGATGTGTCTCCTGACGCGATCCTGCCTCTGAGCTCAACAGGCAGTTATCTTGACTTCAGGGCTTGGTTTTGATATGCATTTTTAGCTGTTAGACCTTTTATTGAGAGCTGTGTGCCTTTCCTAATCATCTACAAGCGATACGAATGCTTCTGAGCTAAATCTCAAGTGTCCCAGAAAAGGGTATGAATACTTATGCAATGTTTATGTTAACTTATGTTTTTTATTTCTAATAAATTTGCGAAATTGTTGCAAACCTGTTTTGTGCTTTGTCATTATGGTGTATGGAGTGTAGATTAATCTGGTAAAATCAGCAGTTTAACAGTAAAGCAGGTTGCAAGATATCAAAACGTGAAAAAAAATTAAGTGGTGAATAATGTACTATACTATATGGTGTTTGGAAGACTTGACCTGGAAGACTTGGAAAACTGCTAGCCAAATGTTGGACCTGGAGAGCCACAGCCCTGCAGAGTTTTGCTTCAACCCTAATCAAACACACCTGAACAAGCTAATCAAGGTCTGAAGGGGTAGTAGGAAGCTGGCAGGTGAGTTTTATTTATTTATTTATTTGTTTTATTTATTATTTTATTTATTTGAATTACCACTCTGTAGGTTATTAAACCATGTATTTATATGTCTTTGGAAGGCTTTTGTCTTTCAAACATTTTATTTTAAATAAAATATTTTCATGATTAAGTAATAAGTATCATATTCACTGGTTCTCTGGCATTGGATATGGCCACATGACATGCAGGTAAACAAATAAAATTATAGTTTTTAGTAAGTTTTAGTAAGTTGATAGATTTTAAAATTATTTATTTAAAAGTATTTTTTTTATGATTTAATTAATTATCAGTTTTTCATTAAACTTATAAAACCCCTGCAGTTCCTTCACAAACGCCAGTTTGGAAAACCTTGACATAATATAATGTTTAGTTCATGTTTTTAATAACAACAAATAGAATATATTTTCTAACTCTTTGTATTTTTATGTAAATATGGTAGTATCTTATCTAATTCAATGTAATAAGCGAGTTAAGTCAGAAGTACGGTGCCCGCCAGGGGACACCTTCGGTTCACTTATGTTTGTCGTGGCCACGACATAATATCACGTTCCCACGAGTTAATATGACGTTCCCACGAATTAATATCTCGTGGCCACAACATAATATCATGTTCCCACGAGTTTATATGTCGTGGCCACGACAAACATAACTGAACCGAAGGTGTCCCCTGGCGGGCACCGTACTGAAGGAATCTAAAAGTAGTCCAATTATATTACCTAAAATGTGTAATGTAACGATTGACGTTTCTAACTATAATTGTTGTCATGTAATTTGTAATCAGTAACGGATTACAATTTGTAGTAATCATCTAGTAATCATCTACCCAGCTCTGACCATTACAATACTTTGCAAGGTTTAAAAGGGTAATAATTACCAATATGCACAGACACCATCATTTAGAAGTGAAACGTACTCGGTTACTAACGTAACCTCGGTTCTCTCAGAGAGGGAACGAGTACTGCGTAGCTTACGCTAGGGGAAAATCCTTTCCGCGAGAGATATTGAAGCCAAAAAATTATCCTTAATTTTGTATTAATGTAAAACGCGTTGCCGCGGTGAGCAGACATAGGCGAGGCGTACTGCGTGCCTATTGGCTGCTCCGCAGCAACTGCAGCACCTATCGAGCGAGGCTTGGCGCGAAGTCAGCTCCAATGAGTGCATTTCGCGCCTGATACGTCATCTCCCGCCGAAAGTGGCGTGATCCCAGCCTATAAATATCGCTCGCAGGTAGCTACACTCTGGTTTTTTCATCATAAGAGCGCCCAGAGCAGAAGCTTGCACGGCAAGGTACGCAGTACTCGTTCCCTCTCTGAGAGAACCGAGGTTACGTTAGTAACCGAGTACGTTCTCTTACGAGAGGTCTCTCCTACTGCGTAGCTTACGCTAGGGGAACGCCCTGTAAAACGCCGTGCATGCCAAGATCTGATACCATAGACCCTAAGGCCGTAGCCCGGGGTTCATACAGTGCTTAAACATATAAGGGGATTAGTGCCCTAAACACACTGGCTCCTGGTGTATCCGGGCAGGTAAACGGCCTGGATAAACTTGGAACGTGGGTCCAGATATCTGCTAATATCTAGACCGACAGCAATTTGGCCTGTAGGGCAGGAACCTCCAGGTTGTAGAATCTTATAAATGTAGACGGAGAGGCCCAGCCTGCCGCCGTACAATTATCTTGCAAGTCGATCCCACTCGACCAAGCCCACGACGAGGCCACGCCCCTCGTGGAATGTGCTCTGACACCCAGCGGGCATTGCATGCCCTTAGACTCGTACGCCAGTGCAATAGCATCCACTATCCATCTGGATAAAGTCTGTTTTGACGCAGCCATTCCCTTAGAATGCCCGTAAAACGAAACAAACAGCTGTTCTGTCTGTCTAAAAGCAGACGTGCGAGACACATAGACTCTTAGCGCTCTAACTGGACATAAGAGTCTCGCGTCAGCCTCTTCATCCACAGCCGGTAGAGCAGACAGTGCGATGACCAGTGCATGTCGCGCCCACGGAAAGCGCATGCAAGTCTCCCACGCGCTTCACTGAAGCGAGCGCTAGTAGGAATATAGCCTTAAGAGACAGATATTTTAATTCAGCCGCCTGTAGTGGTTCAAATGGTTCGCTCTTCATAGCGTCCAACACCACAGAAAGGTCCCATGTTGGGACTGAAGGCGGTCTGGGTGGATTTAACCTCTTAGCTCCTTTAAGGAAGCGGATGATTAAATCGTTCCTCCCTATTGACTGACCTAGCGTTGTCCTCGAGAACGCTGCTATGGCCGCCACATAAACTTTGAGCGTGGACGGGGACCTGCCCTTGTCCAGTAGCTCTTGTAGGAAGGAAAGTACATCTGTCACACCACAGTCTGTGGGTGTGGATCCGCGGGCTGTGCACCAGTCCGCAAATATCGACCACTTCGATGCATAGAGCCGTCTAGTAGATGGAGCTCTAGCTTGTGTGATCGTTGATATCACTCCTGTGGGGAGTTCATCATATATTCCCTGGTGGCCCATACATGAAGGGACCACAGCTCGGGATGGGGGTGCCAGATCGCGCCGCCCGCCTGCGAGAGGAGGTCTCTCCTCACAGGTATTGGCCACGGTGCGATGCTCGTCATCTGCATCAGCGCTGGGAACCAAGTCTGGTTTCCCCAAAACGGTGCTATCAGCAGAATTGCACACTTTTCCTCTTTCACCCTCTCTATCACCTGAGGTAGGAGAGAGACCGGGGGAAAGGCATAAAGAGGACGGCGGGGCCACGTATGGGCTAGTGCGTCCTTGGTTTTGGAAAAGAATTCTGGGCAACGAGCGTTGTCCTGAGATGCAAATAGATCTATCTCCGCTCTGCCGAATATCTTCCATAATAGCTGCACCGTTTGGGGGTGCAGCGACCATTCGCCCGCCGGAACATTGTTCCTGGACAGTCTGTCTGGTCCTACATTTAGGGTCCCCCGCACGTGCGCTGCCCTTAGCGAGCACAGGTTGCGATGAGCCCATACCAGAAGGAGTTCTGCAAGTGCATGTAGGTTTCTGGACCTGAGTCCGCCCTGGCGATTTATGTAAGCCACTACCGATGTGTTGTCGGAGCGGACTAAAACATGACTTCCCTTCAATAGGGGAAGAAAGTATGTCAGCGCATTCTCCACTGCTATCATTTCGAGGCAGTTGATGTGCAGTGACTTCTCTCGTTCTGACCATAGGCCGAACGCCGGTCTGCCCTCTAGCAGAGCCCCCCATCCCGAGGTGGACGCGTCCGTGGACACTACTTTCACCCTCGAGGGTCTCTCTAGAGTGACACCTTTTCGGTACCATTCGGCTGCTCTCCACGGCATCAGGGCTGTAACGCAGCTCTGATTGATCGTGAGACAGAGTCGACCGGACGCCCACGCTCGGCGCGGCACGCGCGCTTTCAGCCAGCACTGCAGTGGGCGCATGCAAAGCACCCCTAACTGTAGAACTGATGAAGCTGAAGCCATAAGACCTAACACTCTTTGAAAGGTCTTGAGCAGGGCAGACTTGCTGCGGCAGAGCGCGCTCACTGCGCTCTGAACGTTCAGCGCTCGCACTGACGAAAGCTTCGCTTTCATTGCCAGTGAGTCTAATTCTATGCCCAGGAAGGAGATATTCTGGCTGGGGTTCAGCGAGCTTTTCTCCCAGTTGACTTTCAAACCCAAGTTCTCGAGGTGATCGAGTAACATGGTCGTGTGTTCCCTGAGCATTGAGCGAGATTGCGCTAGAATCAGCCAGTCGTCCAAATAATTCAGTATTCGCACGCCTTTCTGTCTGAGCGGGGCGAGCGCTGCATCCATGCACTTCGTAAATATACGGGGTGCTAGGGACAAACCGAATGGCAGGACTGTGTACTGATAAGCTTGGCCCTCGAAGGCGAATCTCAAAAATCGCCTGTGACGCGACGCTATCTGTATTTGGAAATACGCGTCTTTCAGATCCACTGACACAAACCAGTCTCCTCGGCACACTTGCGCGAGGATTTTCCTGGTTGTGAGCATTCTGAACTTTCGCTTCACTAGCGCTTTGTTCAGTTGCCTTAGATCTAGTATGGGCCTGACTCCTCCACCTTTTTTCGGTATCAGAAAATATTTGCTGTACAGCCCTCCTTCGCTCTGACCTTGAGACAGGGGTTCTATGACACCTTTGCTCAATAATGTGGTCACTTCGGCTCGTAGCAGGTGTGCTGCATCTGCCTTTATCGTAGTCTCGACGCGCGCCGTGTAACGGCGAGGGCGTCGTCGAAACTGGAGCGAATAGCCTCTCTTTATAGTGTCCAGCACCCATTTTGAGACCCCTGGGAGTTTTTCCCATGCATCTGCATGTAATGCGAGGGGGTGGGTGCGAAGCGCGCTCCGATCTGTTACTAACGGAGCTGCTTCGGTGTCTGTGACATGTAAGGCTCGGGGTACGCTGACCGCGGGGACTGCTTTCTCTGTGTGTATATGTGGTTGCGTGGTAACGGGCACATTTAACACACTCGATGCAGCTTTTAGCCTCGTAGACTGGGCGTCGTCCGGTTTCGTTTTTACAGAAACCGTAAGACCTGCCTGATGTAATATGTGTGGGCACTCTGGGGTGGGCACATATACCACATGTGAAGCGCAGTCGATTTGGGTCGACTTTATGAGCGCAGGGCTTGTATGACAGGATGTGCTTATGTGTAGTGATGGCAACTGGGCAGTGGACATGCGTGCTACACACAAAACACTTTCGGCCGTGGCCGTAATTCCCGAAATTATACTCTTTTGAGGATTTATTTGGGTAGCCGTGAGAACGGCTGTTGAGTGCAGACAGGCGGGCTGCAGCGCCGGCCTGATGACTGCGGATAATGCTGGAACAGCCACATTTCCTGGAGCTGAGCGAGCGAATACTTTTGGTGGGAGTCTGGCAGCCGCGGGACTTGCGCACCGGCGTTTTCCTAGCAGTACTAGGCCTGTTTCGGAGGATTAGGTTTGAGCTCAACCTTGGGCCTCTGAGCACGCTCTCCGTGGCGGCGACCTGCAGAGCGTGACCGAGGTCTCGCTCCCTGCGTCTGATGGCGTTGAGAGACGGCTGCAGCAGGCTGATGCTGGGGTCTAGCGCTCTGCGCTGGCGGCTTTGGGCGACCGGCGGAGCTAGACCGCTTGGGCAAGAAGTGCTTCATCGCCTGAGAAGTCTTCTGAACCTCAGCAAACCTCTCCGTGAAGTCCTTCAGGGAAGCGCCGAACAGACCCGTTGTCGAAAACGGCGCGTCAAGAAAGGCTGTGCGCTCGGACTCCGCCATCTCTGAGAGCGTGAGCCACAAGTGCCTCTCTGTCACCGTCAGCGCCGCCATGTTGCGTCCAATAGCCTGAGCTGCTGATTTGGTGGCACGGAGAGCAAGGTCCGTGGCGCTCCTCAGATCCGGCACGCAGATCGCGTCAGGGCCTTCCTCATCCAGCTTTTGGAGAAGGTCAGCCTGGAAGATCTGCAGCGTGGCCATGGTGTGCAACGCTGAGGCGGCCTGTCCCGCCGCGGCGAAGGCTCGGTGGAGCAGACTCGACGTTTGTCTGCAGGCTTTTGACGGCAGCGCCGGTTTAGCACGCCGTCCAGCAGAGGGCGGGCATAGGTGGGCCGCTATCGCCTCTTCCACAGGAGGAATAGCCAGATATCCTCTACTCTCGGCGCCGTCGACCACGGAGAACGCCGGGGAGGAGGATGGGCGCACTCTCGCCGAGTAGGGGGCGCCCCAAGACTTTGTCAGCTCCTGGTGGAGTTCGGGAAGGAAAGGGGCGGGCTTTGCTTGCGACGTCCGCTCTCCTTTAGGCAGGAACCGGCCGTCCAGCCGGTTGTGAGCAGGCTGCTCCGGTGAGGACCATTCCAAGCCCAGGCTCGCCGTGGCTTGAGTCAAAATCCTCACGAGCTCCGACTCTATAGAGGCTCTCGCGCTGGGTGGGGCGTGAGCAGGGGGGGCGACGTCCACGGAGTTCGCCCAATCCTCACTGCCTGACGCTGCCAGCGAACAGGAGTCCTCCTTCTCCTCCATTTCCCACATCTCAACGGCGCTAGCGGCGGGGGCAGCGGCTGGCAGCGGCTGCTCCAAATCCTGCGCCGAGAAAGTGAAGACGGGTGAAGCTAGCGGGCGCGCCGGCAAGCTTTGACGGCTGGAGGACGATTCCGGCAGCCTCTGTGCAAGGCGCTTTTTACGGCGCGGCGCCACAGCAGGCTTCGGAGCAGGCTGTGAGAAGAAGGCCAGGCGAGTCCTCAGAGTCGCCATGGCCAGAGACTCGCACTGAGGGCATCCTCCCTCGGCGAGCGCTATCACAGCGTGGTCTTCACCCAGGCAGGAAACGCACACGGCGTGGCGGTCCCCGTCACTGAGTGCGACTCCGCATGAGTCGCAAGATGGCATCTTTAAAAAGACGCAGCTCTTTTAGTAGAAGCAGGTAAAAGGATATGAGCGCCGGAAAGCGCAGCAGGAAGGCAGGAAGGCGGAGTGGCCAGCAGCTTCGGACTCGTCCCGCTGATGAGCTTCCAATCGACGGCGGCTTCTTCTCCAGCTCCAGCGATGCGAAGGCGTCGCGTGAAGGATGAAAAAATCAGAGTGTAGCTACCTGCGAGCGATATTTATAGGCTGGGATCACGCCACTTTCGGCGGGAGATGACGTATCAGGCGCGAAATGCACTCATTGGAGCTGACTTCGCGCCAAGCCTCGCTCGATAGGTGCTGCAGTTGCTGCGGAGCAGCCAATAGGCACGCAGTACGCCTCGCCTATGTCTGCTCACCGCGGCAACGCGTTTTACATTAATACAAAATTAAGGATAATTTTTTGGCTTCAATATCTCTCGCGGAAAGGATTTTCCCCTAGCGTAAGCTACGCAGTAGGAGAGACCTCTCGTAAGAGAACATACTGTTATTCTTAAAATATTTAAACAATAACCACAGTCACACAATGATTAACAATTTGCCTATTATTAATTATAAGAATTTGTTAAAAATCATAAAACACACGAAGTCAATTTACCTCAAAGTCATTCAACAATTAAGGCATTGTTTAGTGAAGATAAATGGGATGATTTATGTTTCTGCCTTTATCTCTGGCAAACACTGCTCCTGCTCTCTGACTGAGGGAATGTGTGCTGAGCGGAAGGGGAAATAGTTCCTATCATGTACTGCTATAGTTATTTTTTTCATTTCGACGCCTGTGAAATGCACTTATTTTCATGCCAAACTATTATTAAAATCACCACTTTGAAAGAAACATTTAATATCGATGTCAATAAATAAGGATATATACTCATGAATTAACGAATCAGAGAATCGCAATTTCAAGATCCATCCGCGCATCCTACTGAACCCACCCAGGCAGCAACACACAGTCAGCTAACGTTACTCGAACACGCCAGCTGCACTTCACACGAATGTGAGTGTGCCTTTCACTTTAAAACAACCTGCTAATTCATTGGAGAGGCTCAAACAAGACTTTGCTCTGGTAAAGCCTTTATAGGAGTTTGTGTTCTGACTCAAAATGAAGGTTAAACTTCATTCAGACGCGGATTCGCAGCCTCAAAGTTGCTCAAACAGTGATGAGGAGGGAACAAACAGCCTTTCCGAAAACCAGTATATCGTTGTCAAGCTTGAAGATGAAGATCCAGAAACCGAGATGGATCTGAGTATATTCGCTCCTGTCGAGTCCTCGGAGTGTGAAGAAGAGGAGGAAGAAAAAGTTCAAGATGAATATGACGATGAACTCTCAGACTCATCTGGCGTTTCTACCTGGAGAAGGAGTAACATCAGAGAGCGAGGTTCAGTTTGTTTGACCTACATCTGATTCTTTAACATCTTATATTTCTCTGTTTGTCCGGCTAATTATCAAAAGTAGGTTACTAGAATATAAAGTTGTAAAAGTAGAGATTGATGAGACTTAACTTTTCCCAGACATTTTCCAATAATCAACTGGTGTTTTGATGATTTTTCAGTGGATGTATGAAGTCAGTTTTCCTCAAATAATGCTGTTTGTCTTAAATAATTGTTACTTTGTTTCATGTTTTGTATGTAATGCAATAATTTAGGTGTCCATATATATATATATTTTCTGATAATTTCCCAATTTCAGTCTCGGATAACCAGGAGGATTCAGCTCCCAGTGAGAAACAGTCTTCCAGAAGGAGTTTAAAAGCACGCCGAAAGAGCCAACAGACCTTTCTGGCTAAGCAGAAACGCAAGCAGAGTCTTGACTGTAATGCAGAAAACAGGGTATTGTCCCACAGCTCTTCTCATCCTTTAAGTGTTGCAATTAATAAATAACTTTGCCCAGATGCACATATCAATAGAGAGTTTGAACTTTGGTCAGTTACCAATTGGAGATACTCGGATGTAAACAACAGCATCGGTTGCACAGTTAATGTACTACAGAATATGCTGTTCTGCTTATTTATGCTGTCTAAACCAGGGTAAAAAATGTGTAGAAACTGTTAAATCATATAGGGAAGGACTTCATAAGCAGAAAAGGGTGCAATCGTTTGACATAGTTAAAGTCCCTATGAAATCAAAATTCAAGTTTTTTTACTTTTAGTATGAATATATTAGCCTTAAGGTTATATATAAGCTAGTGTGCTTCAAAACAACGACAAAATTCACATTTACAAGATATGGGCATTCAAAACTTACAGTCTCGTCACTTCCGCCAATATGAATCAACGATTTTGATGATATCACCGTGCACTTCAGCTTCTCATCAAACGTTCTGTCCAATCAAATGCTCTCTAGATTCCGTAGCGTCCCGCCCCCTACACTATAAATAGACGCTGAATCTGCAGCTGAGATTGTTCACTTGTTTTCAGTGTAAGTGTTGTCTGTATGATGAATGGAATGTAGTACGCAATGTAAGCGATAGAGAACGATTCAGACAGTGGGAATGTGCTTTCCATTGGGGCAACTGAGGTCTGGTTTCACGTTGTGTCACGCGAACCGCGGCAGCGCACAGTCTACTCCGGATTTTATTTCCGGAGACACAATAGCACAGAGCAGATCATATGCGCAGTTTAACTACACAGCATCAGCATGATTGTGATCACTATTTTGTTTTAGTAAGAGTTTCATATTGAATCTATGGGGTAATTTATTAGACTATGGCCTTCGTAAGCTTACAAATGTGGCTTTTCCGAGCTCAACGACTCTGGCCCAAGCAGATATAAATGGAACGCTATTGGCTATTTAAATGCAGGGGGCGGGGCTGCACAATATATTCCTGTTTCAGTTAAAATTACGTCACAACATAGAATAATGCTGCGTGTTTCAAGGCACTTCAGTGGACCTTTAAAGGATTAGTTCACTTCCAGAACAAAAATTTACAGATAATGTACTCACCCCTTTGTCATCCAAGATGTTCATGTCTCTCATTCTTCAGTCGTAAAGAAATAGTTTTTTGAGGAAGACATTTCAGGATTTCTCTCCATATAGTGAAGATGTATGGTGCCTCCAAGTTTAAACTTTTAAAATGCAGTTTAAATGCAGGTTCAAAGTAGGGCTGCACGTTAAATCGCATGCGATTGTCATGCGCATCTCGTCAGTAAAGCTGGTTCTGTGATTTAGTAAAAAATTTCCTTCACGTGCATTAAGATGGTGCAGTATTTAAGACACTGAGCCGCAGATCACTGAAAAGCTAAGCAAATTCGCGTTCAAAATGGAATGCGATTCATCCGTGATTATGAACGCGATTTTGCGTAGCTTGTCAGTAATCTACGGCTCTGTATTTTAAATGCCTCGACATTTGAATGCACGCGATGGAGATTTACTACTAATCACAGAACCGGCTTTACTGATGAGATCCGCTTGACAATCGCATGCGATTTACCGTGCAGCCTTACTTCAAAGGGCTCTAAACGATCCCAGCAGTGGAAGAAGGGAAACAATCAGTTATTTTCTGAACAAATTGACAATGTATAGACTTTTTAACCTCAAATGCTCATCTTGTCTCTGCGATGTGCATGCGTAGTCTGTGTAATCCAGGGTCAATATAGTTAGAGTATGTCAAAAAACTCCCATCTCGTTTTCGTCTTCAACATCAAAGTCGTCCTACATCACTATTTTACCTTTTTTTTTTTTTTTTTTTTTTTTTTGTATAGGGTGTTTTACTTTTCTTTATATATTCATTTTGTAAACACTGGGTTGGTACTTCTGCAGCGATGTGGGACGATTTTGAAGTTGGAGAAGAAAAATGAGATGGGACTTTTTCAACATAATCTAACTGTATTGACCCGGATCACACAGATTATGCATTTGAGGTTAAAAAGTATACAAATTGTCAATTTGTTTAGAAAATAACATATTGTTTCGCTAGATAATACCCTTCTTCCTTGGCTGGGATCGTTTAGAGCCCTTTGAAGCTGCATTTTGGAAGTTCAGACTTGGGGGCACCATACATATCCATTATATGGAGAGAAATCCTGAAATGTTTTCCTCAAAAAACATAATTTCTTAAAGACTGAAGAAAGAAAAACATGAACATCTTGGAAGACAAGGGGGTGAGTACGTTATCTGTAAATTTTAGGTCTGAAAGTGAACTAATCCTTTAATACAGGGGTCACCACACTCGGTCCTGGAGGGCCGGTGTCCTACTAGGGCTGTAGCGATGCACTAATCTCACGATACGATACGATACACGATATTCAGCTCACAAAACGATATATATCACGGTATTTTGTCAACGATACGATTCGATATGATTCGATACAATTCGATACTATTCTATATAATTCGATACAATTACATCATTTTCTGATAGATTTAAAAGAGACAGAGTGATTTTGGTGACATCTTGTAAGTGTTTCATTTACTTGGATTGAATTAATTGAAATAAACTCAAAAAACATCAGACAGCTTGCAAAATAAATGCTGGACAAAATTAATCAAAGATGTGTTGAGAAAATGAGTTCCATTTATTGAAACAGTGCAAACTGTAGCTTACAAGCCTTTGAAAAGTAAATAAAATGCAACATTGCAATTTGCAATTAAAGGGATAGTTCACCCAAAAATGAAAATTTGATGTTTATATGCTGACCCCCAGGGCATCCAAGATGTAGGTGACTTCGTTTCCTCAGCAGAACACAAATGAAGATTTTTAACAAAAACCAGTGCAGTCTGCCAGTCAAATAATACTGGTGGATGGGCACCAAACCTTAAAAAGTAAGCAAAAACATGCACAGACCAATCCAAATTACACCCTGCGGCTCGTGACGATACATTGATGTCCTAAGACACGAAACGATCGTTTTTTGTGAGAAACTGAACAGTATTTATATCATTTTTTACCTTTAATACACAGCCACGTCCATCTGTCCTGAGCACGAGCTTTGAATGCGGCTCGTCACATGTGAACGCGCTCTGACGTAGTATACGCAAACGCAGTAAGGGGAAATCGGTTAAAAAACCCGCATGAGTTTGCGCAAGCAGATGTAATCTTTTAGCGTTAAATTGGTTTGAACAATCAGGATAAGCGCAAGTAATTACCATTTTGAATAGCGGCTATACCCACAGTCTGTGTGCACTGTGTAAACAACGAGTGTTGTATTCATGCGACAGATCGCTTCCGGCGTTTGCGTATTCTACTTCAAGCTAACCTCCTGCTCAGGACAGATGGACGTGGCTGTGTGTCAAAGGTAAAAAATGATACAAATACTGTTCAGTTTCTCACAAAAACCGATCGTTTCGTGTCTTAGGACATCAGTGTATCGTCACGAGCCGCAGGGTGTAATTTGGATTTGTCTGTGTGTTTCTCTTTCCTCTAAAGATTTGGTAACCATTGACTGCCATTATTTGACTTCACCGGTTTTTGTTAAAAACCTTCGTTTGTGTTCTGCTGAGAAAACAAAGTCACCTACATCTTGGATGCCCTGGGGGTAAACAAATAAACATCAAATTATATATAAAGGGATCCCTTTAAGCAGGCGGGTGCTGGATTTATATTCGCCGCCATTCTCTGAATATCCTCGCTCTGACTTGGTAAACAGGAAGAGGTAGACATCTGCGTCTGTGTAAAGTTAGTACGGGTAACTTGCTCTACAGCAACACTAGCGGCTGGCTGACCAAATCGCTCTTCCTGCAACGCGAACAGGGTTAAACAACACAGGGGATTAGAATGGGACGTATGTATCGATACTCGTGGCTAAAAAATCGATACTTTCGTTGGAAAAAAAATATCGATTTATATCGCAGAATCGATAAAATCCTCCAGCCCTATGTCCTACAGAGTTTAGCTCCAACCCTAATCAAACACACCTGAACCAGCTAATCAAGGCCTTAATATGTATACTTGAAACTTCCTGGCAGGTGTGTTGAGTTTGGTGATCCCTGCTTTAATAGGTGGTAAAGATATGTACAAGTAGTATTAATTAAGATATTATCACAATATTTCACTTACCTGACCGGACATGATGAGAACAAACTCAAATGATGACATAATTCTTGCCCTGGAAATCCTGGTTCAGTTTGGCCAACCACATAACAGTTTTTTTGCACTTTTCTTGATTTGTTTTAGTTAGTCTATAGTACTCCAAATGTTTTTGTTGGTTCAACCAATTAGTACAGTCCAAAGCATGATGGATTGTTTTCAGCAGCCATAATCAGCTAAATTTGTGAGTTCCGTTCGGTTCAGTGGCATTGTTTACATTCAGTGCCGCCAATTGATGACATGTCGTGAAAACACTATACGTTCTTGTGAATTAAAAAATAAAATAAAATGCGTTCCTGTATCTCACGGTAGAGCATCAGTTTGATTCCCAAGTAATGCATGAATTGATGGATGGTATACATTATACAGTGTAAGTTGCTTTGGATAAAAGCACCTGTCAAATGCAGTATGTAAATTTACTCTCTTTTAAAACCACGTTTTGTTTAGGTTAAATATGCTGCTTCAGTATTTAATGACAGCGGTGATATTGACATTTGTTTCAGCACGTAATGGGTCAAGCTGTGTTTTAATGGTTTAAACATGATCATGATTTTGACTTGACAGAGAAAATTTGTCTGTTTGATTGAAATATTGCACCTATTTGGGCAGCGCTAGTTTTCTAGAAGGATTGCCATCCAATCTGCCAAGTCTGTGTTTTAATTACACAACCTCTGTTGTGTGAATTCCAGGACAAATGATCTACTGTTTTTGGCAATCTTAATCATCCTTTGAGATATTTAATCCTGCCCAAATGTGATTGCTGATATATTGTATCCCAATGATTCTCATGCTTTTTTTTTTTTTCTTTCTTTTTTTTTTTTTAACTAACATGAGCTACCGTTTGTGTAATGCATGTTGCAGCTTTTAATATAGAAGTCATTCAGCGAAAAAGTAGTAATTAAGGAAAGCCAAATCACACAAGCCTAGCCATTTTAATATCACTATCAGGCAAATATGTGAATAGGGCTATGGATTACTTTTATTCTTCTTTTATAATGTCCCTTTGTTAGTTTTTCAATCACTTTCATTGTTTGGAAAAGAACAGCCCAGATACTCAGTGAAATATCTCCTTTTGTATTTCATGGAGGAAAGTGATAGGGGTTTGGAGTAGCATAAGAATTAGAAATTTGATAAACAATGTTGGGTTCAGTAAGCATCCTCATTGCAGTTATGATAATTTTCTTCCATAGGACATGAATGTTGGACTCCCTTCCAAAGATGATGCATCTTACCAAGCTATGCCTCCATCTGATTCAGCCAGAGGTCCTGTAGAACTGTCTGGACTGGACACGGCAATCAGCCCTTTAGCCGCCATGGAGCCTCCTGTATTTCCAAATGCACCAGTACAGGTTTGTTGAGTCTCATAACAAGTGTTAAAGTTGACCTATAATTTATGCATAAATTACACGGTTCACCTTTCACTTGTTGAAGATCAGTTTCCTTTCTCAGTAATGTCCTAATTATTTTCTAAACCAGAGCACATCTGTTGTTGGGATGGATCAGCAGAATATATTGCTTGAGGTTCTAAACTACTGTAGGGTAAGGGCTTCTGTCCTCAACCCAATAACACATTCATATGTCTGATCAGAATCAAACTTTTATTAATGCAGTGAATGAAAACAGAAGCCGGTTTGGGATGATGTATGATTTCAGTGGTTTGTTTGACGTTTCTTGACTTTCAGTTTTTGCATGCGGCAGTACAGAGGCTTGAACAGAAGATTGACAGACAGATGTCCAATGAGGTACTGATCTTTAAACTCACTGATCTAGGGGTCGACAATAAGGATGACCTACCAGCTGATAGAACCTGACACTTATGGCGCTTTTCCACTACACAGTACCAGCTCGACTCGGCTCTGTTTGGTTTTCCACTGTGTAAGAGTTGTACCTGGTTGTCATAGCGACGCTGCAGGAAACTGCCGTGACGTAATCTTCTACGCGACACACACCCGCTGTCTGCACTTCCTCGTTTGACCATGGCGTATTCTTCCGAGTTGCCATAATATGTAATGGATTGGATATGTCACGCAATCTCTGGCCAGACTTTTTAAAAATGGCGGGGTTATTCTGGATACTATTGCTGGCGCGTGCAATGATGACGCAGTGAATAGTGACGATTCTCTCTGACCAATCAGCAGTCTGCTGTGTTTTCACGTCACATTTTAGTATCGCCTCAGCTCGCTTGGAACCTCGCCGGAGGTGGTACGAAAAAAAAGTACCTGGAAGCCGGTACAGGTACAACTTTTACACAGTGGAAAACCAAACAGAGCCGAGTCGAGCCGAGGCGAGCTGGTACTGTGTAGTGGAAAAGCGCCTTTAGCCAATTTATGCTGTCAGGTCAGTTTGTGCGTACAGGTTAGAATATTTTACAACTACTATTGCAAAGTATAATCACTTATAGAAGTTATTTTAATTTTTAAAAATATTGCATTATATAAATATTTGAAATATTTGGATTATTACACATTAAGGGTATAAATCTCACCAACGCAGGTTTAAATCTGAACTGCTGGGCCAACTAGGCTAGCAGAAAAAAGCTTATTGTTGAACCCTAACAACTTTATTTGTTTTTTTATTTTTTTGTTTTATGTGAGATTTTTAAAAAATATTATTCTCTTTTCTTAAAGGCGTCGTCTGAAAGAAGCTCAGCAAAGCTGAAAAATGGTCCAAAGGTTTGTCCATAAACCATTTATCACTATTTATTGTTGATTGAGTTAATTTGGTCTCACCAAAACTAGTTCTGGAATTGATTAAGAGCTTAAAGATTATTAAGATTACAATTTAGTATGTCTAAGAGAAAAAATCTTGATAGTTCAAGAAAGTGACTGGTGAGTGACTAGAGGACATAAAAAGACAATAGCCTTCTTTCCAGTTTATTATGTGTAAGAACTTAATAAATGCTGTTCTTTTTAACTTTTTATTCCTTAAAGAATACTGAAAAAAAATAGTACAACAGTTTGCAAAACTGATGATAAAGTGCCGTATTAAAATGATTTATCAAGAATCATGTCTCACTGAAGGTAATGATGCTGAAAATTCAGCTTTGTATCACAGGGATAAATATTTTGAAATAATTAATATATATTTATATTTTTAAATTGCAGCAACATTTTACAATGTTACTGTTTTTTTCTGAATTTTTAATCAATTAAATTCAGCCTTAATGAGTAAAAAAAACCAAACAAAAAAAAACATTTAAAATCTTAGGGTGTGTTCTCACTTGTTCAGTTCGTTTGGTTCATTTGGTCTGGACCAAAAAGGAAAATGATACATTCGATCCTGGTCAAGAGCTTAAAGATTATAATGCAATTTTGTATGTCTAACAGGAAAACAAAACAAAACAAAACCTAATGATAGTTCAAGAAAGTGACTGGTGAGTGGCTAGAGGACAAAAGTAGACAATAGACTTCTTTCCAGTTTATTATGTGTAAGAACTCTCAGTACAGATACAAGCAGGGCTTAAAAACGGAAAAAAAAATCCATTCGGTTCACTCCGAGCAGAATCGATATTATAACGTTTCTGTTCTTGCGTTCCTCATTAAACAATACGTTCCGAGAACGGTTTTCTAGAAAAAATACCGGTTAATAACGTTATTTTATTGCACAGCACGATAGATAGATAGATAGATAGATAGATAGATAGATAGATAGATAGTGTGTGCCTTTTAATAACATGTTTGGCATTATGTTTACAAATGATTAAACCAAATTCCGTGTTCGTGTCATTTGAACTTCTTGTCTTTAAAACCGAAAGTAAACGAGTTCACAACCAGGGTTTGAAAATTAGCGCGGTCCGAAGTAAGGTGTTAAAAAAATTGTGCTATATTAACACCCTCAAATGCACTACATATAGCCAAAGTCCTTTTAAGAATGGTAAAATGGTAAGATGGTATTCTATAGTCTTTGATATAGCCTAGCGTCAGAAGATTTTTTTTTATGAAAGTACAATGTTGCCAGATATTGCTACGAAAAACAAGCAATTACAAAAAGAGAGAAAAAGATATCCGAAATAAGTTCAAAGCTTGTGTTTTCTAAACAAGATTAATATATCAGTAACACTAACGTTCAACTTTCCACTTTATAAACGTCCCAAAGTGTCACACTAAATTGGAAAAATACACGTATAATAGGTGGATCTGGCAACAAACGGAGGCTGCACACGCGCTCTCACTCAATGCGCTCTCAAGCCCCGTTCACTGCGCTAGCTTCTCGCATCAACATGAATTGCAAACACTCATGTGATATGAGGTGGTTTAAACGGCTTAATAATCATTCAGAGAGCTTGGCATTTTATTTTTGAATATACAAAAATGACCAATGGCCAGACCTCGGTGACCTCATAGCTGGCTACGGCCGTGCCTGGAAACGCGTTACAAATGAGCTAATCATTTTTTTTAAACAATTTTCTTGTTTGATAATACTATAGCGAAATAAGCCCCTTCAAGACCATCCGCTTCACATTCTGACCACAAGGCTTAATCTGCGATAAAAACCTGTTGACTTAATTATTCCTTACCTAATATACATAGCCTATTATAGGCTATTTTCACTCAAACAAAAGAGAACTAAAAACAATAGACAATTTTAACTACAAGTTTTAATTAGGCTACAATAACTTAAACCTAAACATACCTTTGCACATGAAACAGCCAGGTGTTTGGTAACCTTAAGCTCGTCGCATCAGAAAGGGCTCTGCTTATGACGTCTGCTTCGCGGGCATTTCACGGTGTATGTATGCGTCACCGTCGCATTTGCGCACACAATTTGAATTCATGTTTTTGGTCTGCCAAATTGATATAATAAAGAGAACGATAAAAATACCGTTATTAACCGGTTAATTTGGAATTTCTGTTTCTGTTTCTGTTCAGAACGATTAAAATTTATTTTGTTTTCGTTTTTGTTCCTGTTCCTGTTTAATGTCATTTGTTTTCGTTTTTCGTTTTCGTTCCTTAAACCGGTTCAGAGCCCTGGATACAAGTCACAAAATCTCTGATCAATTAATATAGTCTTTTCTCGTCTTGATCTTCGGGTTTTGTATTACTTTGAAGTAGACTTATATAATGTGGAGGAATGGAGTTTTCTAACCTATTGTTCACTAGAGTTGGTGTCATATAAGGTGATAATTAGTGTTGTCAATTGATTTCAAGGATTAGTTCACTTCCAGAATAAACATTTCCTGATAATTTACTCACCCCCATGTCATCTAAGATGGTATTGTTTCTTCAGTTGAAAATAAATTAAGGGTTTTAAAGGAAAAAATTCCAGGATTTTTCAGCGCTAAGGGCTTTTCACAATCCCAGATTCACTAGATAAGTGTCTTATCTAGCAAAATGATTGTTCATTTACTAAAAAATCTGTCAATATATACTTTTTAACCACAAATGTTCATCTTGCACTAGCTTGACTTCATGCATTATGTAATCACACATGAGTAGGTGAAAGTACCGAACAAGGGTTGTGACGGGGAGCAAATTTTTGCACCAACCAGTTACAACACCGGCAATACTGGTAGTGATAGATGGTGGAACCAAATAAATAATAAACTCTTTAAAAAAAACCTTCCAAAAGTCAGTTGTCCGAAAAGTCCACCGATGTTCATCTACTCTCCCGTCTGATTTGTTTGTCAGACAGAATGGCGGATTCTGTGTTATGATTGGTTAGATCGCCTGTCAATCAAGCTGTTTGTGAAGGGTCAATTGTTCAATATTTTTAAAGCGTTAAACTGAAAAAAAAAAAAAAAATCACACAATTAAGTAGTGATAATGTCTCTCATATCTCTCAGAGACGGGCATCTCTGCCTGTTGAAGATGAGCAGCTGTCCTGGTCTTTGGCCCAGCGTCTTGGTCCACCAGTCCAGAGGAACCCACGCTCGATCCCTCCTTGGAAACGAGGGCTGGACAGGTCAGATCTTCAGCAAGCTGATAACAACAGCCCTCAGTCAGGCAAACCTCCTGGCGGTGGACGAGGGAGAGGCAGGGGCAGAGGACGTGGTCGCAGGGGCCGCGGCAATGGAGCCCAGCGTCAGTCTCAAACTCTTAATCATGCTTTGCTCATGTCCATGCCCAATGGAGATGAGATCTGCACTGCATCAGCAGATGATCCACAGCTGTCCCAGGTCATGAAAAAAGACTCTCAGGCTAACACAGGCTCAAAGCGCCAGCAGAAAAGAAAGAAAGCCTTGGCTCAAGTGAATGAGGAGAATGTTGAACAAGAGAAGATGCCCATCAATAAAGAGGCTACACTTGAAGTTCAGGACATCAGCAAAGGTAAGATATGGATAGTGTGATGTAAATACTTGGTTTTATTTTCAATGAGAAGCAAGATTATCTGAGATGAAGGAATAAGCTTTTTAAAATGTAGTTTCATGACTACATTTTCAAGTTCGTAGAAATGTAATCTAAAAAGTCATGGTGACATATGTCAAAAAAAACGTTTGATTTACCTTTACTGATATAACAATCAGATAAAAACTGATGACTAAAAATCCAAGATGGTCATGTCTTACTGTCTTGACAGCCGTCGAAAAGAAATTAAGGTTTTTGAGGAAAACATTCTAGGATTTTTCTCACTTCAATGGTGGACAATTTGAAGGTCCAAATTGCAGCTTTAAAGGGCTCTACACGAATAAGGGTTCTATCTAGCGAAATGATTTTTTTATTTTCTAAAAAAAAAATGTTTTTACATTTTACATTTTTTTTAACCACAAATGCTTGTCTTGCACTAAAAAAAAAAATTAACTAACCCCAAAATATTTGAACATTTCTCCTTTGAATAAATGCTGTTCTTTTTAACTTTTTATTCCTTAAAGAATCTTGAAAAAAGTATCACAGTTTCCAAAAAAAAAAAAAAAAAAAAAAATCAGTACAACAGTTTTTCATCAAAATTGATGATGAATAAGCATATTAACATGATTTTTGAAGAATCATGTGACACTGAAGACTGAGATGATGCTGAAAAATCAGCTTTGTATTGCAGGTCTAAATATGTGACCCTGGACCACAAAACCAGTCATAAGGTTAAATTTTACAAAACTGAGATGTGTATATATAATATGAAAGCTCAGTAAATAAGCTTTCTGTTGATGTATGGTTTGTTAGGATAGGACAATATTTGGCCGAGATACATCTATTTGAAAATCTGGAATCTGAGGGTGCAAAAAAATCAAAATCCTGAGAAAATCACCTTTAAAGTTGTCCAAATTAGGTTCTTAACAATGCATATTACTAATCAAAAATTACATTTTGATACATTTACAGTAGGAATTTTACAAAAAATCTTCATGGAACATGATGTTTACTTAATTTCCTAATGATTTTTGGCATAAAAGAAAAATCAATAATTTTGACCCATACAATGTATTTTTGGCTATTGCTACAAACATACCCCAGCGACTTAAGACTGGTTTTGTGGTCCAGGGTCACATATTGTAAAATATTTATTATATATTTACATTTGTAAATTGCAACAACATTTCACAATTTTTCTTCTGTATTATTTATCAAATAAATTTAGCCTTGATGAGCATAAAAGCTTATTTAAAAACAATACATATATCAAAATCTTAGGGTGTGTCCACACTTGTAGTTTGGTTCATTTGGTCTGGGCCAAAAATAAAATGATACATTTGGTCCTGGTCCGCTTAGCGTTCACACTGGCATTTTTGAAAGCTAATCTAAAGATAGCAAACCTAAAGACACAGTGATACGTTCACAACCTGATTGGTTGGGTTAAATGACATATATTTTGTGACGGAACTCGCTAAACACTCCAAACAAAAGGAAAAAGTGCACTTGACTTAAAGCGGGTGTTGTACTCATTTAAAAATTGGTCTATTCAGCACCGTTTTAAGTATAATGCCATCTGTTGAGCTAAGCGCGCTCACCGCATGTATATGATTCTGCTCATTTTGTTTTAGATCCACCACTTGTTCCGCTTGTTTGGTGTGCACTAGGGTTTGGATGGCAGCGATCACAATTACTCTAATGAATCCGACCAAAGTTTGTTTTAATCGAATCAAACATGTCAAGTGTGAACACACTTACTGATAATTCTTTTAAACTTATTTTATAGGTTAAGTTTGTTTTTGTTGTTTTTTTTTGTTTGTTTTTTTTATAGTTAAGTATCAATGTTGTATGACGTGGATCAACAATTTTTCCTCAGTAATGATTGGAAGCTCCCTGCGGAAAGTGTGGATCCCGTTGTCTGTGTACAAGGAGGTGTTTAAGGAGATGGAGCCCCAGAAGGCTGTAGTGCCTGTTCTTCACGCTGTCTTCCCCATCGGCACTCTGTCCTGCAGCGCCGTCACAGGAAACCCTGCAATAGGCATCCAGCAACTCGACCCCAACAAAATAGAAGCCATTCGAGGTAAATACTGTCTTTTCATGTACACATGTTTGGGACTAAGGTGGTCTCTAGGAGTAGGCTACAAAATGGCCCAACCGTTTGTTTTTTTCTTTTTTGTATACACATAAGAGTCAGTAATAAAAGATGCTGAACCAGAGAATACTGTTCATCAATGTGGGATCACACTAAATATTAAAGGTGTCATCGGATGCAAAACTCACTTTTACATGTTTGAACATTATTGTGCGTTGGCAGTTTGTGTACACAACCACCCTACAATGAGAAAAATCCACCCATGGTATTTTTTTAAATTATTAAAAGTAATATCCCCATTTTAAAATCAGGTCATTCTCAGCTTCTTGTCAGTGTGACGACACAGACGGGCCACTCCCACGATAGTTGATTGACATGAGCGCCTTACCTTAGACCCGCCCCCCACTCCGATCACCATTGTGTGACTCGGGTGCAGGGGAAGACAAGAATGTCTCTGATTGAGTGATTGAGGCGTTTTGTTGTTGGATGTAATAATGAAAATAGCAGTCGTCATTTATGGGCTGATTTTGACAAGGTAAAAAGAACATTCTCACTACCATTGAGAAATTTTAACCAAAGTATGTTATAGACTAGGGCTGTGCAATATGGACAAAATAATCATATTGCCATTTTTTTAGATCGAATATTGTGATTGCGATTTTGGCAACTGTTTTTGCTTTTTCAAACAAGCTACATGCATACATTCTAAATGTATTCAGTGCACAAGAAGTACATAAAACATTTCACAATGAAATAACATTGTATTAAGTTTAATGAACAAAACTGTAGTGAAATTGTCTTTAAAACAGACAACATAAAATAAATTAGCCATGTTACTTTTTTCCCGGTACTTTAGCCTACTTTATGTAATAACGAAAACATTCATTTCAGTGGAAAAATAAGTCCAAAACTCTCTATTTTAACATTTTGAGGGCTCTACAATTTTTTTTTTTTTTTTTTTTTTTTTAGAAATTCTTGTTTTAATTTTTCTGATAATCAAAAAGCATAAACATTTGAATTAAAAATAAACCGTCAAACAAACAGAAGTTTACTGTTAAAATCAATACATGGAAGAAATATTATATTCAGTTTAAAACGTTTAAATAATAATTGTAGTATTTTTTTTTCTACAATTAAGTGGTTAATATTGTAATATTTTTTTATCATATATATATTATGTAAATTATTTAAATAGGAATATATAAACACCTACATTATACTGTACAAAAGTAATACAAGACTAATATTGTTCTGTTACATGTTAAACCGTACTTTTATTTTGACAGGTTGCCGTGAAGTTTCTGTGTGTACAGTATGATATAGTGCTAGTTTTCTCAAATGAAACGGTAAAAGTGACACTCACAGCAGCTTTGGAGATTGAGTTTATCTGTTCATGTGAGATGCAAATGGCAAAAATTAGCAGGAGCGGCACATGTGCTTCAGTATCGTTCAGTATGCGTGTAGTAAAAAAGACCCTGCATCTCTGCCATTCATACATACAGAGGCAAACGGAACATGCAGGATTCATATTAAAACGGTCTTTTTGCTTTTCAGTTTTCACAGACACTAGTCCATATCGCGATTTGAATTAAGTGACAGACCAACTCTTGATTTATTAATTCAAAAATAAACAAATTCCGTGGCATTCCGCGCTATAGTAAATTAGGTTTTTATGAATGGAGTCCGCGATCCCATCTGTGTTTTCCCGGAGGAGACGTTATAAACGCGTGACCATGTAGAGACAGAAATGACATGCCTTCGTGTAAATAAGATAAATAACATGAGGCAATTTAGTTTGTTTAATAAAAGAACAATGTATAGACCTATTCTATAGGAAAGATAACCTTAAATGACTTCTATTGTGATCTGGCGCTATATCGTAAATAAAATGAACTTGACGTTCAAGGGGGGCGGTGGTGCCGTTGGGGGGAGATAGATAAAATCGCAGCCTTATGCGGTTTAGAAATCGCATGTGCTTAAATCACGATTCTTTTGCGATAAATTGCACAGCCCTATTATAGACTTCTCATGAAGACCCTAAAGAATCATATCAACTTGTGGAAAACGGGCATCCGATGACTATCCCTTTAAGGGATTAATTCACTTCCAGAACAAAAATGTACAGCTAATTTACTCACCCTCTGTATCATCCAAGATGTTCATGTCTTTCTTTCTTTTTGTCGTAAAGAAATAGTTTTTTGAGGAAAACATTCAGGATTTCTCTCCATATAGTGGACTTCTATGGTGCCCCCGAGTTTGAACTTCCAAAATACAGTTTGAAAAAAGCAGCTTTAAACAATCCCACAGAGGAAAAAGGGTCTTATCTAGCAAAATGATTTGTCAATTTTTTTTAAAATAAATTAAGATTTATACACTTTTAACCACAAGTGCTCATCTTGTCTAGCTCTAGCCCTACATCGCTGTTATACCCTTTTTTTTTTTTTTTTTTTTTTTGTAAGAGCGTTTGATTTTCTTGGCACGTTCACCTTGTAAACACTGGGTCAGTACTTTTGCAGTGATGTAGGATGATTTTCAAGTTGGAGGAGAAAATGAGATTGAAGTTTTTTCAACATATCCTAACTGTCTTGAACCGGAGCGCACAGAGTATGCATCATCGCACCGCTAGACAAGATGAGCACTTGTGGTTAAAAAGTGTATAAATATTTATTTAAGAAAATGACAGATTGTTTCACTAGATAAAATACTTATTCCTCGGCTGGGAACATTTAGAGCCGTTTGAAGCTGCATTTAAACTGCATTTTGGAAGTTCAAACTCATGGGCATCGTTGAAGTCCACTATATGGAGAAAATTCCTGAAATGTTTTCCTCAAAAAAACATAATTTCTTTACGACTGAAGAAAGACAAGAACATCTTGGATGACAAGGAGGTGAGTACATTATCTGTACATTTTTCTTCTGAAAGTGAACTAATCCTTTAAGCTATGTAAGCTCTGTTCTATTTTATATTTATTGTTCTTAATGGTGGTCTTGTTGTGCACAAAAAGTGTTAAGTCATTGCTCCCAAAGGCTTTAATTTAGTGATTTTGTACACAACGAGGCACCCAGATTTGATTTGTGTGCCATTAACTTTACTAAATGGCTTAAAAATATTGGTTTTAAAATAGGTTTTGTCTTTATTCCTGTGTGTACATTCAGAGTTTCTAGCAGAGATGTACCCTCAGTTTGACGTTGGTGTGAGGGGTGTATCGTGGGCACAGTGTCTTGGAGTGATAAACAAAATCACCAAAGATCTCAAGAAAAAAGCTGAAAAAACATTACATTTGCCAGTAGAGGTGTGTTTCGCCATATTGCCAGCTTGTTCTCTGCTAGCACTTTACAAAAAGTTTAAGAGGCAGAAAACATTTTGATTAAACGGTGCTACTGTGCTTTATTTTAGGTTGGTGACACAAGAAGTGAGGATCTGACACACGCATACTCTATGTGCAACATGACTTGTTAACCTAAACCATTTTCATCTGAACCGATACAACGTTCATAACTCAAGTGCACGTCTCTGTTTTGATAAAAGCTGTCTTTTTTCTCTTTTCTATAGCTGCTAAGTTTCAAAGACAAGAAGGGTTTTGAATACGTAATATATTAACAATTCTTTTGTTCTTAATAAATTCATATATTAACCATTTTTGTTCGAACATCTATATATTAATGTACATTTTATATTGCCAAATATAAAATAAATAAATGTTATCAAAGTAAGAAACAGTATAAATCACAAATTCAGTTAAATACTAGTCACACATTCTAGAAAAACAACCAGTACAAGCTACTGACAGCATTTCTTGACACAAAAACAAAAGTCATTGAGCAGTCACTGAGATACACTACCGTATCCCTCTCTTAATGCCCATCTTGCGCTCGTACCGAAACTTGCGGATGGTGCTGTTTATAGCGCCTACGCAAACCTTCCAGTCGCTTCCGTCTTCCTCCAGCTTCATCCAGGGAAAACGCTCCAACAGGTGCTCTGAAGAGGAGGAGAAACAGAGAACTATTTTTTATTCACAACTACCTCAGGTGTCCAGTATACTACCATTTAATAAAAAGAAATCTCACCTCGTAGTGCAGAGATCTTGTTGTGGTCGAGAGCCTGAATGCCGCGTCTCACCCCGCCGTAAACGTTACTGCGTACCAGCACATCCTCTGTGAAGATAAACTTAATGAGGTATCGAGCGATGAGCTCAGGACGTGTTCGCAGATGTGCTGCAGACAAGGCAAACTCGGGAACCCTCACATCCCGATGAGGGGGGCCAAGATACACTAAAAAACAAGAAAATAAGGAATAGGACATCAGTAAATGCGTTCAGAGCAGATCCAAAGAAGTATGTCTGAATATTTACAACATATTTGCAATTATTTTGCTGAAGATATCAAAGTATTACCATTTTCACAAAATGTGTAAAACATAGTGATGCATAGTAATACATAGTGGCAAATATTTGTAACACTGTGTATGCTGTGTGTCTACCTCAGGGGTCTCCAAACTTTTTCTCTTTACATACAAACACACAAAAATGTTATTTAGGACATGCATACAAACCACACTCTGACATCCATACCAACATATCCACACAATTATAGCTGCATAAGTTATCCAGTTGACTATAATAGACTAAACAGGAATAAAGCGAGTATTTGAGTAACTTGAAAAAAGGGCACCATCTAGTAAAAAAAATAAAGTAAAAATTTTAATTTTGATGCCTATTAACAAATATTCCATCATTTTATAGTTTAATGGCCCTGGGATTAAAAATTGCCGTTTTTAATGGGTTTCAATGAGGACATTTTTGTCCTTAAGGTCCTGAGAGGAAAACATTTTTTTGTACCTAGTGTAAAATAGATTTATTAAAGGAAATGAGGGTGATATATTACAATTCCAATAAAAATACAGACCTGTGTCAACATTTATGCAGTTGGCTTTAACAGAGGCACAATGATAAAAATGTCGATAAGGTCACACAAGGGTTAAATAACATTAATTTCAGTTGTGCTTTTTATTTAACCATTCATTTTCACAAAGGCTGTCATTAATGTCAACGTAAAATACAGTATGTCGCAAAAGTGAGTACACCCCTCACATTTCAGAAACCATTTTAGTACATCTCCTCAAGGGACAATACTATAGAAATGAAACGTCAGTGTGTGCAGCTTGTATAGCAGTATAGATTTACTGTCCTCAGAAAATAACTCGACATACAGCCATTATTGTCAAAATAGCTGGCAACAAAAGTGAGTACACCCTAAGTGAACTTGTCTAAAGTGTCAATATATTGTGTTAGCGCCATTGTTATCTGGCACTGCCTTAATCATCCTGGGCATGAAATTGACCAGAGCTCATGGAGCTGCTGGATGTTAGACACATGGTGCTTCTCCACCTTACGCTTGAGGATGGCCCACAGGTGCTTAACAGGATTCAGGTCTGGAGACATACTTGGTTACCCCATCACCTTCACCTTCAGCTTCCTCAGCAAGGCAGTTGTCAACTTAGTGTTGTGTTTGGGGTCTTTATCATGATGGAAAACTGCCGTTAGGCCCAGTTTCTGAACAGAAGGCATCATGTTCTGCTTCAGAATGTACAGTACATAATGAAATCCATGTTTCCCTCAATGAACAGTAGCTCTCCAGTACCAGCAGCACTCATGCAGCCCCAGACCATGATGCTACCACCACCATGCTTGACTGTAGGCAAGACGCAATTTTCTTGGTACTCCTCACCAGGCCATCACCACACATGCTGGACACCATCTGAGCCAAACAAGTTTATCTTATAGTCTCATCAGACCACAGGACATGGTTCCAGTAATTCATGGTCTTGGACAGGTTGTCTTCAGCAAACTGTTTGCGGGCTTTATTGTGAGCCAGCTTTAGAAGAGGCTTCCTTCTAAGATGACGCCTATGCAAACTGACTTGTTGCAGTGTGCGTGTATGGGTTGAGCACTGACAAGCTGACCTTCTACTTCTGCAACCTTTAAAGCAATGCTAGCAGCACTCATGCATCTGTTTTTTGAAGCCAGGTTCTGCACCTGATGCACAGAACGAGTGCTCAACTTCGTTGATCGACTCTTGCAAGGCCTGTTCTGAATGGAGCCCATCTTGGAAAACCTCTGTATATCCCTGACCACTGTAGTGTAACTCAGTTTCTCAAATCCTCAGTGAGTTCTTTACCATGAGATGCCATGTTGAACATCCAGTGGTCAGTATGAGAGAATTGTACTTAAAGCACCTACATTTTTTAACGGCTCTAGTACAAGATACACAACTTTGTATGGTCCTGCCAAGCAGACAAAATAGGACATGTGGCTTTGCATGGTAAAACTACATACTGCTGTTATCACTAATGCTGCGTTCACACCAAACGCGAATATGCGTCTAAATTCGCGCCTGCCGCGTCTAGTTATTCGCGTGACCACTTTGTGTTCATTCGCGCGTCAAGAGCGAAATCGACGCGCGTAAAAACAAAAGTTTGAAGCGAAATTTACGCGCGTCACGCGCGTCAGAGGCGAAAGTTTCAAACCCCGTTGGCGGCCATCTTTTTTACAAGATTCTGTTGTTGTTCGGTCATTTATCGAGAGAGTCACCGCTCTGTATTTGCTCTGGAGAGCAGAACAGCCGCGTACGGATCATCGTCGCCGTATTTGGGTCCACCAGACCCTTCGTAGGCGAACCCAGTTCGGCGAGTTTCATCACTTGCTCCAGGAGCTGCGCCTGGATGACGGCCGCTTTCAGCGGTACTTCCGCCTGTCCCGCGCCCAGTTCGATGACCTGCTTTCCCGCATCGGAGCGAGGGGATTTCAGGAGCGGCGGAACTTCCCTCTGTGCGTTGGAGCAGTATATGATGACAGAATTTTCATTTTAAAAGTGAACTACTCGTTTATGTCATTCCTCTTTTGATGTATAATAATTCTATAGGTCTGTGCCATTTCTTTGTTCAGGTTATTACTGTAAAATCTGTTATTTATTTTTGTTTTGATGATAAATGGAGCCAGCCTCCAAAAGTATTTAACCTGTCCTGTGATTTCTTTATTTTCCTCACACAACACTGTCCAGACACACTAAAGTATACACACTATTATAGTTATTATTGTTCTATATGTTTCATATAATTAAGATTTAGATATGGATTAAATAGCATTCAATACAAAATGAATATGTGTCATATATGTGATAAAACACTTGCTTTGTTGTGCATTAGAACCGCACTAGGCATTTAGTATTCATGTTTCATATTTGAATGAGTGACTCCGGGCGGGCCTGCCGCCACAGCATCAAGCAGGCTCCTGATTGGTTAACGCGGCGCGAATTGACGCAGAAGTTCAGATTTTTCAACTCGGGCGGCAGACGCGAATTCGCGTCAAACGCATGATGCACAAAAAGCACAATTCGCGCGTAACGCGCCAGACGCTCAATTCGCGCGAACTAGACGCGCGAATGAGGCGAATTCGCGTCTACCGCGCCGCGCTAAACGCCAATTCGCGCCGCAAGAACTCCAGACGCGCGTAAACGCGTCTTACCATTGACTTAACATTGAAATCACTCGCGCCAGACGCATATTCGCGTTTGGTGTGAACGCAGCATTAGGGTGTACTCAGTTTTGTTGCCAGCTATTTTGACAGTAAAGGCTGTAAGTTGAGTTATTTTCAGAGGACAGTAAATCTATACCACTATACAAGCTGCACATTGACTACTCTAAAATATATCAATTTTTTTATTTTTATAGGATTGTCCCTTGAGAAGGTATACAAAAATGGTTGCTGAAATGTGAGAAGTGTACTCACTTTTGTGAGATACTATATCTACTCACAACCATGTTTTTTTTTTTAAATCAAGCAAGATTCAAATTAATGTCTTTTGACCTTGTTCATAAGTGATATTTCAATCAGCACTGACCACTGTTAGATTCCCAGTCAGTGGGCATGTCATTATCTTCTGTGATGTGGCTTATCAGCGTTTCCGGCTGTTTCTGCTCCGTGTCGCTGTCAGACAGTTCAACATCAATCTCTGCAGCTGCTCCACATGTACCTGCTGTAGGTGTTGATTCTGTTGTGTTCTCAACTCTTGCATTTTCCTTTACCTTTAGCTGTAAAGGAAACAATGGTAACTTTTAACAACAAAAATACTTTTCCAGGAAAAATCTTGTGTGATTAATGGAGTTCAACAAATAACAGTGCTATGCTTTTTAAAGAAGTCCACTTCTAGAACAAAAATTTTACAGATAATGTACTCACCCCCTTGTCATCCAAGATGTTCATGTCTTTCTTTCTTCAGTCGTAAAGAAATACTTTTTTGAGGACAACATTTCAGGATTTCTCTCCATATAGTTTGAACTTCCAAAATTCAGCTTTAAACGGCTCTAAACAGGCCGAGGAAGAAGGGTTTAATCTTGCGAAACAATTGGTTATTTTCTAAAAAAAAAAAAAAAAGTGACAATTTATATACTTTTAAACCTCAAATGCTCGTCTTGTCTAGCTCTGTTAGGGTATGTTGAAAAAGTCCCATCTCATTTTCTTCTCCCACTTTAAAATCATCCTACATCGCTGCAGAAGTACCGACCCAGTGTTTACAAAGTGAACATGCAAAGATGATCAAAAGCCTTTTACAAAAAAAGGTAAAACAGCGATATAGGGTGATTTTGAAGTTAGAGTTTTTTTTCCACATACCCTAACTGTCTTGAACCGGAATACACAGAGTTCAGGCAGAGCTTTTAGAGCCGTTTGAAGCCGCATTTAAACTGCATTTTGGAAGTTCAAACTCAAGGGCACCATAGAAGTCTACTATATGGAGAAATTCTGGAATGTTTTCCTCAAAAAACTATTTCTTTACAACTAAAGAGAGAAAGACAGGAACAACTTGGATGATAAGGGGGTGAGTAAATTATCTGTAAACGACTTGTGAACGTCTCGTTTAACTGTGCTTTATTGCTAGGCTTTATAACTGCTTTTTAACATTTTTAGATTAAAATGTATATTAGGGAAAGTGTACTTTTTATCATCTTTTAGCTTTTTATTTATTAGTTAATTTAAATAGTATGTGCAAATCTTTATAAGTGCTCTATTATTATTAGCTGATAAAAAAAGTTTTAGGGTGCATTTACAACAATGTACTAAAAACGGAGAAGTGTTTATTTCGCATTTTTTAAAGAATTTTCACGTACTTTGTCAAAAACGATCCCCTTTCATTACGGATCTGCGAAAATGACCAAAGCCGTTGTATAATAGACAGTAGCTGGCAATCTTACCTTCACCTATAAAACACTACACGTCTGTGCACATACCTATAGACTAAACTTGTAATACCCCGTGCATGATGTCACTGTTTTCACAAATTCGCATCTTTGTAGTTTGCCCCAAGCACCCAAAATGCAGTTGTCATGTAAATGAATGGCCAAAATGCAAAAAAAAAAAATCTGTGTTATGTAAACAGCCCCTTAGATGGGTAACATCTAAAGATCCTTAAAGTCACTTTAAATGTCAGGTTCCCCAACAAAGAAAGTACAAAAACTTACTTTGTAGAGAACACTTTTGCTTTAAACAAGCAGAAAAGCTAAAATAATAATATTAGTTAATTATACTGTAAGTGTGGACAACAATCAACAGTCCATGCATTTGGGAAAAGAGGTCTAAATAAGCGCATGTCAATGTAGTGGAAGTAATTCAGATAAAACTCTTGCCAAATGGGTTTTAATAAAAATAAGTAAATAAATCTTGAAAGTTGTCTGAGTGGTTCTGTACGGTGGCCGAGAGAGCTCAACACGCTGCAACTTAAGAAAACACATGCAAACAGAAAAAAACGACAACAAATTAACAAAACATCTTCATCAGTTTGACAACACAGGCGCTGCAAATTCTCACAACACAACCAAACACACGAACGCGCTGCAAACACACGAACGCGCTGCAAACACAGGAACCCGCTGCAAACACACGAACGCGCTGCAAACACAGGAACCCGCTGCAAACACACGAACGCGCTGCAAACACAGGAACCCGCTGCAAACACACGAACGCGCTGCAAACACAGGAACGCGCTGCAAACACACGAACCCGCTGCAAACACACGAACCTGCTGCAAACACAGGAACCCGCTGCAAACACAGGAACCCGCTGCAAACACAGGAACCCGCTGCAAACACAGGAACCCGCTGCAAACACAGGAACCCGCTGCAAACACACGAACGCGCTGCAAACACAGGAACCCGCTGCAAACACAGGAACCCGCTGCAAACACACGAACCCGCTGCAAACACAGGAACCCGCTGCAAACACAGGAACCCGCTGCAAACACAGGAACCCGCTGCAAACACACGAACGCGCTGCAAACACACGAACGCGCTGCAAACACACGAACGCGCTGCAAACACAGGAACCCGCTGCAAACACAGGAACCCGCTGCAAACACAGGAACCCGCTGCAAACACAGGAACGCGCTGCAAACACAGGAACCCGCTGCAAACACAGGAACCCGCTGCAAACACAGGAACCCGCTGCAAACACAGGAACCCGCTGCAAACACAGGAACCCGCTGCAAACACAGGAACTCGCTGCAAACACAGGAACGCGCTGCCAACACAGGAACCCGCTGCAAACACACGAAAGCGCTGCAAACACAGGAACGCGCTGCAAACACACGAACGTGCTGCAAACACACGAACGCGCTGCAAACACACGAACGCGCTGGCGCTGTAAACACACGAACGCGCTGCAAACACGAAAGCGCTGCAAACACGAAAGCGCTGCAAACACAGGAACGCGCTGCAAACACGAACACGCTGCAAACACACGAACGCGCTGGCGCTGCAAACACAGGAACGCGCTGCAAACACAGGAACGCGCTGCAAACACAGGAACGCGCTGCAAACACAGGAACGCGCTGCAAACACACGAACGCGCTGCAAACACACGAACGCGCTGCAAACACACGAACGCGCTGCAAACACAGGAACCCGCTGCAAACACAGGAACCCGCTGAAAACACAGGAACCCGCTGCAAACACAGGAACCCGCTGCAAACACAGGAACGCGCTGCAAACACAGGAACGCGCTGCAAACACAGGAACGCGCTGCAAACACAGGAACGCGCTGCAAACACAGGAACGCGCTGCAAACACAGGAACGCGCTGCAAACACAGGAACCCGCTGCCAACACAGGAACCCGCTGCCAACACAGGAACCCGCTGCCAACACAGGAACGCGCTGCCAACACAGGAACGCGCTGCCAACACAGGAACCCGCTGCAAACACACGAAAGCGCTGCAAACACAGGAACGCGCTGCAAACACACGAACGTGCTGCAAACACACGAACGCGCTGCAAACACACGAACGCGCTGGCGCTGTAAACACACGAACGCGCTGCAAACACGAAAGCGCTGCAAACACGAAAGCGCTGCAAACACAGGAACGCGCTGCAAACACGAACACGCTGCAAACACACGAACGCGCTGGCGCTGCAAACACAGGAACGCGCTGCAAACACAGGAACGCGCTGCAAACACAGGAACGCGCTGCAAACACACGAACGCGCTGCAAACACACGAACGTGCTGCAAACACACGAACGCGCTGCAAACACACGAACGCGCTGGCGCTGCAAACACACGAACGCGCTGCAAACACACGAACGCGCTGCAAACACACGAACGCGCTGCAAACACGAACGCGCTGGCGCTGCAAACACAGGAACGCGCTGCAAACACACGAACGTGCTGCAAACACACGAACGCGCTGCAAACACACGAACGCGCTGGCGCTGCAAACACACGAACGCGCTGCAAACACGAAAGCGCTGCAAACACGAAAGCGCTGCAAACACAGGAACGCGCTGCAAACACGAACACGCTGCAAACACACGAACGCGCTGGCGCTGCAAACACAGGAACGCGCTGCAAACACAGGAACGCGCTGCAAACACAGGAACGCGCTGCAAACACAGGAACGCGCTGCAAACACACGAACGCGCTGCAAACACAGGAACGCGCTGCAAACACAGGAACGCGCTGCAAACACAGGAACGCGCTGCAAACACACGAACCCGCTGCAAACACACGAACCCGCTGCAAACACAGGAACCCGCTGCAAACACAGGAACCCGCTGCAAACACAGGAACCCGCTGCAAACACACGAACGCGCTGCAAACACAGGAACCCGCTGCAAACACAGGAACCCGCTGCAAACACACGAACCCGCTGCAAACACAGGAACCCGCTGCAAACACAGGAACCCGCTGCAAACACAGGAACCCGCTGCAAACACAGGAACCCGCTGCAAACACACGAACGCGCTGCAAACACAGGAACGCGCTGCAAACACACGAACGCGCTGCAAACACAGGAACGCGCTGCAAACACAGGAACGCGCTGCAAACACAGGAACCCGCTGCAAACACAGGAACCCGCTGCAAACACAGGAACCCGCTGCAAACACAGGAACCCGCTGCAAACACACGAACGCGCTGCAAACACAGGAACCCGCTGCAAACACAGGAACCCGCTGCAAACACACGAACCCGCTGCAAACACAGGAACCCGCTGCAAACACAGGAACCCGCTGCAAACACACGAACCCGCTGCAAACACAGGAACCCGCTGCAAACACACGAACGCGCTGCAAACACACGAACGCGCTGCAAACACAGGAACGCGCTGCAAACACAGGAACGCGCTGCAAACACAGGAACCCGCTGCAAACACAGGAACCCGCTGCAAACACAGGAACGCGCTGCAAACACAGGAACGCGCTGCAAACACAGGAACGCGCTGCAAACACAGGAACCCGCTGCAAACACAGGAACCCGCTGCAAACACAGGAACCCGCTGCAAACACACGAACGCGCTGCAAACACAGGAACCCGCTGCAAACACAGGAACCCGCTGCAAACACAGGAACCCGCTGCAAACACAGGAACCCGCTGCAAACACACGAACGCGCTGCAAACACACGAACGCGCTGCAAACACACGAACGCGCTGCAAACACAGGAACGCGCTGCAAACACAGGAACGCGCTGCAAACACAGGAACCCGCTGCAAACACAGGAACCCGCTGCAAACACAGGAACCCGCTGCAAACACAGGAACCCGCTGCAAACACAGGAACGCGCTGCAAACACAGGAACGCGCTGCAAACACAGGAACGCGCTGCAAACACAGGAACGCGCTGCAAACACAGGAACCCGCTGCAAACACAGGAACCCGCTGCCAACACAGGAACCCGCTGCCAACACAGGAACCCGCTGCCAACACAGGAACCCGCTGCCGACACAGGAACCCGCTGCCGACACAGGAACGCGCTGCCGACACAGGAACCCGCTGCAGACACACGAAAGCGCTGCAAACACAGGAACGCGCTGCAAACACACGAACGTGCTGCAAACACACGAACGCGCTGCAAACACACGAACGCGCTGGCGCTGTAAACACACGAACGCGCTGCAAACACGAAAGCGCTGCAAACACGAAAGCGCTGCAAACACAGGAACGCGCTGCAAACACACGAACGCGCTGGCGCTGCAAACACAGGAACGCGCTGCAAACACAGGAACGCGCTGCAAACACAGGAACGCGCTGCAAACACACGAACGCGCTGCAAACACACGAACGCGCTGCAAACACACGAACGCGCTGGCGCTGCAAACACACGAACGCGCTGCAAACACACGAACGCGCTGCAAACACACGAACGCGCTGGCGCTGCAAACACAGGAACGCGCTGCAAACACACGAACGTGCTGCAAACACACGAACGCGCTGCAAACACACGAACGCGCTGGCGCTGCAAACACACGAACGTGCTGCAAACACGAAAGCGCTGCAAACACGAAAGCGCTGCAAACACAGGAACGCGCTGCAAACACGAACACGCTGCAAACACACGAACGCGCTGGCGCTGCAAACACAGGAACGCGCTGCAAACACAGGAACGCGCTGCAAACACAGGAACGCGCTGCAAACACAGGAACGCGCTGCAAACACAGGAACGCGCTGCAAACACACGAACGCGCTGCAAACACACGAACGCGCTGGCGCTGTAAACACACGAACGCGCTGCAAACACGAAAGCGCTGCAAACACGAAAGCGCTGCAAACACAGGAACGCGCTGCAAACACGAACACGCTGCAAACACAGGAACGCGCTGGCGCTGCAAACACAGGAACGCGCTGCAAACACAGGAACGCGCTGCAAACACAGGAACGCGCTGCAAACACAGGAACGCGCTGCAAACACACGAACGCGCTGCAAACACAGGAACCCGCTGCAAACACAGGAACCCGCTGCAAACACACGAACCCGCTGCAAACACAGGAACCCGCTGCAAACACAGGAACCCGCTGCAAACACAGGAACCCGCTGCAAACACACGAACGCGCTGCAAACACACGAACGCGCTGCAAACACACGAACGCGCTGCAAACACAGGAACCCGCTGCAAACACAGGAACCCGCTGCAAACACAGGAACCCGCTGCAAACACAGGAACGCGCTGCAAACACAGGAACCCGCTGCAAACACAGGAACCCGCTGCAAACACAGGAACGCGCTGCAAACACAGGAACCCGCTGCAAACACAGGAACCCGCTGCAAACACAGGAACTCGCTGCAAACACAGGAACGCGCTGCCAACACAGGAACCCGCTGCAAACACACGAAAGCGCTGCAAACACAGGAACGCGCTGCAAACACACGAACGTGCTGCAAACACACGAACGCGCTGCAAACACACGAACGCGCTGGCGCTGTAAACACACGAACGCGCTGCAAACACGAAAGCGCTGCAAACACGAAAGCGCTGCAAACACAGGAACGCGCTGCAAACACGAACACGCTGCAAACACACGAACGCGCTGGCGCTGCAAACACAGGAACGCGCTGCAAACACAGGAACGCGCTGCAAACACAGGAACGCGCTGCAAACACAGGAACGCGCTGCAAACACACGAACGCGCTGCAAACACACGAACGCGCTGCAAACACAGGAACCCGCTGCAAACACAGGAACCCGCTGCAAACACAGGAACCCGCTGAAAACACAGGAACCCGCTGCAAACACAGGAACCCGCTGCAAACACAGGAACGCGCTGCAAACACAGGAACGCGCTGCAAACACAGGAACGCGCTGCAAACACAGGAACGCGCTGCAAACACAGGAACGCGCTGCAAACACAGGAACCCGCTGCCAACACAGGAACCCGCTGCCAACACAGGAACCCGCTGCCAACACAGGAACGCGCTGCCAACACAGGAACGCGCTGCCAACACAGGAACCCGCTGCAAACACACGAAAGCGCTGCAAACACAGGAACGCGCTGCAAACACACGAACGTGCTGCAAACACACGAACGCGCTGCAAACACACGAAGGCGCTGGCGCTGTAAACACACGAACGCGCTGCAAACACGAAAGCGCTGCAAACACGAAAGCGCTGCAAACACAGGAACGCGCTGCAAACACGAACACGCTGCAAACACACGAACGCGCTGGCGCTGCAAACACAGGAACGCGCTGCAAACACAGGAACGCGCTGCAAACACAGGAACGCGCTGCAAACACACGAACGCGCTGCAAACACACGAACGTGCTGCAAACACACGAACGCGCTGCAAACACACGAACGCGCTGGCGCTGCAAACACACGAACGCGCTGCAAACACACGAACGCGCTGCAAACACACGAACGCGCTGCAAACACAGGAACGCGCTGCAAACACACGAACGTGCTGCAAACACACGAACGCGCTGCAAACACACGAACGCGCTGGCGCTGCAAACACACGAACGCGCTGCAAACACGAAAGCGCTGCAAACACGAAAGCGCTGCAAACACAGGAACGCGCTGCAAACACGAACACGCTGCAAACACACGAACGCGCTGGCGCTGCAAACACAGGAACGCGCTGCAAACACAGGAACGCGCTGCAAACACAGGAACGCGCTGCAAACACAGGAACGCGCTGCAAACACACGAACGCGCTGCAAACACAGGAACGCGCTGCAAACACAGGAACGCGCTGCAAACACACGAACCCGCTGCAAACACACGAACCCGCTGCAAACACAGGAACCCGCTGCAAACACAGGAACCCGCTGCAAACACAGGAACCCGCTGCAAACACACGAACGCGCTGCAAACACAGGAACCCGCTGCAAACACAGGAACCTGCTGCAAACACACGAACCCGCTGCAAACACAGGAACCCGCTGCAAACACAGGAACCCGCTGCAAACACAGGAACCCGCTGCAAACACAGGAACCCGCTGCAAACACACGAACGCGCTGCAAACACAGGAACGCGCTGCAAACACAGGAACGCGCTGCAAACACACGAACGCGCTGCAAACACAGGAACGCGCTGCAAACACAGGAACGCGCTGCAAACACAGGAACCCGCTGCAAACACAGGAACCCGCTGCAAACACAGGAACCCGCTGCAAACACAGGAACCCGCTGCAAACACACGAACGCGCTGCAAACACAGGAACCCGCTGCAAACACAGGAACCCGCTGCAAACACACGAACCCGCTGCAAACACAGGAACCCGCTGCAAACACAGGAACCCGCTGCAAACACAGGAACCCGCTGCAAACACAGGAACCCGCTGCAAACACAGGAACCCGCTGCAAACACACGAACGCGCTGCAAACACACGAACGCGCTGCAAACACAGGAACGCGCTGCAAACACAGGAACGCGCTGCAAACACAGGAACGCGCTGCAAACACAGGAACCCGCTGCAAACACAGGAACCCGCTGCAAACACAGGAACCCGCTGCAAACACAGGAACGCGCTGCAAACACAGGAACGCGCTGCAAACACAGGAACGCGCTGCAAACACAGGAACCCGCTGCAAACACAGGAACCCGCTGCAAACACACGAACGCGCTGCAAACACAGGAACCCGCTGCAAACACAGGAACCCGCTGCAAACACAGGAACCCGCTGCAAACACAGGAACCCGCTGCAAACACACGAACGCGCTGCAAACACACGAACGCGCTGCAAACACAGGAACGCGCTGCAAACACAGGAACGCGCTGCAAACACAGGAACCCGCTGCAAACACAGGAACCCGCTGCAAACACAGGAACCCGCTGCAAACACAGGAACCCGCTGCAAACACAGGAACGCGCTGCAAACACAGGAACGCGCTGCAAACACAGGAACGCGCTGCAAACACAGGAACGCGCTGCAAACACAGGAACCCGCTGCAAACACAGGAACCCGCTGCCAACACAGGAACCCGCTGCCAACACAGGAACCCGCTGCCAACACAGGAACCCGCTGCCAACACAGGAACCCGCTGCCAACACAGGAACCCGCTGCCAACACAGGAACGCGCTGCCGACACAGGAACCCGCTGCAGACACACGAAAGCGCTGCAAACACAGGAACGCGCTGCAAACACACGAACGCGCTGCAAACACACGAACGCGCTGCAAACACACGAACGCGCTGGCGCTGTAAACACACGAACGCGCTGCAAACACGAAAGCGCTGCAAACACGAAAGCGCTGCAAACACAGGAACGCGCTGCAAACACACGAACGCGCTGGCGCTGCAAACACAGGAACGCGCTGCAAACACAGGAACGCGCTGCAAACACAGGAACGCGCTGCAAACACACGAACGCGCTGCAAACACACGAACGCGCTGCAAACACACGAACGCGCTGGCGCTGCAAACACACGAACGCGCTGCAAACACACGAACGCGCTGCAAACACACGAACGCGCTGGCGCTGCAAACACAGGAACGCGCTGCAAACACACGAACGTGCTGCAAACACACGAACGCGCTGCAAACACACGAACGCGCTGGCGCTGCAAACACACGAACGTGCTGCAAACACGAAAGCGCTGCAAACACGAAAGCGCTGCAAACACAGGAACGCGCTGCAAACACGAACACGCTGCAAACACACGAACGCGCTGGCGCTGCAAACACAGGAACGCGCTGCAAACACAGGAACGCGCTGCAAACACAGGAACGCGCTGCAAACACAGGAACGCGCTGCAAACACAGGAACGCGCTGCAAACACACGAACGCGCTGCAAACACACGAACGCGCTGGCGCTGTAAACACACGAACGCGCTGCAAACACGAAAGCGCTGCAAACACGAAAGCGCTGCAAACACAGGAACGCGCTGCAAACACGAACACGCTGCAAACACACGAACGCGCTGGCGCTGCAAACACAGGAACGCGCTGCAAACACAGGAACGCGCTGCAAACACAGGAACGCGCTGCAAACACAGGAACGCGCTGCAAACACACGAACGTGCTGCAAACACACGAACGCGCTGCAAACACACGAACGCGCTGGCGCTGCAAACACACGAACGCGCTGCAAACACACGAACGCGCTGCAAACACACGAACGCGCTGGCGCTGCAAACACAGGAACGCGCTGCAAACACACGAACGTGCTGCAAACACACGAACGTGCTGCAAACACACGAACGTGCTGCAAACACACGAACGCGCTGCAAACACACGAACGCGCTGCAAACACGAAAGCGCTGCAAACACGAAAGCGCTGCAAACACAGGAACGCGCTGCAAACACGAACACGCTGCAAACACACGAACGCGCTGGCGCTGCAAACACAGGAACGCGCTGCAAACACAGGAACGTGCTGCAAACACAGGAACGCGCTGCAAACACAGGAACGCGCTGCAAACACAGGAACGCGCTGCAAACACACGAACGCGCTGCAAACACAGGAACGCGCTGCAAACACAGGAACGCGCTGCAAACACAGGAACGCGCTGCAAACACAGGAACGCGCTGCAAACACACGAACGCGCTGCAAACACACGAACGCGCTGCAAACACACGAACGCGCTGGCGCTGCAAACACAGGAACGTGCTGCAAACACAGGAACGCGCTGCAAACACACGAACGCGCTGCAAACACACGAACGCGCTGCAAACACGAACGCGCTGGCGCTGCAAACGCACGAACGCGCTGCAAACGCAGGAACGCGCTGCAAACACAGGAACGCGCTGCAAATAGCACGGACCACAATGGAAAGGGGGACCTCAAAAAGTGACGAACCCATCTGGGACCTGATTATTTGTTCAGTGGCTGTTTTTTTTTTTTAAATGCTTTATTAACAACAAGTGACATGCAATACATAATCTACAACAAGACAAAAAGCATTTTACATGCCTTAACAATAGGGAACAAGAAAAGAATAATAAAAAATAAATATACATACACAGTCAAAGAGGGTACAAGTTCACAAGACAATGTTACAGGAGAAGCATAATAACAATAATTTTTATTTATAACGCACTTCATATTCACAAAGTGCTACAATTTAAAAATCATATATGCAAACTCAGAATCATATATTTTAAAATTGCATATTAAACTGCATATATTAAAAAGCATATATTAACCGTCTTAATAGCTTTTTTTGTTTTTTGATTTTAACAGTATATCTACATACATTTGAATCTCCTTTTTAAGGACCATAAAAAGATGTTTGCTTTTTGCAAATTTGCTTTTATGTATGTGAAATATTAGCCTGGGTTTCCCCATCCTGCCTTGCGCAGCGCTGCTAGTCAGTCTGGAAACCATGGACCTAATTTTCACCTAAGATAGGGAACCAATCACAGAACGGGGAGGGAGCAGCAAGACGATGACGTATTCTATGCGACTCACCGAAGCAGTTTGTTACTATGGATCCAGCATGGCAGCAGACGCGAAGTTATCTTTCGTGTCTACACCGGACGCGAGCGGCGTGACCCGACGCGACAAATGACATTAGAACCTATTATGCTGTCTACACTGAATGCGGCGCGACGCGGCCCGACAGTAATCTGCTGCCGCGTTCTATTTATGACGTGCTCACACAAAGTTTAAATGATTTGCAACGGTCGCCTTGTCGCGTCCAGTGTAGACAGACTTTAGCTGTTGCGGCGCGGCAACTGTCGCGTCCGGTGTAGACACGGTATAGTGTTCTAAGTAGTTTAGAACGCAAGTTTATTTTGAAAAAAGAGCAACTTTTGGCGTTCGCTCTACATACGTCATCCGGTATAATTGAAACGATTGGCTATGAGCTACGCACAGGCGCATTTGATAGACATTCGTATCGCCCAATAAACGGCTCTGGGCATTCGTAAACCACGCCTCAAATACGAGAAAATGAACATGTGGTTCCCAGACCACGAATCATGACGAAGTCATAACGTGGTCTGGCGATAGCCAGGCTAGTGAAATATACAGAAAAATAACATTAAATTTATAATAAAACCAACATCCTTTGAGGAGTGATCATTAATAAAATAGCCCAAAATCACATGTTTATAAGACAAGGAAAATGTTTTTAAAATTTTATCAGCAATGAAAGCCTTTACATTATTCCAAAAGTACTGGGTATATTTGCAGGACCAAAATAAATGAAAGATTGTTTCAGTGGATGATTGACAGAAAGAGCATTTTAAGTCAATATCAATTTTAAATTTTTGCAGGAATCTGATTGGTCAATCCAGTGAACTAATAACATTGTTCAGTGGCTGTTGGTCAGAGCAGAGGTGTTGTCGGTGAACTAAAAGGTGATAGTTCACGGACAACACCTCTGCTTTGACCAACAGCCACTGAACAAATCAGGTCCCAGATGGGTTCGTCACTTTTTGAGGTCCCCCTGAAACAGAGTCCGTGCTATTTGCAGCGCGTTTGTGTGTTTGCAGCGCGTTTGTGTGTTTGCAGCGCGTTTGTGTGTTTGCAGCGCGTTTGTGTGTTTGCAGCGCGTTTCTGAGTTTGGTTGTGTTGTGAGAATTTGCAGCGCCTGTGTTGTCAAACTGATGAAGATTTTTTCTTAATTTGTTGTCGTTTTTTTCTGTTTGCATGTGTTTTCTTAAGTTGCAGCACGTTGAGCTCTCTCGGCCACCGTAGTTCTGATACTGGTGATAAGTTGTTGTACAGTATACAGTAGTCAACATTTGAAGTTGATCAAAAAATCAAAATCACAGTTGTTTAAGAACGGGTACTGCTTTGGTTTTAGGACAACTTTGATAAAAGGTTTGGATCCACTTCAAATGTTGACTAGTCTGGTGTTGAGTGCTGTCATGACGGTGGGTGTTGTAAAATATTACTTTTATTCTCACCTTCCGTGTCTTGTCCATGAAACGATAGTAGCGGGCTGTTGAGTTGATTACAGATAGACACATTTTCCAGTCTTTGCCTTTCTCGCGAAGGTCAAATTTTGGGTATCTCTTTACCGCCCACTCTATGGAGATCCACACATTGTTTAAACTAGTCACTTTCATGCTGCTTTGTAAACTGCATTAGACATGGATAAATATAACGATATACAGCCTTGATTAAAATCTCTTCAAAGATTTTAATCACTGGCAAAGAATTTGATTAAATAGCTCATTGCAAAAAATGTCTCAGAAAAGTATTCTTGGAAAAGTCAGCTCTGAGAAAAGCACATTTCTTAATGTGTAAAAACTACAGAAAAGACAGATCAAACACAGAAGGATCCATTTTTCAAATTTCCATCTAGCTCACCTCTGATGGCATTGATCTTGTTTGGGTCGAGTCTCTTTAGGCGTCTCTTTGTGTTTCCAGTGGTGCTGCTTTGAGACAGTTCCTCTGCTGTGAAGATGTTTCTTGACAGGTACCGTACCGCAGCATTGGGTCGTGCCATTTTACCAGCCCTCTGTAGGATACAGTTTGAGAGGAACACCTTCCTGTCAGAGTTGCCCAGACAACCTACAGGAGCAGAAACAGATGGCATAATTTAATATAAAACACTGCTGCATTGATGATTGTTCTGGCATGAAATCAGTCTTATAGTAACAGTTTACCCAAAAAATACACCCTGAGGCCATCCAAGATGTAGATGAGTTTGTTTCTTCATGGGAACAGATTTGGAGAAACGTGGTATTACATCACTTGGTCAACAATGGATCCTTTGTAGTGAATGGGTGTCGTCAGAATGGGAGTCCAGACAGCTGATAAAAACATTACAGTAATCCACACCACTCCAGTCCATAAGTCAACATCTTGTGAAGCAAAAAACTGTTTGTAGGAAACAAATCCACTATTTTAATCTTCAAACTATTACTTCTGTCTAAAATACGACTTCTGCATCTATAATATTGCTACAGGAGAGAAATATGCACATCTAACACTGTTTACAATCGAATATGTTGATGGATTTTACTGTGAGTGTACAAAAGGGGATAGACTTTTTCACTGGAGGAAACATCATTATGGTTTATAGACTCATATTTTGGCCAGACACAACAATGTTAATGTTAAAACGTCTTAATGATAGATTTGTTTCCTACAAACATGAAAATGTTTGCTTCACAAGATGTTAACTGATGGACTGGAGTGGTGTGGATTTCTTGTGGATTACTGTGATGTTTTTATCAGTTTATCTGTTTGGACCCTCATTCTGACGGCACCCATTCACGGCAGAGGATCCATTGTTGAAGACTATTTCTTTACACTTAAATATATTCTCTGAATTGTTCTTCCCAATTTAACTTCTCTTGTTTTAAGGTGTGTTCACACTTGTCATGTTTGGTCCAATTAAAACGAACTCTGGTGCGATTGCTCTGTTAGTCCGGTTCTTTTGAGTAAGTGTGAATGCAGCCATCCGAACCCTGGTGCGCACCAAACAAGCAGACCGAGACTCCTAAAAAGATGGGTCTTGGTCCGCTTCCAAACAAACTCTGGTGCGGTTCGTATGAAATATGAATGCAACATGGACCAAATACTTCTAAACGAACCAAAAACAGCAAGTAATGACAAGATGCGAAGCTATGCCACATGATTTTACAAAGGTAACAAGTCGTTTATCCAAAACAAAATGAGCAAAGGGCAAGCATGGAGCAACAAGGAGGTAAAGTCCTTCCTATGAGTTTTTTGTGAGTTTGCAGGTAGTGAAAATAAAACCATATTCACACAACAATGAGCGCGCTCAGTCCAGCAGATGGCATTAAGTGTATCTGACTTAAAGCAGTAATCAGCAGACCAATTAGTAAATGGGTACTTTGATGTCATACACCCACAGCGTCGCTTTAATTTGAACGCAAATTTTTCTTTTGTGTGGAGTGTTCGGTGAGTTCCGTCACGAAATATACGTCACTCAACCAAACCAATCAGGTTGTAAATGTAACACTATGCCTTTAGGTTCGGTATCTTTGAGGTTGCTTTCAAAAATGTAAGTGTGAACGCTAAGTGGACCAGGACCAAATGTATCATTTTCCATTATGGTCCAGACCAAATGACCCAAACGAACCAAACTACAAGTGTGAACACACCCTTAAAGATGTTTAGATATTAAACTGGAATAGGACTCTCTTACTGGTTTTCATCAGATCTGCAGTTGAAGCTGGGTCTCTGATCTCTGATCTTACTTCAGCTGGTCTCTTCACTCGCTCAAGATGCTGCATTAGACTCATTTTATTCCTGCTGAAAGCCTCTTGTGTTGTGTGGGTTGGCGATGTGGCCTTGACTGAGATGTGGGACTGGCTCTGGATAACAAGTCGAGGAGGACTGGGCACCTCTGGGCCGGGAGAGAGCGTGGGAGGTTTCCTGCTCTCCACAGATGGAAGAGGAGACGTAGAGGAAACATGAACGAGGTGCGGCATAGACGCTTCAGAGCCGATCAAGCTTTCAGACTTGGCCTGGCAGCTGTCTCTGTAGCTGGATGACAAATACGTCCTCTAAAATGAGAGGGAGAAAGTAAAGGAGAAAGATCATTTATGGTAAAAACAGTACATGTGTGTTTCTTCAACTGTAAGCTTGCATTTTTGTCTTAGGTGCAGGGTTATTATAGTTCACTAAAACTAAATCCATTAAAAACATAAATAAAATACTTAAAATATTGAAATTAAATTTCAGCTAGCAGCTATTTCTCAATTAGTTTAGCATTAAGATTTTAAATAAACTGAAAGCAAAACAGGAAAAAAAAGACAAAAAAGATATATACCCTGAAACAAAGAATTTCCACCAAACATATGTGTAAATCATAAACTGTAATATAATCATTATTCATATCATAATACATGAGTAATGTATGACATAACGCGTGTTATTTTTACCTGAGATTGGATAGCTGGATTCTGATGACAGGTCTGGATGCTTGCTACTTTCGCCTGGAGCATCTCAAACTTTTCATCAAGTTTCAGAATGGCTCCATATGTAACCTGCACAAAATTACAGTAAATCTCATACTGAGTTTTAATGCAAAAGGAGCAAATGCAAGCCATTTCAGTAAAAATGTGCTCATAAATGCTGTATAAAACTGGCAATTTAACGTTGAACAAACTGTTAGGATATTGTTGTGATGTGGGTCTGAAGCATTTTATGTGCCGTAAAAATGATCTTCTTTTGTGTTTAAAGTTCACAAAAAAAAAAAAAAAAAAATCTGTCATTAATTACTCACCCTCATGTCATCCAAACCCATGATAAGACCATGGAACATCTTGGAACAGCTAGGAAATCTGAGAGCTTTCTGACCCCGCATAGACAGCAATACAACTGACGTTTAAGGCCCAAAAAGATAGCCTTGGTTTATGAAGTTGCAAGAATACTTTTTGTGTGCAAAGAAAACAAAAATAAAAAAACTTTTTTCAACAATTTCTTTCTTTCCATGTCAGTCTTCACCATGCATTTATGAAAGTATCACGACACGTGTGTGGTGCTGCTGACGCAGGAGCCGGCGTTCTGCCGTATAACCTGGATGCGCTGCGCCTTGTTTACAAGCAGAAGCAGATGCACGCTGTACATAAAACAGTCTTCGTAAACATGTCTGGAGATTTCGACAGAGAGGACGATTTGCCATTTTTTGCGCAGCTTTACTTATTTGAGTATACAGAAGATGAACTAAGAGAGATGGACGTTCTATGTCCCAGAGCTTGAAGCACTGATGTCACATGGACTATTTTATAGATGCTCTTACTACTTTTCTGGGCTCTGAAGGTGTCACTTGCATTGCTGTCTATAAAGAGTCAGAAAGCTCTCGGGTTTCATTAAAAACATCTTAATTTGTGTTCTGAAGATGAACAAAGGTCTTATGGGTTTGGAACAGCATGAGAGTGAGTAATTACTGATAGAAATTTTCAATTTTGGGTGAACTATCCCTTTAACGTGCTTACAACACACAAAGGTTCCTAAGACAGGACTGGTCAGTAATGTTTTAAAGGCTGGGCTTAGTGAAGGATCAGCTGCCTCATCAGTACCTGACAGTATGCAAGAATTTCTCCCAGAGTTCTCTGCAAATCAGCTCCGTATATCTCAGTTGAAATGACGCTCTCTGCCTTCATGCACAACAAAAAAAAACAACAACGTTGTCAAAAAAATGGTCCAAAATAGAAACCAATATATTGTATTATGGCAACATACTGAATCCAATATTCATTATATGTTTGTGAAGAGCCATCACCTCGTGTGAGTCATGTGGTAATTCATGTGTGACTTCATTAATAAGAAGCTCATCATTCGTCTCAGACATCTAGCAGAAAATAGACAGAACTGACTATTTTAGGGTGTCAAATTACCAACAGAACTGAATCCGCATATTACATATTCTTGCCTGTTATTAGACAGTGACTACTTAAAGGGTTAATTCACCAAAAAAAAAAAGGAGATTAGCCCATTATTTACTCACCCTCAAGACTACTTTCAGACGAATCCAATCTGAGTTATATTAAAGGGGGGTCCAATGCTGTTTCATGCATGTTAAGTTATTTGCACTGTTAAAGAGCTGGATTCTAATGCTAAACATGGCCAAAGTTTCAAAAAAATGATTTGGACATATAACAGAGTATTTCTGTGCCGAATACACACTTCTGGGTTTCTTACAAGTTTCTGAAAGTTTTTTTTTTCGATCATGGCAATTCAATAACATCCTGAAGGGTGGAACTCCTTGTATGGGCATTTCTCCCTTAAGAGCGCGCCCGTGCACACATCGACCACAGAGAGAGCAAGAGCGCGCCCATCAACGCGCTTCATTCGGCTGCACAGGACTTATTCGGGAAGAATGTCTCTAAAGAAGTGTGATTTTGGTTGTAAGGCAAAGCTTCCCGAAGAACCCAGTGGTTCTTCCCAGTGGATGCAGTTTGTTTTTCCAGGGAAGAAACAGAGTTTTGCAAGTGTGTTTGTTGACAAACGCTTTATAAACAAGGCCCAGTTGGACGCTGGATTTGCACATCGTTTGATACTGAAAGATGGAGCAGTCCCAGCTATAAAAGATCCCAGTCATGCTTAAGAACTGCAGATGGTAAGTGAAACTAGGGCTGGGTAAAAAATATCGATTCTCCGATTTTTAATCGATCTTCAGTTTAACGCAACGATATCGATTCGGGAAATCCCCGAATCGATTCTTAATGCACGTGCTTCACGTAAGAGGATATGAATATTCACCTCTCGTCCTGAAGGTGTCACTAGTGCTCCTGCTGAGAGAGTTTTCTCAACCGCTGGTGATCTAATCACAGCGCAAAGGGGCTGCCTTAGATCAGATCAGAACATGTTGATCAGCTGCTTTTTTTGCAGAAAAATCTGGTGATCAAAAATTATTAGGCTGTAGTTAAGAACTGTTAGTTTTATGGACAGTTAGAATGTTTTGTATATGCAGACAAGGGCTTTATGATGGGCCTGTTTTGAATTTAGAAAAATGTTTTATTTCTTAAACATGTTTGAAGTTCTTAAGAGATTTCACTGTTGCACATTTAGTCTTTTTATTTTTTTACAGTAATGTGCATTTTGCAGTTTGTTTACATGGTGTACAATGGATGCACATATTTATGACTTCTTGTTACAGTGTTCATTTAAAATAAAAGTTGTTTAAAATAAACAACTGTGTGCACCCTATTATTAATGTAGATGTGTATTTCAGTAATAAACTTAAGTAGGGGAGTTTCAGTTACCAGCATTTATATCAAAATATGGATCCCATGTCTGCAAAACTAACATTTTAAATGAAATATTGATAGCTAATCGATATCGAATCGAATCGAATCGAAACCATAAAAATAAGAATCGAATCGAATTGCCAAATTGGTCACAATACCCAGCCCTAAGTGAAACGGCATCAAATGTCTGTCTTTTGTTGGCAATCGGCACATGAGTGCTCGTCAATCTTTAGCTCCGCCCTTCAATAGGTCAAAACAAGTCCAATAATACACCGGGGGGTGTATAAAGGCCTCCTATAGCGAATCAATGTGTTTTTGTGAGAAAAATATCCATATTCAAAACCTAATAATCACTATAATCTAGCCTGCAATTATGGATATTTTTCTTACAAAAACGCATCGATTCGCTACAGGAGGCCTTTATTCCCACCCCGGAGCCGTGTGAGACACTTTTTATTTCGGATCGATGCACTTTATTGGACTTCTTTTGACCTGATGAAGAGAAACACCTGTTTACTGCCATGATAAAGCTTGAAAGACTAGAATATAATATAATATAACTAGATTGAATTTGTCTGAAACAAGGAAGTCATATACACCTAGGATGGCTTGAGGGTGAGTAAATAATGGGCTAATTTTCATTTTTGGGTGAATGAACCCTTCAACATATAAACTGTGTTTGTTTTCATATGTAAATATATTTAATACATGTTGAACTGACTGCCACAGATGGTTTACTTACCATCCCGAGCAGCCCTGTTGTATTCCTCTCCACTAAGTATGAAAGTGTACTGTGTGATACTCTACCATACTGTCACTGAGGGGACTGGGGCCTCTGGATCTCATCAGCGGCATGCTGTCATTGTCCATGCTCTCTGTGCTGTCCTCTTCTGCCTCAGCCTTCAATCCGCATAAAATACTTCTCTCCCTGTTAACTAGAGGCAGAAACAACAGATATGTGTGAATTATTTTAGTGTGACAAAGCTACAGTTTTAGTTGTGATAATTACACACTATCTGACATTTGAAGCATAGATTTGACTTCTGTTGATTTGTGCCATTGAGATTCAGCTGAACATACACTATTGTTCAAAAGTTAAGATTAGTAAAATCTTTTTCTTGAAAGAAATTAATACTTTTATTCAGCATAGATACATTAATTTAGGGTTACATTTGTGCTACAAAAGATTACAAATATATTCTGCTATTTTGAACTTTTGATTCATTAAAAAATGTTCTACAGTTTCCACAAAAATATGAAGCAAAACTGTTTTCGATAATAATTATTGTTTCTTGAGCAGCAAATCATCATATTACAATTATTTCTGAAGGATCACTGGAATAACGATGCTGATTTTTTTTTTTTTTTAAAGCTTTGATCACAGGGATAAATTACATTTTAAAATGCATTACAATAGAAAACAGTTACTTCAAATGGTAATATTTCATAATATTGCTATTTTGACTGTAGGCTTGATCCAATCAATGCAATTTTGGTGAACATAAGAGATTTCTCTGAGAAACATCTTACTAACCGTAAGTTTTAATCACAGTTTCACATTGATGGCTACATATGGCATTTTCTAAATCATTTTATATAGAGTTTATTGGGCGGAGTTTCATTTGTACGTCAGCAACTAATCACTAATCATAAAAAAATAAATAAGGATATTAAATAAATAATATCCAGCAACAGCGAAAATCATCCTGGCATCTGAATGTGACTTTGTTTGCCAACTGATTTACACTGTACTTTACTGTATATAACTTATTTTGTACTATTTACGATATATAAGTTAGATCTTTTAGAAATCATTCTAATGCACTGATTTGCTGTTTACAAAACACTAATACATTTTTTTCAAGGTTCTTCGACGAATAAAAAAGTTCATAAGAACAGCATTTATTTTTCATAACATAAATGTCTTTACTGTCACTTTTAATGCATTGATTTTTTTATAAAGAAAAAAAGCTTGCAGAACAACTTTTATGAATGGTATATCACATATTCATATTTTTTAATATTAGCACTGTTTTTTAACACTGATAATAATCAAAAATGTTTCTAGAGCAGAACATCAGCATATTAGAATTTCTGAAGACTGAAGTAATTATGCTGAAAATTCAGCTTTGATCACAGAAATAAATAATATTTTATAATATATTCCCATGGGTAAACTGTAAACAGTTATTTTAAATAGTAATATTTCATAATATTGCTATTTTGACTGTAGGCTTGATCCAATCAATGCAGCTATTGTGAACATAAAAAAAGATTTCTCTGACTAACAGTAAGTTTTAATCACAGTTTCACATTGATGGCTAGATAGGGCATTTTCTAAATCATTTTATATCGAGTATATGGGGCAGATTTTAATTTGTGCGTCAGGAAATAATCGCTGGAATAAAAAAAAGATAAATATATGAATTAAATAATATCCAACAACACAGAAAATTACCCTGAGATCTAAATGCAAGTCAATGGAGGATGCGCTCACTAATCACAAAAAAATAAATAAAGAGATGAAATAAATAATATCCAGCAACAGCAAAAATCATCCTGGGATCTGAATGCAACTTTCTGAGGCACTAAGTTCCACCACGCTACAGATTTTCATCTGACCTGCAACCATTATCTAGACAGCAAAGACTTGGAAAGAAGATTCTGATATTTTTACGGGCTTTATGCTTTTGTAAATCTGTTTTCTTTTCGTTTCAAACTGATTTACACTGTAATTTACTGTAAATTATTTTGTACTATTTATGATATATAAGTTAGATCTTTCAGAAATCATTCTAATGCGCTGATTTGCTGCTCACAAAACACTAATAATTTTTTTTCAAGGTTCTTCGACTAATACTAAGTTCATAAGAACAGCATTTATTTTTCATAATATTATAAATGTCTTTACTGTCACTTTTGATGCATTTATTTTTTATAAAGAAAAAAATGTTTTCAACACTGATAATAATCTGAAAAGTTTCTAGGACAGAACATCACCATATTAGACTGATTTCTTAAGGATCATGTGACTGAAGACTGGAGTAATGATACTGGAAATTCAGCTTTGCTCACAGAAATAGATAACATTTTATAATATATTCCTATAGAAAAGTTATTTTAAATGGTAATATTTCATAATATTGCTATTTTGACTGTAGGCTTGATCCAATCAATGCAGCTATGGTGAACATAAAAGATTTCTCTGAGAAACATATTACTGACCTCACAATTTTGATATTATTGATATTGATATTATTTCAATATTAGCTCAACTAGGACATGTGCCATGACAGTATCTGTTTGGTTTAGTACCTTGTAGGTAGTTTAATACAGTCAAATTAGTACCATGTTATTTGAGAAGTACATTGGAGTACCATGATAACACCATACAATACTAATTTCCATGTACCATGGTATTAACATGGCAAACATACAGTATCATAGTAATAAAAAATATCCTTGTATCTTGATACTACCTTTTTATCACAGAACGACATTGTTCATACAACAGACCTGATTTTAGACGTGTACATAATAGTTTAAATATATTTTAGTACCATACAAATATCATTTGTCAGCGGTATTTGGACAAACAACACAAAGCGTTCCAAACAGCTAACATTTGTTACTTTCGTTTTTTCTTGATCGTTCACTTCGCATTAAATGAAGAATGGTGTGATGAATAAATACACATCTAGTATGAATCTACTTCTGATTCAAAACGCGAGGAAAACGTTATAAAGAAATAAGCAAAAACACATCACTTGATTATTATTTTGAGCCAGTATCATGTAAAGCGTTTAATGTGTGACTGTTATTATAAAGAGATGCACTTGTACCGTGTACAGACATGCTCGGTCCGCCGCTGTCACTCGCGCAGTGTTTATCGTAAGCGTTTATTGGTAATTTTCGTTTGTTGTTGATATTGGAACGGTTTTGCTGTTGTTATTGTACGGGTTTTTAGATTAGATTCAAACCACGCCCGTTCTGCAATGTCATTCCTCTCTGCGCATGTCTGAACGCAGCTTGGCGTTCAGTTTACAAAGCGTTCCTGACGTGGCTCCTGAGAAAAAGGTAGAAGCTGTAGTAGCGGGTTCGGCAGCGATGGGCGGCGCTAGATGCCGGACGTTTTCAGATACACTGTGTATTTCTGTAAAATGATGAATGTTTAGCTTTCTCAGTGTCTTTGTTCAGGTATAAACGAACTTCTAAACCGTGGCTCAATCATAAGCGCTTCGAGCGGCGTAGTCACGTGTTATCTGATACTTTCATCAGCGCTAGCGCTAGGGCGGATGAAGCAACCACAGTTTCACACTGATGACTATAGGGCATTTTCTAAATCGTTTTATGTAGAGTATATGGGGCGGATAAGCACGTCAGGAACTAATCCTTGGAATAAAAAAAATAGATAAATATATGAAATAAATAATATCAACAACACCGAAAATCACCCTGAGATCTAAATGGAAGTCAATAGATGCGCTTTTCTGACTGAGCTCCTCGCTACAGCTTTTTCATCTGATCTGCAACTGTTATCTAGACAGCAAAGACTTGGAACAAAGATTTTGATAGTTTTACAGCCTTTATGCTTTGTTAAATTTGTTTTCTTTTTGTTTATTTTGACTGTAATTATACTTTATTTACCAACTAATTTACACTATTTTACTGTAGGCTAACTTTGTATCATATTATACAAGTTAGATCTTTCAGAAGTCATTCTAATGTGCTTGTAATTTGCTGCTCAAGAAACATAAATTTTTTTCAAGGTTATTTGATGAGTAGAAAGTTCATAAGAACAGCATTTATCTTTAATCGTAATATAATGTCTTTACTCTCACGTTTTGCATTTATTGCATGTATTTGTTGTTTCAACATTGATAGTAATCAGAAATGTTTCTTGAGCGGCACACATCTGATTTCTGAAGGTTCTCGTGACACTCGGCTGGAGTTATGATGCTAAATATTCAGCTTTGATCACGAATAAATTACATTTTAATATGTGATATATATATATTCAAATTTGGACAACTTTAAAGGCATGTTTCTCAGTTTTTCTGCTTTTTTATTATTTATTATTTTTATTTTTTATTTTTATTTTTGCACCCTCAGATTTCAGATTTTCAGATGGTCCATGATCACATATATCACATAGGGAAAAAATATTTTAAATAGCATTAATATTTCACAATTAACTGTTTACTATATTTTTCATCAAATAAATCCAGCCTTGCTGAGCGTAAAACTTCTTTAAAAGAAAATTATTTCAAATATTGTGTGTGTGTGTGCATCTCAGCATGAATCAGACAATTCTGGAGATTCGATTAGAAGTTAAAACACTTCTACAGACTCCACAGGAGGCCCCGTGATAAATCTGACGTTCGATACCCTGGTGCCAGACAGCCTGAAGCAAACCTTACTGACTAACTAGGAGATTTGAACAACTTGCAACATTAACACAAAAGGACACTTGTTGATGATCGCAAATTGAAGGAGTCAATTTTGGGAAAGTAACTGGTCAAAGAGATGCACATCATGAACATCACATGAGTAAAATCATTAGAGATTTTGGTTGGTGGGCTCCCCCACTCAGGACAGAGGCTGAAATTCCTTTTACACCCTTTTGACCTTTTCGTTCCTCACAGAACATGTCCTTACGTTCACAGTATGGCACAGGAAACTGCCTTTTCATATATACACCTAAATTGTGCTAAAAAGGACTCTTGAGCTCATCAACTTCCTATCATTTGCCTATTATGTTTTAATCACTTATTGTGTATGTCCTTTTTTTAATAACTATTGAATAGCTTAATGGTTTATATTGGTGTTTGGTATGCCTGAGCTTGAAATTACATTCTTGAAATGTTTCTATAATTAAATTCTTTGTAAAATGTATTATAGTCTTGTTATAGAAATCACATCCAAATTTGACTCTGCAAAGAGCGGGAAAATTGGGACCACGTTACTGATAAGATAACATTGTAATTTATGTTTTGGGAGGAGAAACCAGCAGTACCCCGACTTAGGACAATGTTTTAGTTGGTGAAGACACCATTTGGGATGTGTCCAAAAGCTGAGTTTAAATACTCAGGACACCATCAAATCTCCCTCTTACTCTCTGACTCTTCGCCCTTCTTCGAGCTGCTGCGTTTCGACACTGATGTTAGCTTCCTTGAACACTCCCTGGCCTGCATGCCAGCCGCTCCTCTAACGGAAACATGAGGAGATCGTTACACTTCTGTCTTTTACTTTAAGTCTTTTTTTTTCCGTTGAGAGTTTCGTGTTCTAGTTAAGTTTTGTCGCAAGCCGTGACCCAAAAGTCTGTGTCCACCTGAACTTTAACCGGCACACAACTCCACATCCTCAGCCAATGCCCAAGACTTCACAAACAACCACAGAACTTCCAACCAATCAGCAACCTCGGGAAAACCCCCTTTTTTCAACGTGACGAAAGGAATTCCCTCAACACAAAGGCAACGCAAGTACAACCTCCAGATTCTGAACTGGTGCATTTGATATAAAGTTTAATAACCTCATTGAGAGACTCAGTACGAGGGTTATTTAAAAGAAAACTTTTGCCAAAATGCAATCTGGGGTGTTTTTTGGATTGTAAATGAGTCAAACTTTCATCTAAAAGCATAATTACGATGAAAGAGCCACTTTTAAGATTAACCGTGATTTTGTTTTGTGGTCAATGGCCGGTGAATGGGAGTGCTAGGGGCACTACTTTGAGCGCATCAAACTGGCAAGACGGCTGCAAACGGAAACCCAAACAGTGAAAGTGAGTTGTTCAAAACCTTTCTTTTTAGTAAACTCTGTGTACACAAGCAATGTTCTCAATGCTTGAGTTCATGTGTAGAGACTCAGGCGATACTTTGAGCAAAGTATCATGGTGTGTCGAGCCTTCTTAGTGTTGTAAAAATATCAATTTTGATGCGCTCAAAGTAGTGCCCCTAGCACTCCCATTCACCGGCCATTTGACCAGAAAACTAAATCACGGTTAATCTTAAAAGTGGGTCTTTCATCGTAATTATGCTTTTAGATACAAGATTGTCTCGTTTGCAATCCAAAGAACACCCCAGATTGCATTTTGGCGAAAGTTTCCCTTTAAGTGATTGATGGTTGTTCAGGTCTAAGCAATGGCACATATTGCTATAAACTTGGGACTTCATATTTTCCTTCCCTTAAACTCATTCTTTCCTCTCTTTCTCTTTCTGCAACCTGTGTGAATACGTGTGTTTATGTGTTAGACTAGTTTGTATGTTTTAGGTTTATCCAATAAAATCCTAGTTTTATTACAAAAGATAAGTATCTTGTGTTTCGTGCTTTCAAGTTAATGTCTTAAACTGTCGATCTTGCTACTGTGCTAAAATATATGTTTTCACTATATTCTGGATAATAATATCCATTGCAGAGTCATGTTGTATGGCTAGTTCAATGAATCGCAAGCCGACTCTGAACAGCCGTAAAACAGCAACTCTGTTCAAATTCCCTATATTTGATTCCCTTTGAGCTAAATTAAAAATGTAATAACCCTACACACGTGTGTTTGTTTTTGTAACATATCAGGACACAAATTTGTGAAATAACATGGGTATGACATAGGTATTACAAGGAGAGGGTGAGTTATGAGGACATTGCCCATGTCCCCACCCGTCTATGGTCCCCACTTATAAATCATACAGAATACGTTTTTTTTTTTGAGAATGTAAAGATATGCACAGTCTCCTGTGAGGGCTAGGTTTAGGTGTAGGGAAGTATAGGGTGATAGCAAATATTGTTTGTACAGTATAAAAACCATTACGCCTATGGAATGTCCCCACAATTCACAAAAACAAACATGTGGTGTGTGTGTGTGTGTGTGTGTGTGTGTGTGTGTGTGTGTGTGTGTGTGTGTGTGTGTGTGTGTGTGTGCGTGTGTGTGTGTGTGTATGTGTGTACCTGGTATTCATCACGTTATGGGGACCAAATGTCCCCACAAGGATAGGAATACCAGTAGATTTTGACCTTGTGGGGACATTTCTCAGGTCCCCATGAGGAAACAGGCTTATAAATCATGCACAATGAGTTTTTTTGAGGAAGTAAAAGTGTGCACAATCTCCTGTGAGGGCTAGGTTTAGGTGTAGGGTAGGTGTAGGGCCATAGAAAGTACAGTTTGTACAGTATAAAAACCATTACGCCTATGGAATGTCCCCATAAAACATGTAAACCCAACATGTGTGTGTGTGTGTGTGTGTGTGTGTGTGTGTGTGTGTGTGTGTGTGTGTGTGTGTGTGTGTCTGAAATGTCTGTATTTTTGTGTGTGTGTGTGTGATTTTTTTTTCTACTCAAGTTCTTACATTCATCACAGTAGGGCTTGTGTACAAATTCACTTGTCTTCAATAATCATTTTTAAGTAAATAATAATCCTTTAAGCATGTACTGATGTTATTTTATTCATTTCTTTTATTAGTTGTACGGCCCTGCTTTCAATGTTCTTCCAAAATACGTCTTTTACCAGATGACAGATAGACAGGTGAAGCATAAATCTGGTAATAGTGTCCTTTTGGCTGCACTCACATTTAAAGAATCATGAGAGGGTGACAGAGGGCAGACACTGGTAAAGAGCGTGGCATTGGTCTGTTTGGGAGGGTATGTGTTCGGAAGCAGGAACTGAACATTGTCTATTAGCTGCTGCGTTAGATAAATACACAGCTGCCGTTCCACTGGCTTGATGCGGCTGTCAGGAACACTGCAAACAATGCAAATAAACATGTTGTAAGGGGATTTTCGTAAGAGCTCGTATGTATCAGTATTTTAAAAAGGCAATTTAGGCTTGACGCATAACAATTTATTAACAAAACATGCTATTTTATTCCTCATTTGACTGACAAATACAAAATAGCTCAAAAGTGATGATGAAATGAAGCATTTAACAACTTTGAATCCACTGAACCGAATGCTTTGCAAAATGACTCAAAATTGTAAATGCATTGAAAACTCTGGCCAAAAATGCATAAAAACACCTTTTTACAAACCAATTAAAAATGTTTTATTGAAATAAATGCAATTTAAAAATAATCTAGAACCATTAAATATGAACTGTCTGTATAAAATGTTGTTTTATTAAATTGTTTTACTTTTTCAGCCAATAGGAGACTATCAGGGCAATTAGAGACACTCTTAAAAATAAAGGTTCTTCACAATGCCATAGAAGGACCTGCTTTGTCTAAATGGTTTCATAATTAATCTTCAACATATGTTTCACAAAAGGCTCTTTGTGGTGAAAGAAGGTTCTTCAGATTATAAAAAGTTAAGAAGGAGATGGCCATTTAAAGAACCTTTGACTGAGAGGTTCTTTGTGGAACCAAAAAGCGTTCTTCTATAGCATCGCTGTGAGTACCTTTATTTTTAAGAGTGTACTAACCACAGCTCTTCCTTTTTTATTGTAAAACTGGTCTGAAGTCTGGTAAAAATCTATAGACTGTTTCATAAGTTTACAGAGATCAACCTCTAGCATCAAACCATTGACATTATGACACATTTCTAAACAGTTGCGACGTAATGAAGCTTCATTTACTGAAGTCACAAGACTTCGGCAGTTTGATAAACACTTTGAGCCACTGGTTCAAAACAAATGATCCACAAAAGTTCTGAAGCTTCACAAAGCATAATACACACATACACAGATACTCACTGAAAGATGCAAGGTCCAAAAACTTCAGACAAGTCCTTTGAAGTCATGTGGTTGACATAACTTTGAGCAGCTACACGAGACAAGAAGTGAATAAGCAAGCACAGGATGTTGAAGATTTCGGGTTCAAAACTGTCCAGGACCTTCTTTGCATGCTTGAGGTCTAAAACCTTCCCTTTGGTTTCTGTATAGAGAGTAAAACATCAAAACACATTTGGTCCGATTTGCTTCATAGTTTTGGAGGTGTAGACAGAAACCTTCATACTTGTATAGACTCTCAGAAGCTGTGTGGCACTCCAGCATGGAATGAGTCCGTAAGGCAGTTCTCTCAGGAAGAGAATCAGAAGAGAAGCCACAGCATGGACATCATCGCTGCGAAAAGATTTAAATTCAACACCATTCAGACTTTCCTTCAACTCATCACGCCGTGTCTCTGATCCACTGGCACGGAATAATTCACTCTGATGGAGACCTAAACATACACACACATGCACAAATGCAAATTATACAAATCATCCCAGCATGTATTTGACAATTCAAGTAACTACTCAAGAAGAACCCTTTCAAAAACAATTTTTCTCCTCTTACCATATTGATCCAAAAACTCTACCATCTGTAGGAGCACCACAGGAACGCCCTGCCGCATTTGTCCCCGTTTCCTTAGAAACTCAAGGGAGATGCCAAATACGCGCTTTCGCTTAGGTGATGCCTTGAAGCTGTATGCTAGAACATAGTAGTCTGAATCATCACTTTCAGTCTGTGAAGTGAGAGTATTTAAGACTATAGTTAAAACAGGAGGATCGGTATGTAATACAAAGCAATAAGGTAAATCTCAGACAAAAATAAACCTATAATAACTTTCATATTTCACCCTGAAAACAAAAGAAATAAAGTAAGAAGTGTCTTGGACCAATAAGTCATTCTTAGTACTTTTTATTTTCATGTAAAAGCTAGAATATTTAAATTGTAAGGTATTCTTGCATCAATTGTAATTGTTATCATGTCATTTACTAATGTCTCCATAGGATAATGTCCATATGTGTATTACAGTGATGAGTATCCAAAAGTTCCTCGTAGGACAAAATATAATTTATTTATTTTTTAAGGTAAAATATGACCTGGATATTTCTTTTTTGAAACTCAGTTAATTATGCATATTAATTGCCAGATTTAGATAAATGTTTGGTGATTTAGGTCAGGTGGGCTACTTACCCAGCAGCACAGTGACATTAGTTTGCACATTATTCCCATAACTTGTTGGTTTTAAAAGCAAGACTGTTCAGCAGTACTCAAGATATTGTGTATAGCTGAAAAACAGCAGAATCGAATGAATAAACTGTGTCTGAATTCACAGGCAGTGTTCCATTGTGACATCATGGAATGTTCGGGTGTTCATGACAGCATGATGGAATGTTTGCATGCATAGAGAACCATACAGATATGGGTATAATAAGTGAGAACAACCAATGTTGTGGATCTACTGTCATGTTTGAGATTACACTGCAAAACACTCACCTGTAAATGTCCCATCTATTTACCATCATTTGATTGTGTCAGTACTGCATATTACAACTTTACTGTATTAGACTATATATATATATATATATATATATATATATATATATATTAGTGGTGGGCCGTTATCGGCGTTAACGTGCTGCGTTAACGTGAGACTCTTATCGGGCGATAAAAAAAATATCGCCGTTAATCTATTCTCAAAGTTGGGTTGGGAGCTGGGTCTAAACTACGCAAGATATGACTTTCACCTTGATATTTTAGCGCGGATGTACTGTATACCTAGCCGAATTGCACTGTAGGGGGCGAGAACGAGTCTTCAACTTCTGTGAAATTACCACATCAAATGAGACGTGCAAACATGGATGCAGCTATGAAGCCGCTTCCGGGCAGGTGCGTTGCTAGACCCTTTTTACTGGGGCACGTGAGTTATAATTTACTTTGATAATCCCGAAATAAAGACATTAAATTATATGCAACAACTGAATTGACGCTTCTAAAAGCAACGCAGTTTAATGGAAGACTATGCACGCAGAAATCCATGCCCGTGCGCGTCTGTGTATTTAACGGCAACGCGCACGTCGTGCAGAAGTACATGGTTACACAAGTTTGTATAGGTAATGATGTTGTAAATGCAATTGTCAAGCAGTTTGTGATGCATTTTGGAAACAGGAGATGAGCGCCTGATCTAATGCGCCACCTGGCCCGTTCTCGAAGACTTACTTTTAGTCATTATTTGGGTAGCACACATATTCTGAATGCCTTCAGCAGAATTCAAATTAGCCATTTTAATCTAGATTAATTCCAAGATTTAATCTGGATTAATCTAGATTAAAAAAATTAATCTATGCCCACCCCTAATATATATATTATGGGGCTATTTTTGTGTCTTTATTATTCAAACAAACATACTGTGTTTGAGAGTAAAACTAATTATTTTGTAATTAAAAAATAAAAGTTTGCAAAAAAAGTCTTCTTAAATCTCAAAAATAAAGAAATTGATAACCAAATTTTTCACAGTGTGTGTAAATTTTTTACAATCTTTATTTTTCTTTGTGCACTTCAAAAGCTTTTCATCGCAAAACCACAAAAGTTGCTCTCTTTTCTGCTGTCTTTTTTTGCGGGTCTAAATTTTTTGTTTGCGAGTTGAAAAGTTTTGCTTGCGAGTAAAGATGAATCTCAGTGGGCGGTCTCTACCTACCAGGATGAAAGGCCTTTTTCTATTGGTCACTCTCGATTGAAGTGACCACGCCCACTACGTTTCCCCGCTGCTGCCGCAGTCAGTCTGACTAAGGAGCGAGTGAGTGAGGTTCTATCAGCCATGGTGAGCAAAAGGGTGTTTACTGAGGAAGATAACTAATTTAACGTCTTAAAATGAGTGACAAGTGAATTTATGTAGTCTCTCTTCTCATGCTCACCCATTTAAATACGTAACATTAGCTAAGTTGTCTGTAGTTCGGTGATACTGTTGAATAGGTTTAATTAGCCAGTGTCTCTAACGTTAGCTGCCAGAGACCCCAATAGTAAAGCGTCAGGCCATTATTTTAATATTTTTAGATTAGTTTAGATTAGCGAGCAAGGTCCTGGCAAATCGCTAGGTTGGGTCCTCACAGATGAAAAAGGAAAAGGGTGTTTTGGAGCATCTTATGCCCATATGTACATAAACACCACTGATCCTGACAAACTTATTCAAAACACGTGAGCATTCATTATAAAACACTCGCTGAATATAACTACGTGAATATACTGAACTGTGTTCAAGCAGAAATATGATGTATTGTGAGTAGTGCATATACAGTGCGTTTGCGCATCAGTAATAACGGACATTTGTACGGCGTGCGTTACTTCATGTTACGACTCAGAGGCAGTATTAACATTAAGTGACATGGCATCTGACGCACTGGAGCCACTGGCACATGCCACTGCTCAGTGCCAGTGACACTTGTGACATGTGCCGATGGACTGTGTCACGGTCACTGCTGCCGCAGCTTCCGTGCGTCAGATGCCATGTCACTTAATGTTGATACCGCCACAGTACGACTCCTGCTGGTGGTCATGGTGGTCTTTACCTTGATTACAATCATCATCTATCAAAACTCTACTAACATGATTATATATATTTTAGTTTAAGTTACCCCCCCC
>NC_133378.1:11879334-11951527 GCF_049309525.1 Garra rufa
GTTCACAAAGCTCTGTGTCCAAGCACATTAATAGAGAGGCGAAGGAGGAAAAGATGTGGCAGAAAAAAAGTGTACAAGCAATAGCGATAACTGCACCCTGGAGAGAATTGTGAAACAAAACCCATTCAAAAATGTGGGGGAGATTCACAAAGAGTGGACTGCAGCTGGAGTCAGTGCTTCAAGAACCACTACGCACAGACGCATGCAAGACATGGGTTTCAGCTGTCGCATTCCTTGTGTCAAGCCACTCTTGAACAACAGACAGCGTCAGAAGCGTCTCAAGACAAAAGGACTGGACTGCTGCTGAGTGGTCCAAAGTTATGTTCTCTGATGAAAGTTAATTTTGCATTTCCTTTGGAAATCAGGGTCCCGGAGTCTGGAGGAAGAGATGAGAGGCACAGAATCCACGTTGCTTGAGGTCCAGTGTAAAGTTTCCACAGTCAGTGATGGTTTGGGGTGCCGTGTCATCTGCTGGTGTTGGTCCACTGTGTTTTCTGAGGTCCAAGGTCATGGCAGCTGTTTACCAGGATGTTTTAGAGCTTCCTGCTGCTGACCAACTTTAAGGAGATGCAGATTTCATTTTCCAACAGGACTTGACACCTGCACACAACGCCAAAGCTGCCAGTACCTTGTTTAAGGACCATGGTATCCCTGTTCTTTACTGGCCAGCAAACTCGCCTGACCTTAACTCCATAGAAAATCTATGGGGTATTGTGAAGAGGAAGACGCGATATGCCAGACCCAACAATGCAGAAGAGCTGAAGGCCACTATCAGAGAAACCTGGGCTCTCAAAACTCCTGAGCAGAGCCACAGACCAATCGACTCCATGCCACGCCGCATTGCTGCAGTAATTCAGGCAAAAGGAGCCCCAAGTAAGTATTGAGTGCTGTACATGCTCATACTTTTCATTTTCATACTTTTCAGTTGGCCAAGATTTCTAAAAATCCTTACTTTGTATTGGTCTTAAGTAATATTCTAATTTTCTGAGATACTGAATTGGGGTTTTCATTTGTTGTCGGTTATAATCATCAAAATTAAAAGAAATAAACACTTGAAATATATCAGTCTGTGTTGAATGAAAGTATACATTATACAAGTTTCACTTCTTGAATGGAATTAGTGAAATAAATCAACTTTTTGAAGATATTCTCATTATATGACCAGCACCTGTATATGCACATAATTATGCAGGATTATGACTTGTATAGCCTCATTTGTGGGGGAAAAACAACAACATTACAGCTCTAGGCCTATAATAATTTACACCACAGCCACTGAAGAACAAGAGGAAAAGCCTAAAACAGATCTTTACACCAGTATGACACATCATTAGTTGTGTAACACTGCCTTATTGGGTGTTTCACTTTTTTATCACAAGACACCCTCAGCCGACGCAGACCTGTCACAAGCTGATCAAACCATGGTGACTAAGCTGGTCATTTGTCAGTCCACATGGTTCCATGCTTCAGCTGCAAAATCCGCATACAGCTTCTTCCTTTTGTAAGCCCCACTGATCCCCTTTTTCCAAGGTAAGCTCCATAATAAAGACACAATGGAAAGAGTTAGACAAGAGAACCAGTTCTGGGCGCATGTTGTAAACACCTTGAGTCCAAGACAAATTTCTCTTCTGGGGACAATAAAGTGTATTTCAGTTTAATTCAACTTCTTCCTACCCTGTTGGACCTTAAGACCCTTGTCTAATGTTATCTTTTTCCAGGCATAGATGCAGAATTTGAGCTTTGTTAAACATGATCACACACTTTATTGCCAAAAGTACTGGGACATCCCCTTCTAATAAAAAGGTTTGACTACTTTAGTAATTACAATGAGTACAAATCCTAATGTTAAAGCATGAAATGATATTATAGGGAATTGTGTGTTTCTAATTTTATAGCAACAGTTTGGACAGGACCTTTTCTATTCTAACATGACAATCCCTTTGTGTGTAAGGCAAGGTTCATAGAGAAAAGATTGATTCAGTCAGTGTGGAAGAACTCGACTGTTCTGCATAAAGCCTAGTCCTAATACCAGCTGAACTCCTCTGGTGTGACTTTAAATGCAGACCTTGAGCCAAAAACTCATCGCCAAACACCAATGACTTGTACACTATATGGACAAAAGTATTGGGACACTCCCTTCTTTAGAACAGAAAAAAAGAACTTCTATAACTGTGGCAACAAAGATGGAAGCCTAATTCATGTATTTAAAATTGCATTTGCATCTCTGTTGCACCAGTTTCGAAAGTGTCTAAAAGCTAGCTTGTAAATGCTTTTGAGCATTTTACTTTCACGATTGATTTAGCAGCAATTCGGTGTCAACTGACTGAATGAACAACTACAAGCAGTACAACGACAAACTCACTTATATTAAACATAGAATGTTTAGTTTATTAACAAAACTAATAAAATACACAATGCTACAAGCCTAATATAAAATAACAAATAACATACACAAAGTTTAAATATAAAAAAACTGAAAAACAGCAAACACAGTGAAACTAAATAAATAAGAAACGAAAGTCCAAAATCACCTTAGATCAGTGGTTTTCAAACCGGTCCTGTGAGCTCCCTGAACACTGCACTTTCTCTGTGTCTCCATCATCTATCACACATGATTCAACTCATCAGCTCATTACTAGAGACAGCAAGACATGAAATTGGTGTGTCAGATATGAGAGACCTACAAAATGTGCATTGCTGGGGGTGCTCGCAGGACTGATTTGAAAACCACTGCCTCAGATAAATGATAAAAGTTAACAGGCTTTTGAAAATCTATTTTATTTAACTTGACTAAATCTTTTGACATCGTCTTGTCTCTCACCTCACTCATCAGCTCAACTCACTCTCCTCTGACTACTGTTGCTCATGTGATGTAACTGTGGTTCTGCATGCTGCAGCCGTGTTCAGTTTTTCATTTAAGTGTGTGTGTGTGTGTGTGTGTGTGTGTGTGTGTGTGTGTGTGTGTGTGTGTGTTAGTGTGTGTAATATAATAAGGGCTTAAATATGATTTGTCATTCATTTCCAATCACAGAACTGCATGCTTGAGTAGATCTACTTTTACCATGTTCTTTACCAAAGGAAAAAATCTCTCCAAAAAATAAAACCTCTTTTTTTTCTGATTAAAGGGATAGTTCATCCAAAAATGAAAATGTGATGTTTATCTGCTTACCCCCAGGGCATCCAAGATGTAGGTGACTTTGTTTCCTCAGCAGAACACAAACGAAGATTTTTAACGAAAACTGGTGCAGTCTGTCAGTCATATCATGGCAGTGGATGGGCACCAGCCCTTTAAAAGTAAATAAAAACATGCACAGACAAATCCAAATTACACCCTGCGGCTCATGAAGATACATTGGTGTCCTAAGACACGAAACAATCGTTTTTTGCGAGAAACTGAAGAGTATTTATGTAATTTTTTACCTTTGATACACAGCCACGTCCATCTGTCATGAGCACGAGTTTAGCATCCGGCTCGTTAAACGTGTACGTGCTCTGGCGTAGTATACGCAAACACCGGAAGGGGAAACCAGTGAAAAGTCCCGGATGAGTTTGTGCAAGCAAATGTAATCTTTTAGCTTTAAATCGGTTTGAACAACCAGGATAAGCGCCAGTAATTACCATTTTGAATTGCCGCTATACCCACAATCTCTGTGCACTGTGTTAACAATGAGTGTCATATACATGCGACAGATTGCTTCCGGCGTTTGCGTATTCTATGCCAGCGTGCGTACACGTGTAACGTGCCTGATGCTAAACTCGTGCTCATGACAGTTGGACGTGGCTGTGTATCAAAGGCAGTGCTTAATTTGTAAATGAATAATTGTCGGATCCAAAACAGCAGTTTAAAGGCGCTGTGACCGACACTGACAATACAACTTTAGTTTTACCGGAACATTCAATTACTCGACTAAACAGTGATGCCACAACTATAAGCGCATAGTTTACAAGTTTCTGCATGGACTGCAGCCTAGGGCACAAACCCTGGGTCAAAAATAGGTCAGCAGGATGATGGAAAATGTAAGTTACATTAAAAATAAAATGTGTTGCAAATGTATGTAAAATGTATATATGAAAGCAGGGGTGTAGCAGCCAATTTAAAAGTGGGGGGGGGACAGTATGGTGATGTTCATAGTAAATTCTAAATAGAAGAACAATGGGCATTTTACAGCACCAAAGTGGCAATTTGAGGACACCCAAGAGATTTGCGCTGTGATTGGCTAAATGTTAGTTCACTCAAATCTAAGTAACAAATCAGAGAACAATGGCGGAAATATTGGTGCTAGGTCAAAAAAGTGCGGGGGACATGTCCCCCCCCCCTCCCCCCCGGTTGCTACGCCCCTGTATGAAAGGTATAAATATAAAAAATATAATATATGACAGAACGCGCATCCTGTGAGCCTGCAAAAATAACACTTAACGGAATTATGTCCAACTCTTTCTGTATGACCAAAAATAATTGAGTATTTTATGTTTTAGCTATTCGATCGCGCCGGTGCCTCGTGCGCGCGCACACCACATATTCTAGCAATTCAAACTTGACATTGCAGTCTGTACATTATCAAAATAAAATACAGTCAATTAAACATTTAAAATATTACTCTGGTCAATTTAAATAGTCCGTAGCCTAGTATAATCGGTCCACTCTGCTGTTATGCCAAGCGCATTTTTGCTGAAGTGTTTTTTGTTTTTTTTTACGAACGTAAAGTGCAAAGCCTAGTCTACATTATAAATAATAGTTTAACATTCAAATACATTGCGAATATGGAAACACTTGGATTTGTGCCGAATTACAGAGGTACATGAGCCCAACGCCTGGTATTTTTAGTTTCACTTTGTTTATATATTTTGTTTCATTCTTGTTCTGTTCTAAATACCTTAAATGATTGGAGTCAGGGTAACTAACTTATAGCTATGTTTATAGTGTTTATTATGTTTATACATTATAATATTTCACTTGATTTGGTATTATTTCCAATATTACACTCTCTCTCTAAACATTCCGCTGCTCACTAAATATGTTTTGCGAGTAGTGCACGTTTGGAGAGAGTGGGTTAAGCAGTAAGCACCAATCAATGAGAGCGATTTTGAACTTAAAAAAGCGGATTGGTCGAAAATATGTTGAAGACCAACACTCGTTCTCCAAATTCATCTACATAAACCTGCTCTTGCTCTGTCTGGTATGCACGCACTGTCATTAATGCACTTGTTAATGCCGGATCTTTAAAAACAAATACCGGAACGCCAAAATCTGACATTTTCCGGAACAGGATCCGGCAGGATCCGGCTCAAATTAAGCACTGACAAAGGTTAAAATATATATATATATATATGAATACTGTTCAGTTTTTCGCAAAAAACGATCATTTCGTGTCTTAGGACATCAATGTTTACAACTGATGAATTGTTTACACTTTAGATTAGGGGATGCAGAAAGATTTGTAAATGATTTATTCATGATGCGATCTTCAGTGAAGGATAAACATTTAAATGATTGATATTTTAATTATTTTTAAGTGACAAATAATATATTAACTAGTAAAGTATTAACCACTTACTAAGGATCTGTTTGATTATTTGATGATATGCAATTTTTTAAGATAAATTACGACAGATTTGTAAATTGTTAGCATATTACTTAATAATAATTTGTGAACATATAATCATGTTTTGTAAATTATTAGTTCATCATTATCTAATCACTTGTAAATTATTTATAACTTAATCTACAAAACATATATAAAAATACTAACATATCACTTATTAATCACTTATGAATGCATAGTGATGTTTTGTAAATGATTAGTTCATCATTAACTAATTACTTGTAAATAAATTAGCAAAACATACACAAATTGTTAGCTGTCAGAGTTATGTCTGTTTTGTCTTTGGTTTCACCCATTGTCTTCCCCTGCCATTCTGTTATCATTTGGTTTAGTCCTCGTTTGTATATCACCGTCACCTGTGTTAGATTTGATCGTCATCTGTTCCACCTGTGTCTCTGTAATTAGTCACCTGTCTGTAATTATCAGTTCCCTTTAAAAGTCTGTCTGTGAGTTTAGTTCCCTGTCGGTCTTTAACGTAACGTTGAGTGATGTGTGTCCTGCCTGTTCCTGCATTGATCCTCTTGAATTATTATATTAAATATCGTGTTAATTGTTACTCTCGTCTTTCGTCTCATCTCGTCCTACACACACCCCTGATAGAAAGACCGACCCAAAACGTTCACGGCGTCTTCCCCTACGTTTCTTTTCCGTTTTTTGTATCAGTGTTTGTTTTATTTTTATTTTTTCCTTCATGGATATCCCTGCCGTCTACATCATCCTTCTGGAGCAGGGGAACCGCTCTCTCGAGGACCACACCAGAGACTTTGTACAACTCATTCCACTCACGCACTACCCGGACAGCTGCCTGTGCACGTTCTTCCGGAACGGACTTAACATCACCACCAGAGCGCAGCTGTCCGGGGAGGGTCCTCGAGAGAGCATCGCCGGATACATCGAGTGGGTGCTGGCGTCCTGTGGATCTTCCTGGACTGTCGGCTTCGTCGAGGAGGACGTCAGCCCCACTCACGACCCAGAGAGCAGCCAATCATCGCCTCGACATGCAGAGTGTGAACCCGAGAGCACCGCGGATGAGGGACCAGAGCCGCGAGCGACAGAGCCAGAGCCCTCTCCGGCTGATCAGGTGTGTGAGCTGGTGTCTACTACTGCGACGGTGGATTGCGACGTGGAGCAGGTGAGGGAAATGGAGAGCCCTGCCCACTGCAACACCGCTGGGGGTGAGCTGGATTTCTCTGGGGATTTAATAGACTTTTTTTTTCTGAACCACTGGCTTGTATGAACTTCCCCCCCACCCGCCCTCTTCTGTCTGGATCTGCCTGTCCCCCGCTGGTTCCGTCCAGCCGTCCTGAATCCCCGCTGGTTCCGTCCAGCCGTCCTGAGTCTCCGCTGGTTCCGTCCAGCCGTCCTGAATCTCCGCTGGTTCCGTCCAGCCATCCTGAATCTCCGCTGGTTCCGTCCAGCCATCCTGAATCTCCGCTGGTTCCGTCCAGCCATCCTGAGTCTCCGCTGGTTCCGTCCAGCCGTCCTGAATCTCCGCTGGTTCCAGCCAGCCTTCCTGAAACCCCGCTGTCACATGTCAGTCCCCCTGCTCACCCTCAGCCCACCATCCATGCGGTGGGCTCGCCGCAGGGATGCCAGCTCACATCGGGGGCATGGCTGGAGGTTCCCTCAGCTCCGCCTCCAGCCTCCGAGCCCAGATCTCCACCTCGGCCCTCCGACCCTGCGGCTCCACCACGGCTCTCTACGCCCTCATCTCCATCGTCGCCCGTCAGTCCACCAGCTCCACCGGGCTCCATCATCTCTCCGGCTCTGCCCTGGTCAGTCGTCATCCCTCCGTCACCTCAGGACTCTGGTCCTCCGGCTGTGCCTCGTTGCGCCGTCCCACCGGCTCCTACGGACTCCTCCCTCCCGCGGGCACAGCCTCCATCCTCTGTCGCTCCGGCTCCGCCGCGGACTTCCGGAACTCCGCCTCCGCCTCGGTCGTCAGAGCCTCCAGTTCCACCTTGGCCCTCGGATCCGCGGTGTCGCCCCGGATCTTCGGCTCTCCATCTCCACCTCGGGTTCCTCTGCCAGCTGCTCTGCCTCTGTCGGTCGGCCCCAGGGAGTCGGCGGTCCCTCCTCCACCATGGCTCCTCCCTCTGTCGGCTCCTCCATGGGCCGTCATCCTGGCTGCAATCTGGGTCCTGCTCTCCTGCTCCAGGTCCCTCCTGTTTCCTTCCTGGCTCCTCCCTCCTTCGTCGCCCCCCTGGACTTTTGTTTTTGTCCTCCTCCAAGGGTTGCGTCCTCCGCCAAAGCCTCCTCCCATGGACTCTTATTTTTCTGTTATTTTGCCCCTCTTATTTTTTGTTTCTGTCTGTCCACGGCGCGAGGACGCGCCTATTCGGAGGGGGGCGTAATGTCAGAGTTATGTCTGTTTTGTCTTTGGTTTCACCCATTGTCTTCCCCTGCCATTCTGTTATCATTTGGTTTAGTCCTCGTTTGTATATCACCGTCACCTGTGTTAGATTTGATCGTCATCTGTTCCACCTGTGTCTCTGTAATTAGTCACCTGTCTGTAATTATCAGTTCCCTTTAAAAGTCTGTCTGTGAGTTTAGTTCCCTGTCGGTCTTTAATGTAACGTTGAGTGATGTGTGTCCTGCCTGTTCCTTCATTGATCCTCTTGAATTATTATATTAAATATCGTCTTAATTGTTACTCTCGTCTTTCGTCTCATCTCGTCCTACACACACCCCTGACATTAGCATATCACTTATTAAACATTTATGAATGTTTTGCAAATCATTATTTTATCATTAACTAACCACTTATAAATGACTTACAACTGAATGTTATTATAAAGTGTTACCTATTTTTTTTTTTGGTAAGCCAATCAGGCAATGAAAAAAAAAAGAGAAAGAAGAATAAAACTTGAACCCTCCTTAAGTTTGTAGGCGTTTCTAAATCATACAATAAAAAAAAATATGTCTCTTACCTAACTCTATGCCTAAAACACAACCGTCACTGTGAAATGAGCGAATCAGGTAGCACGGTCAAAAAAGCCCTTCCGTTATGGCCTAACCCATTGGTAAGGAAACTACCATTACTGATCCACAGTGACCTACTGTGCTCTTGCGCTCCCCCTGTCATTTCTCTTTTCCTAAAAACCTGCACCTGTTGTTCTTCAGTACACTTAATTCAATATCACAGAATTATGGAGTATATTAAATGGATCCTGAGGCTGTTTGCTGTTGCAATAATACTGAATTGTGTGATTTTGTTCTACTACATGGAGTGTAACAGCTCTGGATAAGGAAAAGATTTGATCCAATTTTTAATGATTTCACTGATGGTAGCTCCTAATATATGCACATGCATATGCATACTGCATTGTCTAGAAAGTTAATTACAGAAGATGAAACCTGATATTTATAGACTAAGTAGACTACAATAGATGAAGAAAGTGTTAAAATGCTGTTTTGTCCTGAATAATTTTATCAATTATAAGATGACATCCTGTTTTACATTATATCAGATTCTTTGTAATGGTAAATAAGGTCTTGAAAAGGTCTAGTTTTGTCCATACAGTTTGTATATTACATTTGATCACACATCAAGGTTTTTTTGCTCTATTAAACTAGAACTTGGATTCCTTTCAACTTGTCTGTATAAGTTTAATCATTGTATAAGAGGTAACCGGACACCTACTAAACAAAACTGTATAAAAGATCCTTCTAAATGAGAACAACTGCTCAACTGTAACATCTAAACTGGATGCAAATTGGAGACTAAAATAGGAGGAACTTGTTATGAAACACAAGGATGATGGAAACAAAGATGCAAGTAACCAGTTTATTGACAGACGGTGAAATGGCAGAAATGAACAGAAAGGATGAATGAGGTCTCTAGGAAGGGTAGGTGGTGCAGGGACTTTGATGGTCAGCGTGGTGATGAATGGTGAAGAGTGATCCAACATAGAACATCCAAAAACACGATAACCAAGACAAGACAAAACAGAGTTTCCAAGGACGAACACACGATGAAACAATCCACAGACATCAAACAACGATCTGACACAGGAGAGATTGCAGTGAGTTTAAGTAGCCAAGAGAAGATGAGCAGCAGCTGGAGAGGGTAATTGTCATGTATCTGGTCTATCCTGTCTTCATGTACTCTTGCACACACATTCTGGACTGCAATCCCCATAAGCCACTGCACCAATCACTGCACACAGCTGCTCCTTGTTTCCCACTGAACTGATTGCTGCATACACCTGTTTCACATTTACCCACATGCATTTAAGCCACAGACACACACACTTCCTTGCGAAGTCTTATCGTTCCATATGGTCGTAATTCTAAGCGTTTCTCTCTGTGTTGGATTATCTGTGTATGACTCTGGACTGTGTACCCCGTTGACGATTCCTGCTTCCTGCCATTGCAACCATTACCTGTCTATTGAACTGTTTCCCGGATTACCTACGTTGTTCCTGTTTTCTGGTGATTATTCTGACCTGTTGATGATTCTAAATAAACGCTGCAAATGGATCCGCATGTCTCTGACTCTCCATGTGACAGAAGACTTCGCCGCTACAAGGATCCAGCAGCGAGTATGGTGTCATCCGGTTCCAGCACGAACACCACTGTACAGATCATGCGTCTCAAGCAGGATGAGCGGACTATTGAGGAGTATGCGATGGACTTCATCGAATTGGCTAATCAGTCGACTATGGAGGAACAGTGCCTGATGATTTTCTTTCGGGGAGGACTCTTAGAGCCATTGGCTTCCCTCATGCCAATGTGTGAACCTGGCTGGACTCTGCAATATTATATAGATCTTGCTCTTTTGTTGTGTGGCTCTCCTTTTACTGTGGGAATTGTGGAAGAGAACCATCTTCCCACAGAAAGTTCCAGCTCAGAGCCACAGCATAAGATGGCCGCCCCTCCCGAGCCTGTTCACAAGATGGCCACTAGCCCAGAATCACAACACCCACATTTCACCACGGCTTGGCAAAGATTCATGTCCAGCCTAGAGGACCCACCACTACTGTCAGCACGAACAGTCGGTCTCTTACGGTCAGCACCTGCCAAAGCAGCGACCTCATATCCTGAGTCAAGCCAAAACACGACCGCACAGTCTGAGCGCCCTCCAGTGACTGCGCCGCCAGAGCGCCCTCCAGTGACCGCTCCCTCAGAGCCTGCTCTTCCAGAGTCTCCGCTGGAGACGCCCAGCCCTCCTGAATCTCCGCTGGGGTCGTCCAGTTCTCCAGAGCCCGCTCCTCAAGAGCGTCGTCCAGAGCCCGCTTCACAAGAGCGTCGTCCAGAGCCCGCTCCTCAAGACAGCCTTCCAGAGACTCCGCTGGTTCAGCCCAGCCTTCCAGAGACTCCGCTGGTTCAGCCCAGCCTTCCAGAGACTCCGCTGGTTCAGCCCAGCCTTCCAGAGACTCCGCTGGTTCCGCCCAGCCTTCCAGAGACTCCGCTGGTTCAGCCCTGCCTTCCAGAGACTCCGCTGGTTCAGCCCTGCCTTCCAGAGACTCCGCTGGTTCAGCCCTGCCTTCCAGAGACTCCGCTGGTTCCGCCCAGCCTTCCAGAGACTCCGCTGGTTCCGCCCAGCCTTCCAGAGACTCCGCTGGTTCAGCCCTGCCTTCCAGAGACTCCGCTGGTTCAGCCCAGCCTTCCAGAGCCTCCGCTGGTTCCGCCCAGCCTTCCAGAGACTACGCTGGTTCCATCAAGTCGTCCTGAGATTCCTGTCTGCCCGGTTCTGGTCACGGAGCTCATGCATGGACTGTTCCCACCCACCCTCCCTGCTGCTCCAGTCCCGCCACCTCTGTCTCCTGACAGTCCCTCTGCTCACCCACATCCCACCTTCGGTGCAGAGGACTTGCCGTGGGACTGCCAGTCTTCATCGGTGTCCAGACTGAAGGACCCCTCACCATCACCTCCAGTCTCAGAGTCCTGGACTCCACCTCGGCCCTCCGACCCTGCGGCTCCACCCCGGCTCTGTGCTCCCTCGTCTCCGTTGTCGGCCGTCGGCCCACCAGCTCCTCCGGGCTCCATCGTCTCTCCGGCTCCGCCCCGGTCAGTCGTCGCCCCACCTTCGCCTCTGGACTCTACTCCTCCGGCTGCGCCTCGTCACTCCGTCCTGCCGGCTCTGTGGACCTCCTCCCTCCCGTGGGCACAGCCTCGATCCTCTGTCACTCCGGCTCCGCTGCGTACCTCCGGACCTCCATCTCCGCCGGGGTCGCCAGAGCCTTGGGTTCCGCCTTGGCCCTCCGGATCCTCTGTGTGGCCCAGGACCATCGACTCTCCGGTTCCGCCTCGGGCTCCACCGGCTCCACCTCCGTCGGTCGGCCCCATGCAGAAGCCAACCCTTCCCCCACCATGGCTTCTCCCTCCGTCGGCTCCGCCTCAGTTCGTGGTTCCAGTACCCCTACATGGACCTGGCCCTCCATCCCTCCCCCTGTTCCGCCTCCGCTCCACCACCCTCCAGGTTGTATTAGGTGGTTAGAGCGTCTGGAAGCCGCTCCTTGGGGAGGGGCTCTGTCATGTATCTGGTCTATCCTGTCTTCATGTACTCTTGCACACACATTCTGGACTGCAATCCCCATAAGTCACTGCACCAATCACTGCACACAGCTGCTCCTTGTTTCCCACTGAACTGATTGCTGCATACACCTGTTTCACATTTACCCACATGCATTTAAGCCACAGACACACACACTTCCTTGCGAAGTCTTATCGTTCCATATGGTCGTAATTCTAAGCGTTTCTCTCTGTGTTGGATTATCTGTGTATGACTCTGGACTGTGCACCCCGTTGACGATTCCTGCTTCCTGCCATTGCAACCATTACCTGTCTATTGAACTGTTTCCCGGATTACCTACGTTGTTCCTGTTTTCTGGTGATTATTCTGACCTGTTGACGATTCTAAATAAACGCTGCAAATGGATCCGCACGTCTCTGACTCTCCATGTGACAGTAATGAGAACAGGTGACGGGGATACAGAATTATGAAGGCTAAACCAAATCAGACAGATCGATGGGGGAGACGATGGGAGAAACCAAATCAGAACAATGACAAATACCAGAAACACAAGGAGACATGTAACACACAGACATACACAAGTACACGTGACATGAAGAACACAATGGATTCATAAACCGTGACAGTACCCCCTCTCCTAAGAACGCCTCCACTGTAAAAAAAAATCTCGTAAAAAAACGGTCAAATGACTGGCAGCTACGGCTGCCAAACAAAAACCGTAATATTACAGTAAAATATCTTAATTAAAATAAAGTGCAAAAACAATAATTTTACAGAAATTTTCATTAAAGCTTTTACAGAAAAAAAACATTATTTTACAGATTTTTCCTTGTTTCAATTACGATAATTTACTTTACTTTTACGGTTTTTGTTTGGCAGCCATAGCTGCCAGTCATTTGACCGTTTTTTTACGGGACCTCTTTTACAGTGTAAAACCCTTATTTTAATGATTTTTCCTTGTTTCAATTAGGATATTTTACTTTACTTTTACGGTTTTTGTTTGGCAGCCGTAGCTGCCAGTCATTTGACCGTTTTTTTACGGGACCTCTTTTAGTGTAAAACCCTTATTTTACAGACTTTCCCCTTTTTTGGTTACAATATTTTACTTTAACTTTATGGTTTTTGTTTGGCAGCCGTAGCTGCCAGTCGTTTGACCATTTTTTTTTTACAGTGTAAAACCCTTATTTGACAAATTTGCCTTCCAAAAGCACTAAATGTTCTACAGAGAAACACTGTTATTTTACAAATCATTACAATAAAAAACCTTCAATAAAGTGTCAAAGCATGCTCAAGGTGGAAAATTAACAGTTTTATTTAAAAGACAAAAACCAGTCTGCAATACAAAGTCTGTGCAAATGCCATATAAAATTAACATTTTACATTTCAGCAATTTTTTTTAAGAAATACAGCACAATTACATTAACCCTCTAGTTGTGTTTGGGTCAAATTGACCCGAAAAAGATTTTCATTTTCCCAAAAATACTAGTTAATGTTATCACCTTGGACTCAAATTTCCTGACTTTGTTCACACAGGGTATAAGTACTTCTCATAAAATTTTTAAAAAATTTATTTATTTTTTGTGGGTTTTATTTAACCTACTCACACTCCTGTTCAGATTTGTTGTTACATGATATTGTCTCAGTTTGACAGTGTCTGTTTGCAGGAACTGAAATATAACAGTTTTGGTTTGTTGTTCCATAAAATGTTATAATATAAATAATCTGAATGTGTTCTTTTTTGTGTCACAATCGTCAGATTTTACAGGGAACTGCATAAGTGTTAATTTGTGCCCCTTTTTAGAAAATAAAACCATTTCAAATAAAGGTCCTGTTTTTTGTGATCTCCCCCATTCACTTTCAATGGCCGGACATTTTTGACAAATGTGACTTGGTGCAATTTTGTACAAAATAAAAGCTTTTTAAAGCAAACTTCCTGATTAAACATAAAAGCACAGTAGTGTGAGAAACAGTGCAAATTTTCATATTATTTTGTTTATTTTTGTGAAAATTATTCATAAAAAAATGCTTTTTTCACTCAAAAAACACGGTAACTACTCTCAGATAAATGAGGCCTACGATTAATCGGATGCAAATAGAAACACAGAACCAGTCCTAAATGAAAGAAAACAAGTTGACAAGAAGAATGAATCCAATATTTGGTGATAATATAGAAAAATGAGAGATTTATAAGCAATTCTTTGGAGTCCGGTCATTTTTGACCGGGAACACCACAAGTGTGACTTTTTGCAATTTTGTACAAAATAAAAGCATTTAAAAGCAAACTTCCTGATTAAACATTAGGGCACATTAGTGTGAGAAACAGTGCAAATTTTTATAATTTTTTGTTTCATATTGTGAAAATTATTCACAAAAAATGATCTTTTCACTCAAAAAACATGGTACCTACTCTCAGATAAATGAGGCCTACGATTAATCGGATGCAAATAGAAACACAAAACCAGTCCTAAATGAAAGAAAACAAGTTGACAAAAAGAATGAATCCAATATTTGGTGAAAATATAGAAAAATTAGAGATTTATAAGCAATTCTTTGGAGTCCGGTCATTTTTGACCGGGAACACCACAAGTGTGACTTTTTGCAATTTTGTACAAAATAAAACAGGCATGTGATTGGCTAAGGACAAAAAAGCAGGAAAATATACTAAGACACCAAATTAGGTTATCAAACCGCAGTAAAATAGTAGTGAAATAAGACAAAAATAAACTTTGTGTCACGTATCTGGTCTATCTCATCATGAACTCTTGCACACACATTCTGGACTGCAATCCCCATAAGCCACTGCACTAATCACTGCACACAGCTGCTCCTCGTTTCCCACTGAACTGATTGCTGCATACACCTGTTTATCATTTACCCACATGCATTTAAGCCACTCACACACACCGCCACCTTGCGAAGTCTTATTGTTCCTATGGTCGTAATTCTAAGCGTTTATCTCTGTGTTGGATTATCTGTGTATGACTCTGGACTGTGTACCCCGTTGACGATTCCTGCTTCCTGCCATTGCGACCATTGCCTGTCTATTGAACTGTTTCCCGGATTACCTACGTTGTTCCTGTTTTCTGGTGATTACTCCTGCCTGTCGACATTTCTCAATAAAGCCTGCAAATGGATCCGCACGTCTCAGTCTGACCCTCCTTGTGACACTTTGCTTTAAATTTAAAAAAATGTAATGGAAAATAACGTAATAATGTAAACAAAAAAAAAAATCACCATTAAACATTAAAAAATAAACATACAAAGGTATTATGTTAGAGTAAAGCGATTTTAAAAATTCTTAGCTAGAAACACTAGCCTATCAACATTTTATGGCTGTCACTGTCCACTCTGTGGGATGACCAAGTTTACTTTACCATTTTACAAATAAATCCTAATCTAATCATGACAAACTATATATCGTTGGAAAGGTCTAAGGCTCCTAAATAGATATTTGACCTTTTTTGTGTTACAAATTATGTAGGAAAATAATTTATGACAAGAGTTTCATACATTAATTTATGACAAGAGTGCACCTCAAAAATCTACTTCATAACAGGAATTCTGACCTTTTTCACAGACAGACTTTCTTGTTGCCTTTTTCCCTATTACACATTAGAAATGATACATCAGATGAAAGCTTAAAATTTCAAAATTCATCCTTTGGAATGCCATTTTAAAATCAAACATGGAAAATGTACATCAAAATCATATTACTAAATGTTCTTGTCCATGAATTATAAAGATTTAAGATTCAATTCTTCATTGTCACATCTTTGTTAAAAATGGGAGTAACAGTTGAGGGGTTAATGGATATATGGTTCCATTGCTCTGCTGGTCCATAAATCTGGCACGATCAAAGTACTACTATTTTAATATTCAAAGTGCTAATAAAGACCGAATTTTCCAAGCATGATACAGAGCTATATACACAACTTTTTATAGCCCACAAACTAATAACAGCCTTGATATTTTATGTAGCTTAATTTGCGCGCATTGGGGAGTCGCTCTCTTAATGCAAATAGCTTTTAAATGCGCGTGCGGGTTTTTTACTTTCGGTTTCATTTTAACGATCCCGCGAAACTCTCGGCGGCGCTGAGCGTGCATTCTACAATACAAGACATTACTTTAACAAAACTAATTGAAAGTGGGTGGACACCAACGGGATTTTGAAATTCGTGTCCCCAGTGGAAATTACGCCGCTGCTTGAGTGGATCTCTGCAGCTGAGTTATCATCTGATGTGAATGAATGTCGCGTTGTACAGTATATTGAGACAGAATGACAGAATGTGCGCTGAAGATGAGTTTTAAATGGTTATGTACTGTTGGAGAGAATGGCGAACCTGTCACTGCATCAGCTCACAGCAGTCTGTGCAGTAGCCTAATTAGGCTAGCAAAAGTTTTGTAAAATATAAATAAAATATAATTGGCTGAATCGTATAAATGCTGGATTAAGATCGTGAGGGGGGTGGAATCGAGATCGCGATCTTTTAACGATTAATTGTGCAGCTCTACTAGCAAATACAAGTAAGTTAATGTTAATGCAGCTTAAACATCCTGCCATAGTAGAAAATCACTCAAAATCGATCATCTAATCCAGGGGTCTTCAACTAAAACGGCTCGAGGTCCAGTAATATACCCTGCGCACCAGCCGAGGTCCAGACAATTATATATAAAAAACTATTTATGTTTTTTTTTTTTTCACGAGACCAGGGTATCTGCAGCATATTTTATCTTAAATTCTAGACATTTAAATACTTTTTTAAAGACCTGAACAAAATTTAATTAATAAATAAATAAATTATTAAAATGACTGTAAAAAACATGATTTACAATTGAGATGCAGATTTCACAAAACAAAAAAGATTTCTTAAATTATAAAATTCACATATATTTTATTGCCTTAATTGTTTAAATTTGTATAACGCATGATCTTGACGATCCATCAGATAACATTTACAACTCTACGTGTTTGGTGCTTAAAACCATGGACTGATTTGTTTACATTGGTCTTTTGGATTGTAGGTGGAGATTGTGAATGTACAGCACTCTCTCCACCCTCAATACCACGACTGAGGTGAGTCCCTTGAGCAAGGCACCGTTCCCCCAACTGCTCCCCGGGCGCCGCAGCAATGGCTGCCCACTGCTCCGGGTGTGTGTTCACTACTGTGTGTGTGTTCACTACTGTGTGTGTGCACTTGGATGGGTTAAATGCAGAGCACAAATTCCTAGTATGGGTCACCATACTTGGCCTCACTTCACCTCCTTTCCTTTCCTTTCCTTGACAACAGTAGACGTACGAGCTTATTAAAAATGTCAGATCATTGTCTTCCAGCAGGAGGCGCTATCAGAATGATACACAAAACAGCGCCGCAGATGACTTTGAAACGCGCAGCGCTCATATTTATTCAATGGATAACCTTATAAAGTTTCATCGCAATTCTTGCCTTTCAGTCCCCACATTTAAGACCACCTGAAATAATTAAGTCTTTCTTAACCCCTAATAACACTACAGTCATCAATAAAAATGAAGAGCTTCATTTCAAGAACTGACTTTCAAAAATCCTTAGCCTACACAAAATACGTTTCTTTTTATTTTGCAGAAGAGAAATATTAGGGAAGTAAATTAATATCAGCATATGAAGTATATTCGTCTATCATTGTCTCTTAGAGAATGTGCACATTAGATGCTGAAAGCGCTGTTTTTACTTTCACTTTAATATATGCAGTTTTCACGTTGCTTGTGTGATATCCATTGGCTCACCGTCGTGGTTTAAAATATAAATATGTATAAAAATACAGTATAAAAAGATATATTTACAATATTTTGCGAGGTAACCCCAAAATAATGCATTTTCCATCAACGTTTTTCACTCACTGAAAGCTACATCTGTCTGCCGATCTCTACTCTCCTCACTGCACGGAAGATTGTACCCAAATGCTGACCCTAGTGTGCTTAATATAAATGTATTTATTAGAAATAGCGTTTGGCATTTTTTTTTTTTTTATTATTATTATTATTATTATGTCAAAAGCTTTCACGGTCCGCATGGACGCATCTTGCGGTCCGGAATCATACTTCGCCATCCGCCATTTGCGAACGGTCGCAACCCAGCAAACACAGTACGTTGTGAGGACGTCGCCAGTTGGTCGTCATTTGGTCAGCGTGACATTACTTTATGACAACGTCGTGAGGACGTTGTGGTAACGTTCCATATTTTTGAATTTTGGCTAACGTCCCAGAAACGTCGTAGGCACGTCCTTAAAAGACGTTGCTGGTTGGTCGCGTGGGAAACGTTATAGCGACGTGGTCAGCAGGTCTCCAACTAACTTTTCATATTATTGCACTACATGTATTAAGCTTATTTTTAAAGGTGTAAACCGTTTTAATAGCCAATAATATGGGGAATATACTGAATTCGTCAAGCATTTTGCATGATGGAATGAATTATTGTATAACCCGTCATTTAAAATATAGAAATGTTTGTCATCAAATTAATGGCAAAACAAAAACCAAATAGTTTGCTTAGCAAATGGTGATAATTTATGGTTGTGAATGGTTTATTGAAAGGGGGAACGGGACAAATGTTAAGGTTAAAACCAGCGCACGTCACTTTCTGAGTGCTGCGTAAGTGCCCCGTGCGCGTGCCCGTCATTAACGGTCAACTTCCAGAAGACGGACGAGAAGGAAAAGGTAAGCGCTTAAAATCTTCTCTTATTCATATTTTTTTGCTGATATAACGTTAGATGACACGTAAGATAAGTAGTGTTTTGTGTTTTTGGAGGTTTTCTATATTAATTTAATAAATAAATGCCCTGTTTGGTTAATGTTAAAGTTAATTAGCTTAGTTCTGGAGGCGGTCTGTGGTAACGTTAAGTTAACTTTTAAAATCCTAAATTAAAATGTTATACCTTATTTTTAGTCTAGTTTGAAATTTACCCACGATAAACTATACAGTATTCATTTTTTTTTAACTTCTACCATAGTAACGTTGACTGCTTGTCGTTCGCATCTGACTATGCTCATGCTAGCCTAGCCGTATTGTAAACTTAAATATAAACCACTGATGTTATATAAACTTTTAATTAGACCGAGGCTGCCGAAATCCCATTCAGTGTATGTGGGATTAATAATGTCCTGCTTTCCTGTCGATTAACAGGCCTGTAAATGGTGTAATTTGCTCGTTACATGTTATTGGTTTTTACATACAACATTTTTACATACATAACTTGCATCATTTTTATGCTAGTGACTTTTCATTGACAAACAGATCTGATAGTTTAGTTTTAACAAATATGTATCCAACAAATACTTCACTATTTTATGTCCTTACTGCCAGTGAACCAGTTGAGTAATTCAGTGAGTTGCTTATTAGAAATGATGTTCATTGTTACTATGTAGTAGTTTAAGGATTTTGGCTAAGGTCCCAGAAACGTCGTGGGCACGTCCTCAAAGCTGGTCTCTGGATAATTTTTCATATTGTTGCACTAAATGTATTGAGCCTATTTTTTTTAAGTAGTAGTTTGAATGCTTTATTCATTGTTCATTGTTTTATCAATGTTTTATTCAAAACTAACATACTTTTTTTAATAACAGGTGGAGAGAGAGTCTGGGCAGCAGCAACACGACAACCATGATTATGATTAGGGATGGGTATCAAGTACAGGTAACTTACTGATTTGGTTCCTGACTTGTTCAGTACCAAAAAATATATATAAAGCAACAGGACTAATGGTGCTGCTATTTGTATTTTAGACACAACCACATGACATCCAAACCATCTCTAAGTGTATGGCAGAAAGGATCCAGGATCAAGAGATCATCCATCATGAAGACTGTGTTCAAAAGAACCCAGCAAGTCCTCGGTAAAAAACTAAACCTCATTGTTTCAGTGTCACTCAGGCACAAATATAGATTTAAATTGATTTCAGTGGCTTAAATATTTATATTTCAGGCCTCCCTGACCCTTCTGTTGTCCTGGATGTGAAGACATGCTGGAACTGCATTTTCTCATGGTTAAAGGAGTTGTGCTGCAGTATCCTTCCTGGACCCACACAACAAAATGCTCAGGAGGAGAGACAGGTAATCCACAGGGTTGGATTTATCATTTCAGTTACTCATAGCTAGATAGATATCAATTGATAGTCTAATTCCAGAGCCTGTGAATGATTTTGTTTTTTCCTCAGTCAGGAGACATTTTTGTGAAATTGTTGATGCTCGTATGATTGTCATATGTCATGGTAACTTACAACAGTGGTTTTCAAACCTGGACCTGGGGACACACAGCACTATACATTTTGCACATCTCTCTTTACTGACAGATTTGTTAATGAAGCTCTTTCCTAAGGAGCTGATGATCTGAAGAAGGTGGGTTTAACAAGAGAGACATACAAAATGTGCAGTGCTGTGGGTCACCTGGACCACAATTGTAAACCACTGCCTTTATGAGCACCTCCTGTGCTCCTGATCATTTTTAAACATGTTTAAAAAATATTTGAGTTGGCCTGAATTTGACCAATGTAAGACTCCCCTATTTCTAAATCATACACAACCACATCACTTTGCTGTGTTTCCCACAGGATTTGTTTGAGACTTTGGGGTCTGGACCTTCGTCTGTCTGGGGCATGGCCTAGTGTACAAAAGTATGTACTGTACATTTTAAACTTAATTTTTTCTATCTGGTGCACTTTGTATTAAGAGCTCCGACCCATGCTTAGTGTGGAAATTTAACAAAGAAAAAGTCAATGCAAATGACGTATCCCTCTTTTTGGTTATTGTGGACTCTTAAGAGTTTCATGAATAGGTTTTAAGCTAAATCTCCTTGCCAGGTCACCTAATAGTAAGATCAAATTCTCTGTGAACATGGCCACAGATTGTGCCTTTCCTTTAGAAGCTGGAGAATAACTTAAGATTTCAAAAGGAAGATTTGCAGTTTTATACAAACTTATACAAACTGTCTATAAAATTAATTGGTTAATTAGTTTTATTTATATTTTATGTGGATTCAAGGGAAAGGTGAAAAATGAGAAGGCCTCCCAGTCAACACGTGAGATCATGCGATGATCACAGTGACATCACACAATCCTCATACTGTGATCCTCACCATGTGTGTAAAGCGTGAGCTCAAGGTGAGTTCATCTGATCCTCATACTGTGATCCTCACCATGTGAGTAAAGCGTGAGCTCAACGTGAGTTCATCTGATCCTCATACTGTGATCCTCACCATGTGAGTAAAGCGTGAGCTCAAGGTGAGTTCATCTGATCCTCATACTGTGATCCTCACCATGTGAGTAAAGCGTGAGCTCAAGGCGAGTTCATCTGATCCTCATACTGTGATCCTCACCATGTGAGTAAAGCGTGAGCTCAATGTGAGTTCATCTGATCCTCATACTGTGATCCTCACCATGTGAGTAAAGCGTGAGCTCAATGTGAGTTCATCTGATCCTCATACTGTGATCCTCACCATGTGAGTAAAGCGTGAGCTCAAGGCGAGTTCATCTGATCCTCATACTGTGATCCTCACCATGTGAGTAAAGCGTGAGCTCAATGTGAGTTCATCTGATCCTCATACCGTGATCCTCACCATGTGAGTAAAGCGTGAGCTCAATGTGAGTTCATCTGATCCTCATACCGTGATCCTCATGTGTGTAAAGCGTGAGCTCATTGTGAATGCTTCACACTCCGGTCCAGTTGGCGGTGGTAAATGCACCATCTAAGCTGGTCTTCCAACCACCATAAAACATGTAAAGAAGAAGAAAAAGTTGTGCATGGTATTGTTACACCGCAGAAATGGTGAGTGGCCTATTTACATACTTTTAGATGTGCAATGTGGTCTGGTCTTTTTTTTAGCAGAGTACTGCTCACACATGCTACATGTGCACCAGCCATTTTACCTTCAGTAATTGTTTGGTATGTGATATATTAATTAGACATTATTTATTTATACAGACATAAAAACATAAAACATCCTTTGCTATATAACAATCTAACTTTACAATTTTTCAGATCTGAATACTAAGATACTCCAACAAATTCAAATGCTGGAACAGAGACAAGCTGTCATCATGAATGACTTGGCAAAAGTTAAGTCTGTTCTCATGAAGCAGGCAGAAGAAGATGCCCATGAGGAACTTTTTAAAAAACAACAGTGCTCCAGCTTTGAAACATTTAACGGCTTCTGTCAGAGACTTGAAGAAGACAAAAATTATCGAGAGCTTTATGTTAGTACTACTATATAAATTTAGCGTTTATTTTTACAACAAAGCCACAGTTTTTTTTTTTTTTTGCAGCAGCAGCAGCAGATACCATGCAAAAGAAATGTTGAAGCCTGGTATATTTTAATCATGACAATATTATGTATGTTTTTGTCAGGTACACTATCTCATCCATACCAAAGACTATAGAATACCCAAGACATGTCACTCGTACAGGTCCTTCTCAAAAAATTAGCATATTGTGATAAAGTTCATTATTTTCTGTAATGTACTGATAAACATTAGACTTTCATATATTTTAGATTCATTACACACAACTGAAGTAGTTCAAGCCTTTTATTGTTTTAATATTGATGATTTTGGCATACAGCTCATGAAAACCCAAAATTCCTATCTCAAAAAATTAGCATATCATGAAAAGGTTCTCTAAACGAGCTATTAACCTAATCATCTGAATCAACTAATTAACTCTAAACACCTGCAAAAGATTCCTGAGGCTTTTAAAAACTCCCAGCCTGGTTCATTACTCAAAACCGCAATCATGGGTAAGACTGCCGACCTGACTGCTGTCCAGAAGGCCATCATTGACACCCTCAAGCAAGAGGGTAAGACACAGAAAGAAATTTCTGAACGAATAGGCTGTTCCCAGAGTGCTGTATCAAGGCACCTCAGTGGGAAGTCTGTGGGAAGGAAAAAGTGTGGCAGAAAACGCTGCACAATGAGAAGAGGTGACCGGACCCTGAGGAAGATTGTGGAGAAGGACTGATTCCAGACCTTGGGGGACCTGCGGAAGCAGTGGACTGAGTCTGGAGTAGAAACATCCAGAGCCACCGTGTACAGGCGCCAGGTCAAGCCACTTTTGAACCAGAAACAGCGGCAGAAGCGCCTGACCTGGGCTACAGAGAAGCAGCACTGGACTGTTGCTCAAATTTTGCATGTCATTCGGAAATCAAGGTGCCAGAGTCTGGAGGAAGACTGGGGAGAGGGAAATGCCAAAATGCCTGAAGTCCAGTGTCAAATACCCACAGTCAGTGATGGTCTGGGGTGCCATGTCAGCTGCTGGTGTTAGTCCACTGTGTTTTATCAAGGGCAGGGTCAATGCAGCTAGCTATCAGGAGATTTTGGAGCACTTCATGCTTCCATCTGCTGAAAAGCTTTATGGAGATGAAGATTTCATTTTTCAGCACGACCTGGCACCTGCTCACAGTCCCTGGTGAAAAAACCAGCTAAAACCAGCCTAGGCTGGTTGGCTGGTTTTAGCTGGTCAACCAGCCTGGTTTTAGCTGGTCATAGCTGGAAGGCAGGCTGGTTTTAGAGGGGTTTTGGCCACTTTTCCAGCCTGGCCAGGCTGGTCTTAGCTGGTCAGGCTGGGAAACCACCAGCTAAAACCAGCCTGACCAGCCTGGCCAGGCTGGGAGACCAGCTTAAACCAGCTACTTCCAGCTTAAACCAGCTAAGACCAGCCTAGGCTGGTATTAGCTGTTTTTTTCAGCAGGGGTGCCAAAACCACTGGTAAATGGTTTACTGACCATGGTATTAATGTGCTCAATTGGCCTGCCAACTCTCCTGACCTGAACCCCATAGAGAATCTGTGGGATATTGTGAAGAGAAAGTTGAGAGACGCAAGACCCAACACTCTGGATGAGCTTAAGGCCGCTATCGAAGCATCCTGGGCCTCCATAACACATCAGCAGTGCCACAGGCTGATTGCCTCCATGCCACGCCGCATTGAAGCAGTAATTTCTGCGAAAAGGATTCCCGACCAAGTATTGAGTGCATAACTGAACATAATTATTTGAAGGTTGACTTTTTTTGTATTAAAAACACTTTTCTTTTATTGGTCGGATGAAATATGCAAATTTTTTGAGATAGGAATTTTGGGTTTTCATGAGCTGTATGCCAAAATCATCAATATTAAAACAATAAAAGGCTTGAACTATTTCAGTTGTGTGTAATGAATCTAAAATATATGAAAGTCTAATGTTTATCAGTACATTACAGAAAATAATGAACTTTATCACAATATGCTAATTTTTTGAGAAGGACCTGTATAGTTTTGAATGGGGAAAAAATGCAACGTTCATTATGGCCGCGAAGCCCTGCCCTCTTAGTGAAAGAGCCAATCGTTGATTAGTAAAGTCAGCGCATCACTGCGGCTGCCGTCAGAAGTCCCAGTTGCTATAGAAACAGTTGGCGCTCTGAGACGTGGCTTATTTATCCGGAAAAATAAGCGTTTTTTAACGCTATTGGAGCACAAGGAACCATATTTATGAGGCAGTTCTTGTTGGATTTCTTTGGAGATTTAAAAGATGAAATTTAATCGTAAGCTTGGTGAACTGTTTTGGAGAATTTGATGTTTCCCCATTCAAAGAGATAGGAGCTGCACTTGCCTGCCCAAGAGGCGTTTCAAAGATGGCCGCAGAGTGACATGACTTGCCTTAAAGGGACTTTGTCCATACTCACGGCAGCTCCAATATAGGTGAGATGGTGAGACAGGCTTTAAAAAGCATAGCGTCAGACAATGTTCTCTGTCTTTATAACAGAACGGGGAAAGATGGGAAGAAGGTGTTGCCACCTGTGCTCCTGACATGTTTGAAAAGTAAGTGTTTAAGTTTTGGTTTGTGCATCTGGATGCTGCTATAGAAATTGTAATGTTAACACCTTGCTCTTTGTGTTTTTAGAATGTGTCAGGTCTTTTCACAAACAAAATGAAATAGAGGTGAAGAAGCTAAAAGTAATCACCAGAACAACACCAGACACGGAATGTATTGGCCAAGTAGATTTTTTTTTTTTTGGCCAACGCCAACACCAGGCTGAAAAGGAAACCAAATAAAGGAAAAAGCTGACTTTTTGTTTGATTGTTTTTGTTGATGGAAATAAAGAATGTGGGTGTAAAAGTTTGAGTTAACTGAATCATTTTAGATAACAGTGAAATAACACAATTATAGCATAGTGGTGTTATATGGTGATCTCACGGTATGAGCACACAGTGAGTGTGCAGTGACCTCACAGTGACCACAGTATGAGCACACAGTGATCACATTATGAGCACACAGTGAGTGCGCAGTGACCTCACAGTGATCACATTATGAGCACACAGTGAGTGCACAGTGACCTCACAGTGACCACAGTATGAGCACACAGTGATCACATTATGAGCACACAGTGAGTGTGCAGTGACCTCACAGTGATCAAATTATGAGCACACAGTGATCACAGTATGAGCACACAGTGAGTGTGCAGTGACCTCACAGTGATCAAATTATGAGCACACAGTGATCACAGTATGAGCACACAGTGACCACAGTATGAGCACACAGTGATCACATTATGAGCACACAGTGAGTGTGCAGTGACCTCACAGTGATCAAATTATGAGCACACAGTGATCACAGTATGAGCACACAGTGACCACAGTATGAGCACACAGTGATCACAGTATGAGCACACAGTGAGTGTGCAGTGACCTCACAGTGATCAAATTATGAGCACACAGTGATCACAGTATGAGCACACAGTGACCACAGTATGAGCACACAGTGATCACATTATGAGCACACAGTGAGTGTGCAGTGACCTCACAGTGATCAAATTATGAGCACACAGTGATCACAGTATGAGCACACAGTGACCACAGTATGAGCACACAGTGATCACATTATGAGCACACAGTGAGTGTGCAGTGACCTCACAGTGACCACATTATGAGCACACAGTGATCACAGTATGAGCACACAGTGAGTGTAATGTGACCTCATATTTTGACCACAGTATGAGTGCACTGTGATTGTGCAGTGACCTCATGTTGTGAACAAAGTATGAGCACACAGTGAGAGCTCTGTGTGGTTACACTTTTAGTTCACTGTGACACACAAATCGTGACCGCACCATGAGAATATTGTGAGCTCGTAGTGACATCATTGTGAGATCAAATTGTTGACTGGGCTAGGAATGACTGAGGAAGGCAGCCTTGAGGAAAATGAAGTAATCATCAGAATGTAAGTTCTTTGCAATCTGTGCATTGTTTATTACAAGGTGTGTTTTCATTTAAATTCAAAGCTGAATTTTCAGCATCAATACTCCAGTTGTAAGTGTTCAAAATCATTCTAATATGCTGTGTTGCCCAATTTAGTTGTGTACACTAGGTTGGAGTCACTTAAGTTTTTTTTTTTTCTTTATGAAGACCTTAATAGCAAGGATGCATTAAACTGATCTGAAGTGGTAGTAAAAACATTTATAATGTTACAAAAGTAAAAAAAAAAAAAAGGTAAACCTTAACTATGTATTTATAAAATTATCCTAAAAAGAAATCACAGTTTACACAGAAATATTAAGTAGCACAACTGTTTTCAACATTGATAATAATCAAAAATGTTTTTTGAGCATCAAATCATATGAGAATGATCATGTGAAACTGAAGACTGGAGTAAAGGCTACTGAAGAATTTACCTTTGCCTCACAGGAAAGAAATGCATTTTAAAGTCTATTTGAAAAACAACAGAAAACGTATTTTAAATTAAAATATTTCACACTATTATTGTATTGTAAGTTAAATATAAATATAGCTTTGGTGTGTCGAAAAACATAAAAAAAAAACTGAAAGACTGCAGATTTTGACTGGTTGTGTGTACATACAGTAGCAACATTAACAAGGTGATTCTCCCTTTCAGCTGCCAGAGAAGGATATTGACAGTACAGCCTCAGGATAGTGAAGAGGAGGAAAAACACCGTTGACATAATTTTCTTATACATTTGCCATGTGTTATAATAAAAACAATAAACCTGACTACAATAATATGGTCAATTTTATTAAAAGTTTCAAGTTTGCAAAGAATCTGGAGTATGTGGCACTGCATTAGAGGTACTCTTTGCTGAAAAAGACCAAGTGCTGAGCAGGAACCTTATTCTTTAGCAAAACTCCTCATCAACTCTCCAAGAGTAGATCAAGAGTGAAGTGTCACCCTCCTATCCTTCCCTCAGAAGAGAGTACCTTCTGCTGCTGTGGTAAGAAAGACATTCTTCTTTTTCTCTCACAACTGTCCAGAACCTAAATTCTCAGCAAAGAGTCTTCTCCACAGCTGGGGACAGATCTCAGATTTTTCTGAAAAAGTCAACAGGCTCATTTACTGTATGTTTTTTGGGTGGGCCTAATACAGGGGAGATGTAATCTCTACATTGTTAAATTAACATGTTCTTACTGTTTATTAATGTTGCTATTTTCTTTATTTCTGTTATCTTCTGAGAAGAATTACGGTCCTTTGGTAATTGTTTAGGTTTTGCTTCTGAGAGTGAAGCAGTATTACAGCACTTCACCACCAGATATTTGTAGCAGGTGTTTCATACACAGGACACTCAGAAAACAAATTAACTTAAAGTAATACAGAAATCACTACTGAATTGTTTCTATCTTTGTATCAGTATTTTTGTACCAAACTAGGGGAGTTCTGTTAATAAGAGTAGGCTACTGATAACTATTATTATACTATACCCATCATTAATTAAATATTTAATATTTTTCAATAAAAGTAAAACATTTTAATCAGTGGTTGTATTATTCTTTGATTACTATGTACTTTATGTGATGTGTTCAATTATCTGTGCTAATGACTTGGCAGCACTTTACATGGTTAAATAATAGGTGTCATGTTTAAAATGCAATGGCTTAGTATATGTAGAAAATAACTGAATAAATGGTGATTTAATAAATGAATGCACTGTGTTTTTGCTGATTTTCTGTTGGAATTTAATGATTTTGTATTGGTTTGCATGTATGCAGTGAATATATTTACAAAAACTACAACAATTTGAAAACATAAGGATTTAGTGTTTGTTTTTTACAGCAGAAAATGTTTGAGTTTGTCATTATATACTGATTTCAAGGTGGTAGGAACACATCCTCGGACAGGACTAAAGGTGAGAAGCAAATATTAAAAATACTGGGAAGGTGCTAGTTTGGTCGTTAGGACGTACTTGCCACGTCCTAGCAACGTAACGCAATAACGTCGCTACGACGAATATGGGAATCACAAAGTTACGTCGCTGGCACGTTATTTGGTACGTCGCTGCGACGAATATGGTCCGGTCCAGTAACGTCGTCACGACGTAATTGTGTTAGCTGGGAAATACCTGACATAGGTCACATTTTCAGGTCGAAAAATCCGGAATTCCGGATTAATCCGGAAAAATCACATCCCTGATAAAAGCATTTAAAAGCAAACTTCCTGATTAAACATTAAGGCACACTAGTGTGAGAAACTGTGCAAATTTTTATAATTTTTGGGTTAATATTGTGAAAATTATTCATAAAAAATGATTTTTTCACTCAAAATACAAGGAACCTACTCTCAAATGAGGCCTATGATTAATCAGATCACAAAACCAGTCCTAAATTAAAGAAAACAAGTTGACAAAAAGATTGAATCCAATATTTGTTGAAAATCTAGCATAATGTGAGATTTATAAGCAATTGTTTGGAGTCCGGTCATTTTTGACCGGGAACACCAGGAGTGTGATTGGGATCTGAACACAACCAGAGGGTTAAAAGAACATGGGACAGTTTCATCAAAACGTTTAATTAAATATATGTTTAACTTAAAACTATTAGAAAATATTTCCTGATAATTCACTCTTCCACATGTAATCCAAGATGTTCATATCTTTCTTTCTTTAAGTCGAAAAGAAATTAAAGTTTTTGAGGAAAAGATTTCAGGATTTTTCTCCATATAGTGGACTTCAGTGGGATTAAGGTCAAGTATAAAGTTTTCAAAATTTCAATACAGCTTTCAAAGGGCTTTACAAGTTCCCAGTGATCCTTATTCCTTGGATGGGATGATGTAGAGCCCTTTGAAGCTGCACTGACAATTAATTTTTAATTAATTTTGGACCTTCAACCCGTTGGCTCCCATCGAAATATGGAGAAAAATCCTGAAAAGTTTTCCTCAAAAACCTTTTCGACAGAAAAAGAGACACGAGCATCTTAAATGACACAGGGGTGAGTAAATTATCAGCAGGAAATATTTGTATCAGAATTGAACTAGTCCTTTAGAACTGAATAAATACAAAACCAGTACATCTACAAAATTGTCAAGATTAACAATTTTATTAGTTTCAGATCAAAATTTAGATTATTGAATTTTTCATAACCAGTTATTCAGAGCTCCAAGGAGAAACTAAACTAAAAATGCATTTCTATCTCATCCACATCATTTTATCTTAATCCTTGGGCTCCATATACAGTGGTGTCCAAAATTATTAGAACACTAGTATTTTTACCAGCTAAAAATTATTTTAATTCAGTTATGTCTATCTTTTGCTGTAGTGTTTCAATGGGTAATTTTATTTTATATTTCTAAACATTAATTTTGCCATTAAATGTAATAATCCAGTAACATTTTTGTTTGACAACAGCCAGTGCTCCAAACAGAGATCTGATCTTATCATCATCCATTTTGCACAGAATGACATGAAGAAACAGAACAAACTGAGACAGATTAAATCTAGAAGAACTGTGGCAACGTCTCCAAGATGCTTAAAGAGACCCACCTGCCAACCTGAAAAACTATCCGCAAGTGCAAAAGCTGCTTTAAACACAAGATGATGGTCAAAAGAAGTTAATTGATGAAGAAAACATATAACATTTTTGACATTTATGATATTTTTATCAACATTCTCATTTTACAGAATTTGTACACAAGTGCTTAAAACTTTTAACAGTACTGCTTTGCTGGTAGGTTTCTTTAAGCATCTTGGAGATGTTGCCACAGTTCTTCTGGATTTAGATGATGAGATTAGACCTCTGTGTGAAGCACTGTCTGTTTTCATACTCCTTGTGTCACTGATTATTATAATTAATGGCAAAATGAACACTTGAAAATGTAGACATATTTCATACTGACACACTATAGAAAATGATAGAAATAGTTAAGTTTAAACCATTAGTTAAGGCACTAGTTAGTTAGTAAAAATACTAGTGTTCTAATAATTTTTGGCACCACTGTAGCTCTGATAATTAATGTAGTGTGAGAATAATTAAAACTAAAACATACAACAAAAGGTCCATGACTCTGCACCAGAAGTGACGGACACACCAGATGAAGAGCAGTCCTCCTCCAAATGGCCAGTAATCAGCAGGGGGGTAAAAAAAAAAAATTGAAAAAAAAATTGAAAAAAGATAAAAAATAAAATAAAAATAAAATAAAAAAACAGAAGAAAAATACTATGAACATTCCTAATGTTAGTGTGTCTTAATGTTAAGAATGACATGATGTAGAATCTTAATGTTAGAAATGAATACTTACTTCCTCTGAAGATCATGTAGAAGATTTTCATTCCCAAAACTTCAGGATCATAATGGGGAAACACACACACAAGCAATCAATTACATTAAAATTTATTTGTTTGATAAAACACTATCTACTTACTGACAGACATGGGCTTGCAAAAGTGTACTCACCAGCTCCATACCAAATCTGCACAGCTGATCCAAAATCCTGGTTTACATCTAGTATTCTTCTCCATGGAGTCCAATGATCATGCTTTCACTCAGGTCCTCTCTCTGTCAGATGAGTTCACATAACAGTGTTCTCAGGTTACTCATTTTGAAGTTGTCACATTTTGTGAGTTTGATCTTAAAACTAGCATGGGTGCACGATATGACCATATTATTTCACAATAGTAATATATTACAGTATAGTTATTTATTATATTGCATTTCATTCAACATACGATCAAATTAGCAAATTAATACAAAGGCAAGTTAAGTACATTTAATGATTTTCTCTTTAGTGTTTGATTATAATTAAGAACGACTGCTGGTAATTATACTGCTGTAACTTTAAGAACAAAATGCACAGATCCAGTAACTGACACCAACCGGGTTTGTTAATCTGGACTCAAAACATTAGCGACTGTATTTAGGTCAATTAACGTTAAATCTTAAGTAAACTGTCTGTATTTGACTATTCAAGTGAGGTGCAGATTTCTTTCACTTCATATATTCAGCAAGACATAAATATAATGTTACCGCCTAGCCGCAGCTAACAGTGTTAGCTCATACTAACAACACACACTGGTAGGACACTAAAATATGTAATCGCGATTAGTATATCACTTCAGTAATCTGTACCTTAATATAACTAGCGTTACAGTCTATAGAACTTTATATAATAGTAAAGGATACTTACCTTTTGCAGTTTGCATGATCTTTAGCTGCTGGAAAAAGTCCATATTCGCGTTTGTTTGTTCTCAATCTTCATTCCACAACCAAAACTCGCTCAAAATATGAATTAAACAGTCAGAGGTAAAATAATCCACGTGAAAGCCGTTGCTTGAGGAGCGACAGAAGCAGTAGGGATGTGCATATCGATCCTAAAGTATCGATATATCGATACTGATGCGAGTATCGAAAGTATCGATACTCAAATTGAAAATATCGATACTAAGGTGTGTTTTATTTACCAGTGATTTTGTTTATTTAACAAAAAGCCAGGAGTACAATGTGCATTGAATTGGATGCATAACGTATGTTAGAGAATAACTGTTCACGATAGAACACTTTTCCTACTCATCTGAACGCACGCAAATGATGCAAGACAGAACCAATCAATCACAGAGAGCATTCACTCCCTTTAGACAGTGCATTCAAACAGGGCTGTGTTTCCTAAAAGTATCATAAGAAATCATTGATGCTTTTGGGAACGACAGCCCTGAACAATGCTTATCAGAGGACAGAAAATAAAAACATGTTTGAGCTATTTCTCAATAAACAAACTGAAATTGAAGCTTACATAATTTGCATTTCACAAGTGCAATTACATTTCTTTAAATTAACACTTAAAGTTCATTGATCATGTTTTGTAGTAATGTTAATATAAATTATACACTGGCAGAAAAAAAATGTTGTATTTTATGTGTGCAACAGCCTGTCACTGGCAGCCCCTTATGAAACCAAGTATTTTCAACTGTAGGTTTTGTAGTTACCACTAAAGTAAACATATTTTAACCACGTGTAGAAAATAAAATTTAATTAGTTGCATATTAAATGTTAAAATGCATTTCAAATATAAAGTGTAAAAGGTTATAAAAAAGGGCATAATTACATATTTTACTCTTATTAATTTAATAAATGTAATAATTTAAAATTAAGTTTAGAAGTATCGTATCGGTATCGATATCGATGATGCTGGCCTTAAAAATATCGGTATCGTATCGAAAACAAAATAAGTGGTATCGCCCATCCCTAAGAAGCAGACTGCAGCAGAAGCCGACCAGCAGCATATTCAAATTTGACCGGGAAAAGGCTCCCTACTAGTCATTGGCCAGAATAATTAACGGCAGCGATAATCAAACGCTCATTGGCTGTCGCCGGTACCGTCATAGATTGCGACTTGCAGTGTTTCCACCGGTAATGCGTGTTTTAAAAAGGAAAAGCGAGTCAACTGAGCGAAAGTGATTAGTGAATTCGGGATACTAGTGTTTTGAGCATTTAACAACTTAAATGATGCACTGCTCCTCACACTACATTATTAACATACTGTATATTCCACCAGAGAGGACTACAAACGTATTGTCATTTGGACTACTGTGGTATTGCTTTTTGACTTGACTTCTGCAAATAAATTATACACTCGCTCTTTATTGGTTAATTTGTTCTTTAAAAAAAATAAACCATTTTTAATGCAATACATTTTTAGTGCATGGTTGCAGGATTTGTGGATTTTAAGACTGATTTTCTATTTTATATATATTCTACTTCTGTTTTATTTAAAATTACAGAGTTTTAATGTAAAATACACCTTAAATATAAAACTAATAAGATTTACTTTCAAATTACAAAAAGAACATTAAATTGTTAGTATGGACATAAACCTTAATTAGCTACATTATTTAATTACAGATTGTTTTTGTAATTTTACATCAATATGTAAGTAATTTAAGAAAACAGAAAAAATACTGTAAAAAATACAATAATTTTTTGTATAAAAAAAAAGAGAATTCCTGTATAAAAAAGAAAAAATACTGTAATTTGTCTTTAATGAAAAAGGACCTAAAATAACAGTCAAGTTGTTAGTTTACAGATATTGTAAGTTTTGAATGTAACTTGAAATAACAGAAAACTACTGTAAAAAAGTTACAGTTATTTTCTGTAAAATTAGGGGTTTTTTTAACAGTGTCCTGGCGTTCCCAGACTCCCTTACCTGTCGATTGTAATCATCAATAAGGGAGTGATCCAGTATGTCTCTAGCAGGTACCCAACTTCTCTCCTCCGGACCGTAACCTTCCCAGTCCACCAAATACTGGAATCCGCGTCCCTTCCGCCTTGAGTCCAGAATACGATTGAACGAATAAGTGGGTTCCCCATCTACGAGTCGCGGCGGTGGAGGAACCGGGGTTGGCGGATTAATGCGTGCAAAATATTGATGCAGCTCAATAGAGTGATAGACAATATGCCAGGACATTAGAAGGCAGTATACACTTTTGCAGTGTATTGTATTATAATTATTTAGAATGATTTTTCTCTCCTGTGCTCTTTCTCTCTACATAAGAGATATGCTGCATTCCTGTTGTAATGCCACAGACTACTAAAGAAAAACACAGCTGTGCATCAAATAATACGATATGAGTCTGACGTATATCCGAACTACACAATGAATGAAGCAGTTCACAACATGCTACCTGAGGTATTTGTCATAAACTACTGTGCCCTCCAGGGGACACCTTCGGTTCACTTATGTTTGTCGTGGCCACGACATATAAACTCGTGAGAACGTGATATTATGTCGTGGCCACGAGATATTTATTCGTGGGAACGTCATATTAACTCGTGGGAACGTCATATTATGTCGAGGCCACGAGATCATTTTGTTGAGGTAACGACATCCTTATGTCGTGGCCACGAGATATTAATTCGTGGGAACGTCATATTAACTCGTGGGAACTACATCCTTATGTAGTGGCCACGAGATGCGATGATGAGGGAACGACATGCATTTCTCGAGGCCACGAGTTTAGTACATAAACAAACCTGCGTGACCATAGTATCCCAGGATTAGATAGGTTTATTAATATTTTATTTTGAGTTAACAAATGATTGTATCAATTATTATAGAAATTAAATTATTATATTAACAATAGGTGATGCTGTCTGTGCGCAATGTAGAGAGCATTCAAAAGTTTATCATGAATAAATATTACATAAAGTACATCAAATAAAATAGCCCTACAAGAAATATTTTATGCATCCCACAGTCTTGTCCATTAACTGATCCTATTTTTCCGTAATATTTGTATTATTCGTTTATATTAGTTATTTTTCCTTTTATTTCGATCTCTTTACTTAATTTTTTTAATGTAATACTGTAAGGTTCTATGACTGGGGTTTGCACTGGAATGCAGTTTAAAGGTTGAATTTACCATCTATTGTAGCCTAATTTATTTAGTCTAATTAATAGACAAATATAGTGTTTCACTGAAGAGTGAATTATTCAAGTAGTTTCATTTGGAAATCATTTATCGTCACACAGAATACGCCTACATGACATTCCTTCTATTAACTGATCGTCTTTTTTCCGTATTATTATTATTAGCAGTATTAGGCTAGTAGTAGTAATTTCTATTATGATTAGCCTATTATTATTGTATATATTTTAATTTTCGTTTATATTCGTTTTTACCCCTAATTTTGATATCTTTACTTAATGTTCTATGTGCAAATGATACTGTAATAAATGTTTGACATATAGGCTATGACTGATTTTTACTGTAGTTTTAAAGTTTGAATTGAACATATATTTTATTTTGTTTCATCTATATAGACTAGACTATATAATACTATAGTGTTTCACTGAGGAATGAATCATTCACGTAGCCTAGTTTCATTTATAAATAAAAACATTTTCATTTAGCGTCACACACGGGTGTAAATACAATCATAAAGTCAAAACTTAATTGGTAGCTACAATTGTCAGGCGTGAAAAAATATAGCCCTAACCAGTTACTAAAATAATAATAGCCTAATAATAATAATAATAATAATAATAATAATAATAATAATAATAATAATAAAGGATAGGTGACTTATAGCTATATTTTTTATTTATTGTGTATCGCTTTATCTAAATGACGTTGTGTAGACTATATGTGTCAGGGAAGCAAACAGACAGCAAAGGTAAGTTCAATAACGTGAGTTTATTAAAACACAGCAGTGCAGAAATGAGCTGGATGGCGGAACAGGTGAGTAAGAGGTTCACAGGATAGTGGAATGGATCTGTAGCTCGATGACAGATGACTGATCGGTATTCCTTTTGCAGGAGGACTGGATGGCGATCGCTGAAGACCACGCTGGAGTGGCGATGGCGTGCAGAGCTTACGGCACACACCCACGCTTGTTCGCTTTGGAACTGGACAGGAGGATCTGCATAGAAGACTATGAGAGATACGTGGAGTGTGTAATTATAGGTGGCAGGGTGATTGCGTGCAGGTGAGCGTGATTAGTATTCTGGTGATGGTGATCGTGGAGTGATTGTGAGTGAGGAACCTGACCAATCCGTGACATTACCCCCCTCCCCAGGGCCCGCTCCTGAGGGCCTGGACCTCCGACGCCGCGGTGGCCTGCCTCTTCCTCGGGGGGCCGGTTGCTCAGGGTGATTGGTGTGGAAGTCGTCCAGTAGGATCGGGTCGAGGATGTCTTCTCTGGGGAACCAGGATCTCTCCTCTGGGCCATATCCTTCCCAATCCACCAAATATTCGAGGGTACCACCACGGCGTCGGGACTGCAGAATTTCATGGACGGAGTATACGGATCCTTCTTCCAGCAGTAGTGGGGGAGGGGGTTCCTCTTCTTGGTCAGGTCCTGCGGAAGAGACAAGAGGTGGGTGCCATGGTTTAAGCAAGGATATGTGAAAGGTGGGATGGATTCTATATTGAGGTGGTAACTGGAGCCTGTACGTGACCGGATTGACCTGTTCCAAGATCGTGAAGGGACCAACAAACCTGGGGCTTAGTTTTTTGGAGGGCAGCCGCAGACGAATGTCTCGTGTGGAGAGCCATACCTTATCCCTTGGAGCGTAGACTGGAGCTGGAATCCTTTTCCGATCGGCGGTGGATTTGTATCTGCGGACTGCCCTCTGCAGATGATGATGTGCTTCGTCCCAGACCCTCTCACTTTCCCGGAACCAGTAATCCACTGCGGGGACCTCAGAGGGTTCACCATCCCAGGGAAACAGGGGAGGTTGGAATCCGAGGACGCACTGGAATGGTGTGAGGCCGGTGGTCGCCTGCCGCAGTGAATTCTGGGCATACTCCGCCCAGCCCAGGAACTGGTTCCAGGAATTCTGGTGAGCGTGGCAAAAGGTCCGGAGGAACCGCCCCACTTCCTGGATTTTCCTCTCCGTCTGGCCGTTGGTCTGCGGATGGTAGCCAGAGGAGAGGCTGACGGCCACACCTAGGAGTTTGAAGAAGGCTTTCCAAACCCTAGAGACAAACTGGGGCCCCCTGTCGGACACAATGTCCTCAGGGATGCCTAAATACCTGAACACATGGTTGAATAGTAACTCTTCGGTCTCGAAGGCAGTAGGGAGACCTTTCAGGGGTAGTAGCCTGCAGAACTTGGAGAAACGGTCTATTACCATGAAGACACAGGTATTTCCATCTGACACAGGTAGGTCTGTCATGAAGTCGACTCCTAGGTGTGACCAGGGGCGGTTGGGAACTGGCAAGGGATGGAGTTTACTGGCGGGTAGATGTCTGGGCGTCTTGGATGTAGCACACTTCTTACAACCTCTCACGTACCGTCTCACATCCCTTGCCATGTCCGGCCACCAGAAGCATTGGGATAGCAGCGAGAGGGTTTCGTTGGCCCCAGGATGCCCTGTGCCCAGAGAGGTATGAGTGGTATGGATGAGATCTACCCGTTGGACCTGAGGGATGTACTGGCGGTCTGGTGGACAGCCCGGCGGAGGGCGGCGATCGGGAGTGGCGATGGCTGGAGGGTCTGTCCACTCGATCGGGCTGACGATGATCTTTTCGGGAAGAATTGAGGAAGGGATTTCTGGAGTGTCTTGGGATTCGTTGATTCTGGAGAGGGCATCCGCTCGGACGTTCTTAGAACCTGGACGATAGGATATGGTGAAGTTGAATCTGGTGAAGAAGAGGGACCATCTGGATTGTCGTGGACAGAGTCTTTTGGCTGCTCGGAGATATTGTAGGTTTTTGTGGTCTGTGAGGACTTGGAATGGATGACGAGCTCCCTCCAGCCAGTGTCGCCACTCCTCCAGGGCAAGCTTGATGGCCAGGAGTTCACGGTTGCTGATGTCGTAGTTCCTCTCCGCTGGGCTGAGCTTCCGGGAGAAGTAGGCGCATGGATGGAGCTTTCGGGGTGTTCCATGGTGCTGTGATAATACCGCCCCTACACCAGAAGTGGATGCATCCACCTCCACCACGAAGGGATGGTCAGGATCAGGATGGGTCAGAAGGGGCGCTTGTGTGAAGGCTGTCTTCAGGGATTGGAAGGCTGCGGCTGCTTCAGAGGTCCAGATGATGGATTTGGGACTTCCTTTTAGAAGATTTGTGAGTGGAGCTGTGATGATGCTGTACTTATGGATAAATCGTCGGTAGAAATTGGCGAATCCGAGGAATCTCTGGAGTTCTTTCACGGATGTTGGAGTGGGCCAGCCGGTTACTGCAGACACCTTCCCCTCGTCCATGCGGACCCCCTGTTGGTCAATGATATAACCGAGGAACTGGACAGATTTCAGATGGAAGGAGCATTTCTCGGCCTTAAGGAAGAGCTGATGTTCCCGGAGCTTATGAAGGACCTCCGCAACGTGGTGCCGATGTTCCTCTTCACTCCGGGAGTAGATGAGGATGTCGTCAATATACACGATGACAAATCGGTGGAGGAACTCCCGGAGGACTTCATGGATGAAGTTTTGGAATACAGAGGGGGCGTTGACCAATCCGTACAGCATAACAAGATACTCGTAGTGGCCGGTTGGTGTTACGAATGCGGTCTTCCACTCGTCCCCCTCACGTATTCGCACCAGATTGTAAGCACTGCGGAGGTCCAACTTGGTGAAGATGGTCGCTGCTCGGAGTTGCTCCAGGGCCGCAGGGACGAGAGGAAGGGGATACTTGAAGGGAATGGTACCTTGATTGAGGATCCTGTAGTCAATGCAAGGCCGCAGCCCTCCATCCTTCTTCGCCACAAAGAAGAAACTTGATGCTGCAGGGGAAGTGGAGTGGCGGATATATCCCAGGGAGAGAGCCTCCTGAATATATTCCTCCATGGCCTTGGTCTCCGGAAGCGACAATGGGTAGATCTTACCTCTGGGCAAGGGCGTGTTGGGAATCAGGTCAATCGCGCAGTCCCATGGCCGATGCGGAGGTAGCTGGGAAGCTCTCTTGGGGCAGAAGATGTCGTGGAATTCAGAGTAGATCTCGGGAATATTCGTGGATCTCTTTTCCATAGGGCTTTCGATGGACGTGACGTAGACTTGTACTGGACGTGGAATAGGAAATGGACGATCGGGGAAACACTCTGTAGAACACTTCTTCCCCCATCTCATTACTTCGCCGGAGCCCCAAGAGATGATGGGATCATGCTTCACCAGCCACGAGCGCCCTAGAATGATGTCCATGTGAGCACCCTCCAGAACCAGCAGCTGGATCTTTTCCTTGTGAAGCACTCCGACTTGAAGTTGGATGGGTTCGCATTTACGTTGGATACGGGGTTTTACTGAGAAAGCGTTGGTTATGGGTTGAATCTGGTAGACATTGACCGAGGCTTTGGTGTGGAGCTGGAGCTGACGACAGAGGGAGTCCGAGATGAAGTTTCCAGCTGACCCGGAGTCGATGAGCGCGGAAACTGTATCTTAAGAGTGGGGTGTGGTTAACTGCACACATATTGTGAGGGGATTCATACTTTCTTCATCCGATTGGATGACACTCACCGTAGCTCTGATAGGATGAAGTGGACAGTTGAGGCGAATACGTCCACCGGCTCCGCAGTACAAACAGAGACCCCGGGTCAGCCTCCTCTGTCGTTCAGCTGCGAAGAGTCTACCAGATTCGAGGACCATTGGTTCTGGTTCTGGAGGGCTGGCGGGCGTTGTTGGTGGGAGGAGTGCAGCACTTTTGAGTTCTGTGTGGGACTGATATGATTTCATACGGTCTGAACATCGGAGAGATTGCTGTATAAATCTTTCAAGACCCATCAAATCATCTAGTGCTGCCAGTTGAAGACGCAGTGAGGGTTCCAAGCCAAGCCGATAAGTTGTGAGTAAGGATCGCTCGTTCCATCCACTTGCTGCCGCTAGGGTGCGGAATCGTAAGGCATACTCCTGAGTAGTCATCGTGCCTTGCGAGAGATGATACAGTTGTTCGCTAGCTAAAAATTCCACCGTCAGAGTGGCCGAAGACTTCTTTAAAGTGGGAGACAAAGGCTTGTAGGGAACGAGTGGCCGGTCCGGCTTGGCTTAAAATCGTGTCAGCCCATTGAAGAGCGGGTCCTGAGAGTAGTGAGACGATGAAGGCGATTTTAGATTGATCTGTAGGATATAGAGAGGGTTGCATAGTGAAAATTAAGGAACATTGCAACAAAAATCCGCTGCACTCCTCCGCCCCGCCAGAGTAGGGCGCCGGTCGGGCCATGGGACTAGAGACTCCAGTGTTCGAAGAAGTGAGTGATGGTGACGGTGCTGGAGGTGCAGATGGTGTGGATGAGTGTGCTGCGGTTAGTACTTTCCGCAGCGAATCCACCAGCTCTTGAAAAGGATCGTGTGCACTCATGCTGTTCACAGTTAAGGTCCGGGCTTCTGTCAGGGAAGCAAACGGACAGCAAAGGTAAGTTCAAAAATGTGAGTTTATTAAAACACAGCAGTGCAGAAATGAGCTGGATGGCGGAACAGGTGAGTAAGAGGTTCACAGGATAGTGGAATGAATCTGTAGCTCGGTGACAGATGACTGATCGGTATTACTTTTGCAGGAGGACTGGATGGCGATCGCTGAAGACCACGCTGGTGTGGCGATGGAGTGCAGAGCTTACGGCACACACCCACGCTTGTTCACTTTGGAAATGGACAGGAGGATCTGCATAGAAGACTTAGAAGAGGATCAAGGGACAGGTAAGTAACAACAGCTAAGTCACTTTTACCGAAGACGTAGAAGAGTCCGCTGAAGAGCGAGCATCCGTTTGAGTCCGTTCAGTAGAGACGAGCCCGGACAATGAGAGATACGTGGAGTGTGTAATTATAGGTGGCAGGGTGATTGCGTGCAGGTGAGCGTGATTAGTATTCTGGTGATGGTGATCGTGGAGTGATTGTGAGTGAGGAACCTGACCAATCCGTGACAATATGTTATTTTACTTATATATTTAGCAAATATTGTGAACGACAATTATGCCAATACAGTTTTGTTTTTATGATTGTATTTATGCCCATGTGTGACCATAAACGATTTACAAATGAAACTATGTTAATGATTTACTCGTCAATGAAACACTATTTATATAGGTTATCTATAGGTAATTAGACAAAATAAAATTAAATCTATGTTAAATTCAACCTATAAACTGCATTCCAGTAAAAACCCCTGTCATATAGCATAATCAAAGATTTACTGGCATGTCCAGCATTTACAGTATCATTTACATTAAGAACGTTGAGTAAAGAGATCGAAATAAAAGAGAAAATAACGAATATAAACGAATAATACAAATATTAAGAAAAAAATAGGATCAGTTAATGGACAAGACTGTGGGATGCATAAAATATTTCTTGTAGGGCTATTTTATTTGATGTACTTTATGTAATATTTATTCATGATAAACTTTTGAATGCTCTCTACATTGCGCACAGACAACATCGCCTATTGGTAATATAATAATTTAATATTGTATTAATTTCTATAATAATTGATACAATCATTTGTTAACTCAAAATAAACTATTAATAAACCTATCTAATCCTGGGTTAGGCTACTATGGTCACGCAGGTTTGTTTATGTACTAAACTCGTGGCCTCGAGAAATGCATGTCGTTCCCTCATCGTCACATCTCGTACCACTACATAAGGATGTAGTTCCCACGAGTTAATATGACGTTCCCACGAATTAATATCTCGTGGCCACGACATAAGGATGTCGTTACCTCAACAAAATGATCTTGTGGCCACGACATAATATGACGTTCCCACGAGTTAATATGACGTTCCCACGAATTAATATCTCGTGGCCACGACATAATATCACGTTCCCACGAGTTTATATGTCGTGGCCACGACAAACATAAGTGAACCGAAGGTGTCCCCTGGCGGGCACCGTAATAAACAGCTAAAATTATTTTTATTTTTTTCTCAACTGTATCTTCAATTGATTGTTCACTCCAGAATAAAAAAGTCATTGTTTCACTGTAAAATTTAGTTATAATTTCAGTTTCCAAAGCCTCTAGTTTTATCCATTGTTTTAGTCACCAGTTTGTTTCCATAGTAACTGATTATATTGTTCACCTGTGTATTGTTTAGTTTTAATTTGCCTGTGTTTTAGCCTACATGACCACAGTTTCCTTAGTTCTTTGTCAAGTCTTTGTGTTGGTATGTAAAACTGTTGTGGTTTTCTATGTTGTATTGCCTTCTTTATTAATAGTATTAAAAGTATTTAAGCTGCACCTTGATCCACATCTCCCTACCTGCCCCACCCGTAACAGACCAATTGAAATGGATCTAGCAGCCATCTGCTGCCTCCTCACCAGGGATGATTACTTCCTTGAGGATTACACTAGTGAGGCTGATGATGCATGGGGCAACTTTGGGCAATGTTGCCATCAACAGGCAACCAGGTAAGAATCAGGGCCCGCAACTGATCTAAAGTATCCAATAGTATTGTTGCCCATTCTCAATGGAAAAGTGTCCAAGCAACATTACTCAAAAAAGTTGCCCCATGTATCAGCCTTGATTTCTTTTCTTTGAATTTAATCATTTAAAACAGCAGAGTGAGTGGTTCCTTTTTCACCGTGGGTGAGATAGTGGAGTACTTGGATCTCAACTCACCTCCAACAGACCCAAAGCCTGACCCTGAGCTCTGCCTGCCATGGACCTCCTGCCAATGAATAGGTCCACTCCGGAGCTAGAGCCTGAAGCCAAGTTTGTCCCAGTTCCCCTGCTGAGAAGCTAAAGTGAGTTGCCATATCCATACTGGACATACTTAATGTACTCCTCCATGGCTTTACTCTCGGGAAGCGAAAACAGAAAGATTTTACCTCTAGGCACTAGTTCACCTGGAACGAGATCTATGGCACAGTCCAATGGCCGTTGTGGTGGTCATTGGGAAGCTCTCTTGGGGCAGAAGACATTGTGGTACTGGGAATACTTGAATATGAACTGATTGCTGTTCACAGAGTAAACGCAACAACGTATCTGACTTGCAACACACACAGCAGCAGCTGTTCTCACTCAAGGTGATTTTATTAATCAAACAACCAATCACAAATGTACACACCCCCATTACTCATCCTGTGCCATTTCATTCAGCTCGATCAACTCAGACATAAATATAAATCAATAAAGCAAACAAAAAACAAACACATTAAGACATTTTACGAGTTAAAAAAAAAAAAAAAACATAATGCACATTGAGAACACACAGTTAACACCCCCACTTGCTCTCACATTGTTAACAGAGTATGTCACATCACTTTCCAAATGTAATTGCATCAAACTCCATCAACTTACACTTGGTTGCAGGCTTTGTCAACACATCTGCTACCATCTCATTAGTGGGACAATACATTGATGTCTACATGTTAGCATCTTTGCCTGCTCACGGGATTTTCTGCTAAGGCAATTGTACCTTGGTTATCTTCATATACCTTAGGTGATGAATACTGACACGTATCAAGATTTTCCAACAGTTGTTTAAGATAGAGACACCCCTGTATGGTTGTGGCTAGGGCTAAGCACTCTGCCTCACAGGTGGACAGTGCGACAGTTGGCTGTTTCTTTGTTTTCCATGAAATCAAAGCACCACATTCAGTTAGACTTACACAATAGCCAGTTGTACTACGTCTGTCATTACTAGCCGCCCAGTCTGCATCAATGTATGCTCTTATTTCCAGTGTATCATTACATTTTCTGTAACACAGCTCTTTGTCAAATGTACCTTTAAGATACCTCAGTACATGTTTAACTGTGGACCATTGCTCAACAGTTGGCTCTGTGAAATATTGTGACAGTTTGCTTACAACAAAACTTATATCAGGTCTAGTACAGATGGTCAAATAGATGAGGCTTCCCACTGCCTCTCTATATTTTTTCACATCAATCATCTTTTCGGCATCATTAGTATAGTCAAGTTTTTGTTCACAAGGAGTCGATCTAGGTTTGCAATCCTGCATGTTAAACCTTTGCAATATTTTTGTCACATATTTTGCTTGTGACATTCTCACACAGTTGTCACTCTGGTTAAAATCAACACCTAAAAATGCCTTAGTTTGCCCAAGCCTTTCATTTTGAATCTCTTAGTGAGCATGTCCTTCACATGTCTAAGAACATTTTCATCACTTGCCACAATCAACAAATCATCGACCCATATTACAATGATCACTTTTTCATTGGCTGTTTCCCATGTATACACACAATGGTCAGCTTGATTCTGCTCAAAGTGGTTTTTGGTTAAGTTTTCATGTAGTACCTTGTTCCAGTTTCTGTCTGATTGTTTTAACCCATACAATGATCTTTCCAGTTTACAAACCAATTTTTCATTTGTGCCAGATTTTACTTCATAGCCCTCTGGCTGTTCCATGTAAATTTCGTGATCTATTGGTGTGTTCAGGTAGGTAGTTTTTACATCCATGTGGTGCAGATCAGATTTTCTTGTGCTGCTTAGTAGTATCACTCGGATACTTGTCAAGTTAGCTGTAGGGGAAAAGGTCTCTTCATAATCTACACCTCTCTTCTGACTGTATCCTTTGGCCACATAACGTGCTTTGCACTTTTCAGATGTTGTTCTTGATCGCATAAACCCATCTACCCCCCACTGCTTTCTTACCTTCAGGCAAGCTACTCAGGGTAAATGTGTGGTTTTCTCTAAGTGACTGCATCTCCTCATTCATTGCAGTGACCCATTCTTTTGATCTGTCTGAGGTTACAGCTTCTGTGAAAGTTACAGGTATATTACATGTTACTCTATAACAGTAATCTGTGTTGATCTGCACCTGATCGGTTTCCTCATCAGATGCCTTTTGAGAAACACAGTCATGGAAATAGTCTGGCCTCTTCCTCACCCTAGAAGGGTATCTTGGAGGCTCAGGCATAGCTTCAACTGTTTGGGTCTGAGGACTACTACTCAGTTCCTCCTCTTTGACTGAAACTTGGTCACTTGTTGGACTTGCATTTACATCCTGCCTAGTTCTATTGGCCTTCTGCTCCAGAACATCATCATCACCATCAACAATTCTAGTCTGAGTCTGTTGCTCAACACGGGTCTTAGAAAGAAACTTGACTAACCTGTGCTTTTGTACTTTCCTGCTGTCAGGGAAATAGACAATGTATGCTGGACTGCTTTTATCATAATCAATAAAAATACCCCTTTCACATCTTGGATCCAGCTTCCTTTTATCTTGTTTATAAGCAAAACACTCTGAACCAAACTTTTGCATCCTGGATAGATTGGGCCGTCTCCCTGTTAGCATCTGAACTGGTGTATATTTGGTGTGTTTGTTAAAGCACCTGTTCCTGATTATGGCTGCGGTCTGCACTGCATAGGGCCATAAATCTTTAGGTAACTCACTCTCTATCAGCATGCACCGTGCCATGTCAAAAAGTGTACGCCAATTTCGCTCTGCCGTACCATTTTGGTGGGGAGAATATGGCGCAGAAGTCTCGTGTCTAATACCATTCTTAACCAACAGAGTTTTGTAATGCTTTGCAGTAAACTCAGTGCCACTGTCAGATCGGAGACGCTGAATTTTACCATATGGGGCCATATCGACAAGAAACCTCTCCATTGCTTGTAGTGTGTAACTTTTATTTTTAAGGCAATATACAAACACGGCACTGGAAAAATCATCAGTGAATGACAAAACATATTTATACCCCTCTCTGGACTCTGGGTGAATTGGACCGGCCAAATCTGTGTGCACTAGCTCTAGAGGTCTTTTTGCTCTTACATCAGGCTTTCTGTTTCTGGTTTGCGTAAACTTGCCTCGGGTGCACACTTCAAAAGTTATAGGTTTGTTTGTTGAACCTTCAATTTTCATACCATCAACAACACCTTCTAATCTCTGCACATCATCAAAATTACAGTGTCCCAGTATCTCATGCCATGTCTTTAAACCATAACATTCATTCACTGGTCATGACATCCATCAGGTAGTGTATGCAAGTAATATAGTCTATCATGTACACGAATGGGAAATTTTGTACCGTCTTTGTACACCAGAATGTCCTCACCTTTCTTGAACGTTATGCTTGCTCCGCTGGAGGCTGCTGCTTGCACCGAAAATATGTCCTGTGGATATGAGGGAATATACAGTGCCCGTCTCAGCACTGTTTTTAGATGGCATCCGCGACTGTCCATCAAACATACCTCAGCATCAGCTCTGCGCTCTGCTACTCCCTTACACCTTGTGACATCAGCTAGCTCCATGTAACGAGTCCCGGCCTGGAACTCCTCATCGAACCTCTTGAACTTGGAGATGTCGGTGACGATAGCGATGTTGCCCCGCAGTCGACCATCAGGCCCTTCACGTCGACACCCTGGTTGCTTGGCTGGGACCCTGCCACTCCATCGGTCACCCGGAAAATGTACTCGTCGGTCGCTTCCTCGGTGACCCTCCATGTTGTGTCCTGGCGCCGTTTCCTCCTGCAGGTTACGTCGCGATGAGTGTTGCTCTTGCAGTGGCTGCACCACAGTTTGCGCCGGCAAGCGCGGGCAATGTGTCCCTTCAGGCCGCATCTGTAGCACACCACGTCCGCTGCAGCCTGTTCAGTTGAGCCTGCGCTGGTGGATCTCGCAGGCCTCTGTCTTGTCCGCACAGCCATTACATTGTCCTCTGCAGCTGGAGCACGCATCCTTTTGATGTCCTCGTAGCTCTGAAGCTTTGTTTTAAATTCAGCAAACATTATCTTGTCATCCAATTGCGTTATATGGATGGCAAACTGTGTAAAAGTCCAGGAAGCCCCTTTAGAACCATAGCCACCAGAAGTCTGTCACTCAAAGACTCTCCAGCATTTCGTAAAGCCGTGATAGCAGTTTCAGTACGAATAACATATTCAGTCACACTCTCGCTGCTTGATTTTTGAAGCGAGGTCAGTTCAGTATACAAGCTTATCACTCGTGGCTTTCCTTTACCTGCGTAGTAGTCTCTCAAAATCTTTAGTGCTGCGCGCCCATCGTCGGCTGCTTCTAGCATTACAAGCGACAAACTTTTATCGTCCAAGAACTGGATTAATTCTGCATATGCCTCGGCATTTGAGGCTGCTTCTTCCGGTGTCTCCACACCCACTGGCTCCATAGTAATTATCTCTTTCAGGCCTTGCAGCCGGAGGTGGCCCAAAAACTTAACCTCCCAAAGTTCGTAATTCTTTTCATCCCCGCCGAACAGTAGCCGCGACCAGCGACCGCTATGTCCTTGTTTTTCTGGCGTTAGGCCCGCTCATGGCTCTACTTAAAACAAACGCTTGACTTTGAAGAAGATTTTTTATTAATCAGATCAAGTATAATCAATGTGACTATAGCCATTTATGCATCAAGTTATTTCACTATTATAATCATATATTGCCTGTGTTTGAGAAGGCCCATACTAGAAAAAGCATAGCCATTTGGAAATGTGCAGACATACCTTATAGGCTCAAGCTGCACATCCTGTTTTGCCACTAGACAATAGATGTATAGATGGTGTCACACCCCCGGACTTCCTTGTTTGGTTTTTCCCATTTTCCCCGCTGTTCTGAGTGTTTTGGTTTCTCCGTCATTGTCTGCACCTGTCTCTGTAAGTAGTCTGTGTGTATAATAGGTGTGTGTTTCCCCTGTATTTTTGTCGGTCTTTGATGTTATATGGATGTCTTACCCTGCTGTTCCTGTGTCTGCTTGTATTCCGTTGGATTTATTAAATATTCGTCTTTTATTACGTCGTTGTTCGTGTGTTCCTGCCTACATCGTGACAGAAAGACTGACCTATACAGTTTATTTTTTTTTGGCGTGTTCTCCTCCGTTTTGTTTCCCGTTCGTTTTTCCCAGTCTTTTTGTTTCCGTTGTGTCTCCCCCATGGATTCCTTCCTCCGTCCAGAAATCATCCTCCTCCGGCTGAAGCAGGGGGAATTACCGCTCGAGGGCTACACATCAATGTTCCAGCTAGTAGCTAACAACACCAGCTACCCGGACGACGCGCTCTGTGCGTTCTATGACGCAAGTCTTAACGTGTCATGCAGAGCGCCGTCGTCCTCGAGCCGATTTTGCCTCGTTTGTGGAGTGGACACTGGCGAGAAACCGATCCTCGTTTCCCGCCTGTTCCAAGGAGAATCTCGCCAGTGTCTCTCCAGACCCAGAGCCCAGCCAGCCACCCCGACCGACGGATTATGAGCCCATCGTAGACGGAAAGCCCGAGCCCGGAGCGACAGCAGTGTGGAGCGCCGATGGGGTCATATCATCCGACCAGGTGCGAGAGCCGGCCACTACATCTGCGACGGTGGAGTGCTGCGTCGAGCAAGAAGGGGCGGTAGAGAGCCCCGCCCACTGCACCATCACTGAGGGTGAGCTGGAACAAGATTTTGGGGATGTTATTGACTGTGTCATGGAAATACCTATCTGCCTGGACTTCCCACCCTCCCTCTTCTGCCTAGTCCTGAATCTCCGCTGGTTCCGCCCAGTCTTCCTGAATCCCCGTTGTCGACTGTCTGTCCCCTTGCTCACCCTCAGCCCACCATCTGTGCGGTGGGTTCGCCGCGGGTCTGCCAGTCTTCATCGGTGTCATGGCTGGAGGATCCCTCACCATCGCCTCCAGCCTCAGAGTCCTGGACTCCGCCTCGGCCCTCCGACCCTGCGGCTCCACCCCGGCTCTCTGCTCCCTCGTCTCCGCCGTCGCCCGTCGATCCACCAGCTCCACCGGGCACCATCGTCCCTCCGGCTCCGCCCTGGTCAGTCGTCGCCCCACCTTCGCCTCTGGACTCTACTCCTCCGGCTGTGCCTCGTCGCGCCGTCCCACCGGCTCTGTGGACCTCCTCCCTCCCGCGGGCACAGCCTCGGCCCTCTGTCGCTCCGGCTCCGCCACGGATCTCCGGATCTCCATCTCCGCCTTGGTCGCCAGAGCCTTGGGTTCCGCCTTGGCCCTCCGGATCCGCGGTGTCACCCAAGATCATCGGCTTTCCGTCTCCGCCTCGGGCTCCGCCCCAAGAAAGGATAGGATTATGCTTCACCAACCACAGGCACCCTAAGATGATGTCAGCAGTAGAACCCGCAATTGAATGTCCTCCTGATGTAACACTTTAGATAACCTCTCAATCTAAAGTGGAGGTCATTGCTTTGCCTTCTTTGTCTCTCAAGCCACCGACCTCGAGTGACACTAAGGCCCAGAGAGTCAGGGCTTTAAGTAATTTATATTGACAACTCTGCCATCTTTTGACAGTATGACCAGCTCTTTGTGTGCTGGATAGTGGACGCTATGTAGTGGAAGCTCGTGACAGAAATGCACGTCTCTTTGGGATATATGCTGTGCAGCCTCACAGAATACTTTCGCCAGGTTTTTTTTTTAAGTTAGATATGCCATCCATGGCATCTCAAGTGCTTTTGGTGAGTCTCTAATCTCATGCAATGGGACACAGTTTGTTACTGATATTTACTGTGTATAGCTGTTGACACTTTGCAGGCTTACTAAATTGTTATATGTGCTTTGTTTTGAATTGCACAGTGCTGCTTTGCTGCTGTGGTTGTGTCTGCACAAAGGATGGTGAATAAAGACCTCCTGGAGCAATTCGATGCATTTGTAAGAAAACTATTTAAAATATAAGAATCACTTTAATATAGCTTGTAAACAGCTGGCGCAAGCTAGACTAAAGCAATTCTTAAATTTAAACATGGATATTTTTCTTACAATGATGCATCGACTCACAACAGGAGGCCACTATTTACCCCCCGGAGCTGTTTGAGGCACTTTTTATTATGGATGGGTAGATGCACTTTATTGGACTTGTTTTTGACTGATAAAGAGAAATATTAGGGTAACACTTTCTATGAAGCCCATATTTATAATACATTATAAGCAGGGACGTGCACAGACATTTTGAGGGGCAGGGGCTCAAGTGAAATAAAGGGCACTTCTCATAATTCCTTTTTTTTTTTTTTTTTTTTTTTAAACAAAAAAGTATATATATTAACGCAACACTGACTTCATTTAAAAAAAAATATAATTTAAAAAGTTAATTGTATCTTCCTCAAACTCATGCAATTGTTTAATTTTCAAAAGATGTCTACAAAATAATCAGTTCACACAGAAACCATGGTCTCCTTAGTATTCACTAGGTTTATAGAGCAGCAAAGGAAACTGCAAGCATGATTAAAATTAATTGTTTAAATACTTTTTGTTTCACAAGCAAAATAACTTTTTAGCTTCACACAACCAAGCATCAGAATACTGCCTTAATGTTTTAATCAAATACATTAATATTATTATTGCTATGCATGTACACATACACAATAACTGATGGTGACTGACATGGACTTAGTTTCACATTTGAGGGAGGACTGTATCACCATCATCAAATAAAACCTTCAAAATCCACATTTAGATGGAGTTTGTTTTAAACCTACTACTCTCTAAAAAATATTCTGTGGTTTAGTAAATATTAGAGAAATATTTAACTTTATTAACTTAATAAAATCTCTGAAAATCTTGATTGTTTGAATTAAACTTACCAAACTAATTGAGAAAAATTAAATAAAAGCCAATGTCATGTATGTATTTGTGGTTGTATGGAATACTATTTTATAAAGGTTTAGAGGAAATTTAAAAAAAAGTTAAATTACTCATAAATAAAAAGTTAATTCATAAATATTGTTATTTTTAATGTTTAATGTTTAATGTTAACTTATTTCTACTCTGTTTTATTGATTAATGTACCAGATGCAGTTACTCAGATTTTTTTTAGAGTGTATCTATCCTCCATCTGTTTGCATCTGTAGATTTCTTCTAAATTCACCAATTTATGCTATGATATATGCTTATTACTAACTTATTTTATTACATGATGGCTTGGTTGAATTCCAATGTAGAATGCGGTCTGTTATTTCTTGATAAAAGACCACTGTGCGGAGTATAACAGACCATTGCCATGAAAAACAGAGTGTTGCTATGGACTCACAGGATTCTAACCGTAGAGACGGAGTGTACTATTTTCTTTAGCGGAAGCAATACAATCGGGCTTAAATCAATAAACTCCCTTTTAATATTTTGTGTCAAAATAATTATTTATTTGGTAGGTAGCCATGTAATAAGCGGGATAATGTTGTCAGAGTTCTACCACAGCCAGATCCACCAGCCACGCCCCCTGAAGACACACACACGATCACAGTCAACTGACTACTGATTACTCACCTAAATCCAATTATCTCCCCTATATATACCCGGACTGGTTCATTCCTCGTTGTCTGATCTACAGATCACATCCCTGCGGTCGCACTATCTCTTGGACTACCTTGGACTCTATGTTTACCTGTTTCTCCTGTTGGATTTACTTACACGAACTCTGGAACTTCTCAGATAAGAATACTCTCTTCAATACCTGCTTCAATATACTTACCAACCTGTCAATAAACTTACCTTTTACATTTTATACTTACCTCCGTCTCTGCCTCCTTGTATGCTGTGATAGAAGATCAGACCAACAACATAATGGACAACGAGGAAACACCTACACCAGATCAACTCACCGAACTCATCAAAGCCTTCAAAGCGGCGCTAACACCATCTCCTGCGCCGCCATCTGCCTCAGGAAGTCCCATGGCTTTACCAAACATGTTTTCGGGAGAAGCAGCTGAGTGTAGCGGTTTCCTGCTTCAGGTCCAACTATTTATCAAGATGCAACCACAGCAATTTCCTACGGACGAATCTAAGGTAGCGTTTCTCATTTCTTTACTCACCGGAAAAGCCCTGCAATGGGCGAAATCAATATGGCAAGCTAAAACTCCTATAATTCAGTCCTTTGAGCAATTTACATGTCATTTCTCTGAGGTTTTCAGTACAACCACAGATGTACTCACCATTTCTGATCAACTATTCCGACTGCGACAAGGCTATTCTTCCATCCATGAATACACCCTTCAGTTCCAAACGCTGGCGGCGGCTAGCGGCTGGAATGAGACATCTCTGCTGGGTGGCTATCGTCACGGTCTCCACCCAGACATCCGTGCTGCCATGGCCATCTATGACGATAACATCGGGTTGGAGACTTTTCTACAACGAGCGACGCGGGTATCCCAGCGCCTAGCCGCCTGCCAGCCATCAGAAACCGCTCCTCAGCCTGCTATGGTGGCAGGTTGCTCTCCAGTACCAGAACCCATGCAAATTGACTCCACACGCCTATCATGGTCGGAACGCCAACGCTGAATCAAAGAAAAACTCTGTTTATACTGTGGACAACCTGGTCATCTACTGCGAACCTGTCCCGTCAGACCCCCACGTCCGGTGGTGAGTACAATTCAATCTGACACTGAAACTGCTCATCTGACTCTCATACCCATTACACTTCATACTGCTGAACAAGATCTTTGTGTCTCTGCCCTACTTGACTCAGGCTCATTGGGAAACTTCATCTCACAAGAATGCATAGATCTCCTTCGCTTGACACGTCACCGTCATAGTCCTGAACTTTCTGTCAAAACCATTCAAGGGAAACCACTCGGACGTGGGCGGATTCGGTATTCATCACCATTTATCACTCTTCAAGTTGGATTGTTTCATCAAGAACGGATCAAGTTTCTGGTACTGGAGAATTCCACTGTTGATATCATTCTGGAACGTCCATGGCTCCATCGCCACCATCCTGAACTCCGCTGGGACCCCTGTGACATCATCGGGTGGAGTAAACATTGCCTGAAGAACTGTTTTACCCGGTTACCTTCTCCAGTTTCTGCTCCTCTGACCGTTGAATCAACCAAGATTGAAAGTCCTGAGACTGAAAGCAGTGTGGAGATCCCAGCGGAGTATATGTATTACGAAGACGTATTCAGCAAGCAAGCTGCCACCCAACTTCCTCCCCACCGGCCATGGGACTGTTCCATCGACCTGCTACCTGGGGCTCATTTACCCAAAGGACGCATCTACCCATTGTCCAACCCGGAGTGCCAGGCAATGGAGGAGTACATCCAGGAAGCCTTGAAGCAAGGATTCATCCGTCCATCCATCTCACCAGCTGCTTCAAGCTTCTTCTTCGTGGGTAAGAAGTATGGAGGTCTCCGTCCCTGTATTGATTATCGTCAGCTTAACTCACAAATAATTCAACAACCATACCCTCTTCCACTCGTTCCTGCCACCCTCGAGGAACTCCGTGGGGCTCACATCTTCTCCAAGCTGGACCTGCGGAGTGCTTATAACCTCGTTTGTATTCGTGAGGGAGACGAGTGGAAGACAGCATTCATAACACCTGCTGGCCATTACGAATATCTGGTTATGCCGTACGGTTTGTCCATCAGTCCCTCAGTCTTCCAAACGTTTATGAACGAGGTGTTCCGGGAATTCTTGCATAAGTTTGTGGTAGTCTATATTGACGACATTTTGATTTATTCCCGGAACCACGCCGAACATCGCCAGCACGTCCGTCAAGGTCGTTCAAGCCCTACGTCAACATCAGTTATACCTCAAGCTGGAGAAGTGTGAGTTCCACCAGACTAAAATTCAGTTCCTGGGTTACAACATCAGCCCCGAGGGTGTGCAGATGAACCTGGACAAGGTGCAGTCCATCCTGAAATGGCCCAAACCCAGTACAGTCAAGGAACTTCAACGCTTCCTAGGATTTTCCAACTTCTACCGCCGGTTCATCAAGGATTACAGCATCGTCACTGCACCTCTGACCTCCCTCCTACGTGGTCGACCCAAACATCTGGTCTGGACCAATTCTGCCCACGAAGCATTCCAACAGCTCAAGAAGATCTTCAGCACTGCTCCTCTCCTACATCATCCCAACCCCGATCTGCCGTTTGTAGTTGAGGTAGATGCATCCACCATCGGCGTCGGAGCAGTGCTGTCTCAAACAGCTGGTGATTCCACCCTCCTCCATTCCTGTGCCTACTACTCCAAGAAACTGTCTCCGGCGGAGCAAAATTATGATTTAGGCAATCGTGAGTTACTCGCCATCAAACTCGCCTTAGAAGAGTGGCATCATTGGCTGGAAGGGGCTAACCATCCATTTACCGTCATCACGGATCATAAGAACCTTCAATACCTTCGAGAAGCCAAACGACTCAACCCCCGTCAGGCCAGATGGGCATTGTTCTTCACCCGTTTCCAATTCAAGATCACCTACCGTCCCGGATCCAAGAACATACCAGCTGATGCTCTATCCAGACAATTCTCCTACGATGCTGCTATTGAACCAGAGAACATCATCCCCACTGACCTCATTGTTAGCCCCATCCAGTGGGATATTGACACCTGGATCCAAGAAGCCACTCTCCAAGAGCCTGCTCCGCCGGAATGTCCAGAAGGTAAAATCTACGTACCCAGCTCCCAACGTCAACACCTTCTGGACACAGTTCACCAGTCTCCGGGCTCTGGACACCCAGGTAGCAGACGGACCCTCTCGCTCATCCAATCTCGTTACTGGTGGTCCAGTATGACCCGGGATGTCATCAGGTACGTCCAAAGTTGCTCAGTCTGTGCCACCTCTAACACTCCTCGTCATCTGCCCACAGGAAAGCTGGTGCCATTACCCATCCCGCAGAGACCCTGGTCCCACCTCGGGGTTGACTTTGTGACGGACCTCACTCCACTCCATTATACCAACCTGGAGACAAGGTGTGGTTATCTACTAGAGACATCAGGCTGAGGTTACCTTGCAAGAAGCTGAGTCCCCGCTACATTGGTCCATTCGAGGTCCTGAGGCAGATCAATGAAGTGACATATCAGCTTCAGCACTCCTGACCTGATATTTAGATATACTATTCTTCAATAAATATATTTGTTTGACAGGGAAGCTGTGCGCAAACAGGAATATATATTATTTTTCAAAAAACAAAAAAAAAGAAAGCACCCCAGAAAAAAGGGCACTTTCTCTCCAGGAATAAAAAGGGCAGGTGCTCAAGCCCCCTTTGATGTCTATGTGTGCACGTGCCTGATTATAAGGGTATTCTTAAGGCATTATAATGAATGCATAATGCATTATAAAAAAACCTTATATGTTATATCATCTCATGAGTATTCATACGAACAGTTTTAATGTATTATAATTTTTACTTATTTGTGGTTATAGCTTTTAAGAGAATGATTACCTCCTCCTCATAGTTATAACATATTATAAGCCTCATATCTTGCCATGTTACTCATGTCACTTTACTTAAAGCATACAAATACCACTTATAAGTAACTATAATAATATTTCCCAAAGAACCCTAAGATCAGGTATCAGTTTAGATAAATGTGTAATATGAACTGTTTGATGATTTTGATGGTACCCTTCAGATAGCTTTTGATAAGTAAGTCTGCAACTGCATGTCAGCTAGCAGTAATTATTAGTAGTATGCTGAATATATGCTAACACTAAATTTCGATGTTTCCCCAAAAAACAAACTAGTATGTTATATTATAAGTAACTTTGCAAGTACATGAACCTTCTACCTACCCTAACCATAACCTAAGCCTACTAATACTCTAAAGAGTGTTAGTTGGCATGTAGTTAGAAAGTTTAAGCTTATAGTCAATAGACTTAGGGGACCATCAGAATAAAACATAATATAATGTAAAAAATAAATGTAATATGATATAGTCCATTATAAATTAAGTAGATTTAATATGCCATTCATTGTGTGTTATAAATCATCATAATCTTAAAAGTTATAACCTCAAATACTCAAGTATTATAATGTATTATAATTGTTATGATTATTCTTGAAATGATATAACATACTATAAGGTTTCTTATAATGCATTATGCATTCATTATAATGCCTTAGAAATACCCTTATAATGTGTTATAAATAGGGGCTTCATAGAAAGTGTTACCGAAGGAAGTCATATACACCTAGAATGCCTGATGATGATGGCCTAATTTTCATTTTTTGAAACTAAACTAACACTTTAATGCTTTTTACTTTACAACAAAATTAAGTGAACAAAATTGGCCAAATTGTGCATGCCTACAACAAACTCGTTTTGACAAATAAAGAAAAAGTTAGCCTGAAAACCTTTCTTGTTACAGTTCAGATTTTGTTTTTGATTTTGGAATTCATCGCATATTGTGTCTCAGAATAGTCTCTCATAACATCATGAAGTCTTGTTACATATCAGTGCTATTTTTTTTTTATTAATTTTACGTGAAAAAATAATAAAGAGAATAAAGTTAAATTGTGCTGCAAATGGAATCCAAATCGTATCTTTCTGGATTTAGCCCACCATCCAATCTCTAATGCAGTACATTTTCTTTGTGATCATCAATCAGGCCTTAAAAAACAAGCAGAATAGCCTGCATTTTTAGTAATTTATGCATGTTTATGTTTTGGCTCTGTTTACTTTTTAGTTTTTATGTATAATTTGTTAATGTCATTTTATTTGTTTCATGTTTATCTGTTTACTCAAACTCACTTACACTCCTATTTTTTTTTTTTGTTTTTATCTTTTCAAATATTTTTACATTTGTATGTTGAATGTGTAACACTTATCACACATATACATATTGAAACTGTCATTTCATGTGCATTCTCATCACTCTGCAAATTTCTATTACAGGTTTTACACTAGTGGGGCCCATTTTTGGGGTAAATTTTGCCTTTGACAATTTGCCTATGTAAGCAGCACACTAGGTTTTATTCTTAATAAAACATGTATAAATTGTGTATATTATATTATATTGTTAATGGTTTCTCACCCTCTCAAAATCGCACTAGGATTGATTGTGATTAGATCCGTCTTTAATCTCGCGTAGCTTTTTAATCTCATGGCAGCTTTCATTGGCCAAGTCCCGCCCATAAGACCGTTTGATCGACATATCAAACAACCAATCACAGTTCGTTTCGTTCAGCGTCACGTTTCTGTGCGTGGAAATGCCCCCACAACAACAGACTGGCGTGCAACAAGTCAGTCATTGAAATAACCAGCATTGAAAGATAACGAAGAAGATGGAGAACAAGCAGTAAGTCAGTAATTTGTTCGCGAAGGTCGCATATGTGTATAACAACAATGGTGTCTGCATAAGCACATTTTAGTAAAACGCCGAGTAAATCAGTCTGCGCTTTGTTTCCCGGCGGACCGAAAATAAACGCGACACTCGTGTCTTCCGGAAATCCGGTCAAATTCAACTAATCAGATGACGACTTCGACATTCCTGAAGTGTTTCCAGTTAAGCGTACCATATGCATCAGACGTTTAGCCAACGTTCCGTGGGCGTGACATCTGAGGCTGAGACTAATCAGTCTTTAGCCAAGCAACATTGTCATTAATGGTAGCAATGTTACACCTGCAACAAATAGGGAAAGGTTCACCGGGTGAAATACTTGTTCAAAAACAGATGTTTACTATTTTATGGTGAAAGAAACCAAAGGTGCAGCCTGTGATTGTGTATGGTTCTGATATTTCAAATAGTGCCATAATGTATATAAGCATATAGTAAGGCACTGCAGTTCTACCTGATGACATAGTCAGCACTGACAATCTCTCTTCCACAATTCCTCCACTGCCCACCACAACACACTGACCCAGACGATGCTCACTCCAAGGAAAGGCCTTCAAAACACAATATATACCATTTCTATCATATATACAGTGACCTGCAATATTTAGCCACTGCATTGCATTAGATCAGAGGGTTCTTGTAATGTTTAGGACTGTCAAAGTTATTGTGTACCTGAACAGGGTCGTTGACTCATTGGCAACGGCACCATCGTGCATCACGTGGTCAGGAAGTGGAGCTGAGCAGACATGCAGAACGTGAACTCTATCCATGAGTAATCCGCTTTATCTCACATTTGTCTCCAACATCCCAAAACTTACTGATGAAATATAGTTGTGCATGCATATAAAGTAAGTGTATTTTGTTGTTCTTTATTTAACCCCCTGGGGTCGACAAACCCGTATACGCATTTTGTGGCAGTTTCCCAAAATGAACTTCAATTACTCGGTCATTTCTGATTGTACAGATAAAAGCAGTACATCAATCGAATCTGTAAAGGGTCTACTTTTATTTGTATATACTCACAAAAACAAAACAAAAAAAACATTGTGATTTTGCAAAATAAAGAAAACAAAAAGGGTGTGCTGTCTGCCGCGTTGATTTTTTTATTTTATTTTTTTTTTTATTAAAGAAGAATAATTGGACATTACAAAAATATTGAAATAGAAATCCAAATGCACAAAATACAAGCCTAATCTGTATATAGTAATACCGTGTGCAATAAGAGGGAAAAACATGAACAAATTAAACTACAGTTTTTCTCAATTGCTAAAACACTATAACCAGTCTTTTGAACTAAAATTTCAAAACTATAATGCCATTTTTGAAAAAGCACACCCATTTCCCTAAACTATAAACACTATTCCCTGCTTTGACACATGAGTTATATTTGGTGAACTGTTACTTCAAAACTCTACACACAAATCCCTACATTTCTCAGTGCTTACACCATGAGGTCATTTAGAAAGCACAAGCATTCAGTATTGTTCACTCAAATCTGCGAAGTTTGAGCTCAATTAGCACACAATTACCCAAGTGGAAACACTAGGAGTCAAAATTTAGCACACACCAATCAGAACCTTCGATGGAGATAAAAGGATAAAAGTTTTTCTCAGTCACTTTGGTGCATTTCTCAGATCAGAAATGAAATATACATTTGTCTGCAGTTTCCTACATTATCAGTTGCTATTGTCATGTTGCTCAAAATGTATTATATACTGTAGTTCTCTGTGCAATAGTCTTACCCCTCAAAACATCAAGTCATTAGCTCATCGTATAAATCACTACCTAAATGCAAAATTTTTGATCTAGTTGTCCTAAACTGTCAATCATATATTCTACACATTTCTATTAGACTTTTTGTAAATTTGCCATGAATTATTGAATCTTGACTTTCACTAATGAAGATAATATAGATCAACCAATGATAAAGCAGTTCTCTGAAATAGATCAAAGGTACAGCTCATGAACCTTCAATTAGAATGCATATATAGACAGTGGACAACGCAGGAGTTACAAATTCTGACAGTGGACTTTCTTATTTTTATTTTCACCTTTGTGCCCATATTTCTTTTTTTTTTTCCTGTTTCACAATGATGTTGTGTGCTTTTATTTTTTATTTTATTTTTTTGTCAGACCACTAGTACAAGTGTAATTGTGAATCCTATCCAGTCTTTTCAATCAATATCCCACATACAGTAATGTGTAATTTTGAAGAGGAAGAGTAGGAGGTGAAAGAGGAAGAGGAGGAGAAGAAGGAGGACGATGACGACAACAATATGGAAGAGACAGAGGAAGAGCAAGGGCAAGAAGACAAGCAGTCTCCTATATTTTAGTTGATGAGTGTCAGGGTTGGATCAGGCATGCAAGAGGATTTGACCCCTGCTGCCTGGCCAGGACTAATTTAGCCTGTGATGCTGAAGAGGTTCTTTGGCCTGTCCCAGACCAAAGACAGGATGCTGGGCAGAATAATTATTTTGTTGTTTTTTGCTGTTTTGTACTGTACTCTACAGTACATTAAATTAAGGAATAAAACACTTGCAAAGGAATAGATTTGTTGTGTTCATCATGGAAAAGTTTTTTATTTGTATTGTTTTTGTAGTATTGTTTTGAATTTATCTCATCAGTGTGTAAAGCTGTGTTGTAGTGTGTGTGTTTTTGAGGATTTGTGTGTCATGTCTGAAAGCAAAGTTTGGTTTTTCAGCAAGATTGATTTGTTTTGAGTGGAGAGCTTCATTTTGACCTCAGTATAGGAAGTTTGGGGAAATGAGTTAGGAGTTGTTGATTTGTGTTTAGAGTTTCGCAAATAAGAGGCATAATTTCAAGAAATGTGTTTAAGCAATTGAGAAAAACTGTAATACCATAAATAAATAAATAAATAAATAAAATGTAGAAACAACTAAACAATAGTTCAAATTTTCTTCCTTTTCCCTTACATATATAAATGTTAAATTGGGGGAGCATACCCAGAAAAAATGTCTCCATGAAATGTAATAACATGTCATTCTTTTTGTTATTCATTTTCATTAACGACTTTTTCAAAACTTCCATTTCTGATAAAAATAAATTACATTTTGGTATGCATTTAGCAAATTTCTGTTTATGAATGTAATATTTGCCTTGCAAAATGTAAAAGTTAACAATTACTCAATCATTTTACATTTATGAGAATAAGTAAAGAAAGCATCTTTTAAAGAAAGCATATAATTAACATTTCTTTGCAGAAATAGAAAGGCACTAACATCAGACCAAAAACTAAGAGACAATTCACAATTATAAAACAAATGACACAAGTCTTCCTCGTGTGTTACAGAAACTGCAGGTATTATCAATGTCCATGAATTTAGAAAGAGCTACTTTACATGGATAAATTTTGTGAAGTATTTTGAAATGCACCTCTTTAACTTTATTCAAAATACAAAATTTGTAAGGACCAGATTGTTTTCCAATTAATATCAGAAATTTTTGCATTCCAAAAGAATTAGCCTCTAGGGATGATTTTATGTATTGATTTCAAAATTTGTCTAATATTTTTATTATTACAAGAGGAAGAAAATATTTCGATACCATCAATTTTTAATTCTGGAAATATCTTTTCATTGCTTCCAAAAGAGAGGTGATTATTTATTAATTGTATCAACCCATTTGGAATCGCTTTAACCACTTTTTGAAATTCTTTAAAGGGGATAGGAAAGTTGTGAATATGCATGAAGTCTTCATAAGACAAAATGTTTCCACTCTTACAAAACATATCCATAACAAAATATATATTCCTTTCAACCCATCTGTGCAAATATAATGATTTATTTCTAGAAGTAATAAGACAGTTATTCCATAAAAGCATTTTGGTTGTGATGGAAACAAATTTTCCAGGCCAATAATACTTGCTGGTGAAATTTAGATAATTTAATTGGTAACTTTCCTGGAAGAAAGTTGCATCTAAGAAGAAAGGATAACCCCAAGTTTTTGAAAGATATGTTGAGGGATAAAGAACCACATGGAATTATTATTTTTTAGACAATATCTTAGCCAATTAAGTTTAAAAGTATTGTTGATGTCAAAAAAAAATTAATCATCTCTAAGTCACCTTCTACTCTTTTGCCTGATACAATGTCCTTTTTTAACTGGTAAGGTTTATTTTTCCATATAAAATCTAAGAAGGATTTATTGATAACTTTGGAAATGTCATCACTAACATACATATAAAGAGCAGGGTAAACAAATCTAGAAAGGCCCTCTGGTTTAGACAGTAATACTCTTCCAAAATTGGTAAGATCCTTTTGTAGCCAGTTATTCAAAATATGTTTAGTTTTCTTAATTTTTGACATAAAATTCAGCTGTTCACTATGACTATTTGCTGACTATTTTATTTTTAGAAATACAAATTCCAAGATATTTAACAGAGTCTTTTACTGGTATATTTTCAATAGATAAGTCTAAAGAATCGTGTATGATTACACATAAATTTCACATTTATGAAGATTAAGCTTTAGGCCAGAAGATTTAGTAAATTTGGAAATACAATCCAGTGCTGTTTTTACTTGATTTTTATCTTTCCAAAATAATGCCGTGTCATCTGCCAATTGAGAAATTTTGACTTCTCTATCAAATATTTTTAATCCCAAAATATTTTAATTGTTTAAAATTTGAATAGAGAGAATTTCAGCAACTATTACAGTTTTTCTCAATTGCTTAAACACATTTCTTGAAATTATGCCTCTTATTTGCGAAACTCTAAACACAAATCCACAACTCCTAACTCATTTCCCCAAACTTCCTATATTGAGGTCAAAATGAAGCTCTCCACTCAAAACAATTCAATCTTGCTGAAAAACCAAACTTTGCTTTCAGACATGACACACAAATCCTCAAAAACAAACACACTACAACACAGTTTTACACACTGATGAGATGAATTCAAAACAATACTACAAAAACAATACAAATAAAAAACTTTTCACATGATGAACACAACAAATCTATTCCTTTGCAAGTGTTTTATTCCTTAATTTAATGTACTGTAGAGTACAGTACAAAACAGCAAAAAACAACAAAATAATTATTCTGCCCAGCATCCTGTCTTTGGTCTGGGACAGGCCAAAGAACCTCTTCAGCATCACAGGCTAAATTAGCCCTGGCCAGGCAGCAGGGGTAAAATCCTCTTGCATGCCTGATCCAACCCTGGCACTCATCAACTAAAATATATGAGACTGCTTGTCTTCTTGCCCTTGCTCTTCCTCTGTCTCTTCCATGTTGTTGTCGTCATCGTCCTCCTTCTCCTCCTCCTCTTCCTCTTTCACCTCCTACTCTTCCTCTTCAAAATTACACATTACTGTATGTGGGATATTGATTGAAAAAGACTGGATAGGATTCACAGTTACACTTGTACTAGTGGTCTGACAAAAAATAAAAAAATAAAATAAAAGCACACAGCGTCATTGTGAAACAGAAAAAAAAAGGAAATATGGGCACAAAGGTGAAAATAAAAATAAGAAAGTCCACTGTCAGAATTTGTAACTCCTGTGTTGTCCTCTGTCTATATGCTTTCCAATGGAAGGTTCATGAGATGTACCTTTGATCTATTTCAGAGAACTGCTTTATCATTGGTTGATCTATATTATCTTCATTAGTGAAAGTCAAGATTCACTTGAATAATTCATGGCAAATTTACAAAAAATCTAATAGAAATGTGTAGAATATATGATTGACAGTTTAGGACAACTAGATCAAAAATTTTGCATTTAGGTAATGATTTATACGATGAGCTAATGACTTGATGTTTTGAGGGGTAAGACTATTGCACAGAGAACTGCAGTATATAATACATTTTGAGCAACATGACAATAGCAACTGATAATGTAGGAAACTGCAGACAAATGTATATTTCATTTCTGATCTGAGAAATGCACCAAAGTGACTGAGAAAAACTTTTATCCTTTTATCTCCATCGAAGGTTCTGATTGGTGTGTGCTAAATTTTGACTCCTAGTGTTTCCAGTTGGGTAATTGTGTGCTAATTGAGCTCAAACTTCGCAGACTTGAGTGAACAATATTGAATGCTTGTGCTTTCTAAATGACCTCATGGTGTAAGCACTGAGAAATGTAGGGATTTGTGTGTAGAGTTTTGAAGTAACAGTTCACCAAATATAACTCATGTGTCAAAGCAGGGAATAGTGTTTATAGTTTAGGGAAATGGGTGTGCTTTTTCAAAAATGGCATTATAGTTTTGAAATTTTAGTTCAAAAGACTGGTTATAGTGTTTTAGCAATTGAGAAAAACTGTAAAAACAAAAAGGGGGAAATCAGACAATCTTGGCGTACCCCACGATGGATTCCAAATCTTTTAGAGGTTCCCGTATTCAAAATAATAGAGCTATTAATATCCTTGTAAAACATTCATATAGTATCAATGAAATTGTTCCCAAACCCAAAAACTTTCAAAGAATGAAAAAGGAAGCTATGTTCATGTCACACCAGGTCAGCAGAGGGAGCCTTGCCCGTCACTGACTGTTGCTGCTCCCTCTGCTGCTTCGCTGGTTACTTCCTGTTTGTCAGCCATAAAAGCCAGCTCAGCACACACACTCACCGCGAAGTATTGTTTTGCTCCAGCGGACTCTACCGAGCGTTTTTCCTTGTTCCCAGGTTTTCCTAGTTTCCTTGTTGTTTTTCCCTAGCCCTAGCCATAGTTCTGTTTTGTTTTCTCAGTCTTAGCCATAGGTTCCTAGTTTCTTGTTTTCATTTTATTTGTTTACTTTGGACTGCCCTCCTGGATTTTGACCCTACGCCTGTTTACTGGATTACGCTCTTGGATTATCTTTGCTGTTGTTGCTTGCTGGTGTTTTCGACCCTGACTGTTTGACCACGATCTGTTTTAATAAAGCCTTGCATTTTGATCCTCACTCTCAGTCGTCCCGCTTGTTACAGAATACTTCGCCACACCCGGATCCAGAGGCTTTACCCACCAGCAGTACAACCCACCAAGAATGGATTCAGCAGGAAGTTTGTCCAACCCCGTAAATCTGCTTTGCTCCATCTTTCAAAAGGGCCGTCCCATCGAGCATTATGTGAGTTCATGGCTTATTGTTACCTGGCACCTTGCAATGAAACCATCATCAGGAATGTTTCTGGAGTGGGTTGGACGCGGATATCGGTGACAATTTACCCGATGAGGACCCTAGTTGGAGCCTCACACAGTTTATTGACTTTGTGTTGTTGCATTGTGGATCTCCGTACTCTGTGGGAGTACTAGAAGGGCCTCAGCACAAGATGTCTGCTAGCTCAGAGCCTCAGCACAAGATGTCTGCCAGCCTAGAGTCTCCGCACAAGATGTATGCCAGTCTAGAGCCACAGCACAAGATATCTGCTAGCCCAGAGTCTCAGCACAAGATGTCTGCCAACCTAGAGCTACAGCACAAGATGGCTGCCATCCCAAAGCCTGTTCACAAGATGGCCGCCATTTCAAAGCCTGTTCACAAGATGGCTGCCTTTCCTGAGCCTGTTCACAAGATGGCTGCCTTTCCAGAACCTGTTCACAAGATGACTGTCCTTCCTGAGTCTGTTTTCAAGATGGCCACCATCTCAAAGCCTGTTCATAAGATGGCTGCCTTTCCAGAACCTGTTCACAAGATGACTGTCCTTCCTGAGTCTGTTTTCAAGATGGCCGCCCTATCGGACCCAGCTCACAAAAAGAATACCCCGCCCAAGTTCTCTCGCAAGATGGCCGCCACCCCAAAGCCCATTCACAAGATGGCCGCCATCCCCAAGCCTGTTCACCAGATGGCCGTCCCTCCTGAGCCTGTCACAAAGATGGCCGCCGCCACGCCAGCGTGTGCACCCAAGATGGCCGCCATGCCAGAATCTTCACCCAAGATGGCTGCCGCCACTCCAAATTCTGCCCCCAAGATGGCTACCATCCCAAAGCCCGTTCACAAGCCGCCCTTCCAGAGACAGTTCCCAAGATGGCCGCCTTTCCCGAGTCTGTTCACAAGTTTTCCGCCCTTATAGAGCCTGTTCACAAAATGGCCCCCTTCCAGAGACAGTTCACAAGATGGCCGCCGTTCCTGCGCCCCCGGCCAAGATGGCCATCCTTCCCGAGTCTGCTCACAAGATGGCCACCAGCCCAGAGCCACTGAACAAGATGGCCGTCCTTCCAGAGCCTGTTCACAAGATGGCCACCCTTCCCGAGTCTGTTCACAAGATGGCCGCTCTTCCCGAGTCTGTTCACATGATGGCCACCGTCCCAAAGCCTGTTCACAAGATGGCCTCCGTTCCTGAATTCCCGGCCAAGATGGCTGCCACGCCAGAGCTACTGCACAAGATGGCCGCCCGACCAGAGCCTGTCGCAAAGATGGCCACCATGCCGGACTCACACCAAGCCATAATCCTGATGCCAGCACCAGCCTACACCGAGTCTGCTGCTCCAGAACCAGATCACGCTATGTCTGTCAAGCCTCGGCCACCTTACATCACAACATCAGCCAAGCCAGCGCCTGCTAATGCTACGTCAGCCAAGCCAGCATTTGCTAAAGCCACGTCAGCCAAGCCAGCACCTGCTAACGCTACGTCAGCCAAGCCAGCATCTGCTAACACCACGTCAGCCAAGCCAGCGACTACTAACATCACATCAGCCAAGCCACAGCCTGTTCATGTCATGTCTGCTGCTCCTGTACAGTCAAGTTACGTTACAGCTACTGTTCCTGTCAAGTCAAGTTCCAGCTGCTGTTCCTGTCAAGTCACGTCACAGTCACTGCTCCTGTCAAGTCAAGTCACGTCACAGCTGCTGTTCCTGCTAAGTCAAGTCAAGTTACAGCTGCTGATCCTGTCAAGTCAAGTCGAGTTACCGCTGCTGTTCCTGCAAGGTCAAGTCATATCACAGCTGCTGTTTCTACAAAGTCAAGTCATATAATTGCAGCTGTTCCTGTCAAATCAAGTCACGTCACAGCTGCTGTTCCTCCTGAGTCAAGTCAAGCAGCACTCCCCGAACCAAGTCAAGCAATTCCACTTTCTGAGTCAAGTCAAGCAACTTCACTTCCTGAGTCAAGTCAAGCAGCTCTTCCTGAGTCAAGTCAAGCAGCTCTTCCTGAGTCAAGTCAAGCAGCTCTTCCTGAGCCAAGTCAAGCCAAAGCTGTTCCCTCAGAACCAAGTCACGTCTCGCCCGAACGTCCAGAGCCAAGTCATGTATCGTCCAAGCATCCAGAGCAAAGTCACGTCTTGCCTGAGTGTCCAGAGCCTTTGCTTCCAAGCCACGCAGAGCCGTCGCTCGCAAGCCACGCAGAGCCCTCACTCTCAAGCCAAGCAAGCCTCTCATCTTCCAACCCGGTGGGCATCACATTGCCGACTGCGTTACCTGTGATGGCAATCGTCATTTTGAGTGTGTGGGCTGCACACTGCGTCCCAGAGGCCTCATCTATCCATAACTCTGTCAACGAGTCTGCTCTGGAGGCCTCATCTGTCCACTTGTCCGCTGCGCCTATACCTCTTTCGGAGGTGGCGTGCATAGCGGAACTCCTTGCTCTGCCAGCACCGCCAAGGCTTCACGCTCTGCCTGCACCGCCAAGGCTTCACGTTTTGCCTGCTCCGCCAAGGCTTCACACTCTGCCTGCACCGCCAAGGCTTCACGTTTTGCCTGCTCCGCCAAGGCTTCACGCTCTGCCTGCACCGCCAAGGCTTCACGTTTTGCCTGCTCCGCCAAGGCTTCACACTCTGCCTGCCCCGCCAGGGCTTCACGCTCTGCCTGCTCCGCCAAGGCTTCACGCTCTACCCGCTCCGCCAAGGCTTCATGCTCAGCCTACACCGCCTAGACTTCTGGTCGTCCCTGTTACGGCCATGGAGGCCGTCTTAGAAGACTCTGTCTGCCTCGTCACGGCTATGGAGGCCGTTTCTGAAGTCCCTGTCCACCTTGTCACGGCTATGGAGGCGGCGTTCTCCCCTGAACTCTATTTTTTCCCCTGCTCCGTCTGCCTCCTCTGTCTCTGCTCTCCCCAGCTCCGCCCTGGAGGGCTCCCGAATCTCCTGCTCTGCTCTGGAGGGCCTTTGCCCAACCAGTTCTGCCTCAGTCTCCTGGTTTCTTGTTTTCATTTCATTTGTTTACTTTGGACTGCCCTCCTGGATTTTGACCCTACGCCTGTTTACTGGATTACGCTCTTGGATTATCTTTGCTGTTGTTGTTTGCTGGTGTTTTCGACCCTGACTGTTTGACCACGATCTGTTTTAATAAAGCCTTGCATTTGGATCCTCACTCTCAGTCGTCCCGCTTGTTACAGTTCAGTTGTGTCGAAGGCTTTACAAAAATCTAAAAACAAAATCAGAACTCCTGAGTCTATCTGTTCAGAATAGTCCAACAGGTCAAAAACAAGACGGATATTGTTACTAATGTCTAATTTTCATAAAGCCTGTTTGAGATTCATTAATAATTTGATCTAGTCCTGATTTTAATCTTCTAGCATATACTAATGCAATCAATTTGTAATCTATATTCAAGAGAGTGATCGGTCTCCAGTTATCAATTTCCAAGAGATCCTTATCTGGCTTAGGGATCAGGGAAATTAAGCCTTGTTTCATAGTTGTCGCCAATTCCTTTTTTTAATACAATCATTGATACAATCATACCTTTTTTTTAATACAATCATTTAATACAATCATACCCCCCCCCCTCCCCACCGCTCCCCTGGACTGTTTCTTCCTGTTGTTTCTGTTGGAGCATCTGGAAGCCGCTCCTTGGGGGGGTGCTATGTCACACCAGGCCAGCAGAGGGAGCCTTGCCCCTCACTGACTGTTGCTGCTCCCTCTGCTGCTTCGCTGGTTACTTCCTGTTTGTCAGCCATAAAAGCCAACTCAGCACACACACTCACCGCGAAGTATTGTTTTGCTCCAGCGGACACTACCGAGCGTTTTTCCTTGTTCCCAGGTTTTCCTAGTTTCCTTGTTGTTTTTCCCTAGCCTGTTTGCTGGTGTTTTCGACCCTGACTGTTTGACCACGATCTGTTTTAATAAAGCCTTGCATTTGGATCCTCACTCTCAGTCGTCCCGCTTGTTACAGTTCAATTGTGTCAAAGGCTTTACAAAAATCTAAAAACAAAATCAGAACTCCTGACTCTATCTGTTCAGAATAGTCCAACAGGTCAAAAACAAGACGGATATTGTTACTAATGTCTAATTTTCATAAAGCCTGTTTGAGATTCATTAATAATTTGATCTAGTCCTGATTTTAATCTTCTAGCATATACTAATGCAATCAATTTGTAATCTATATTCAAGAGAGTGATCGGTCTCCAGTTATCAATTTCCAAGGGATCCTTATCCGGCTTAGGGATCAGGGAAATTAAGCCTGGTTTCATAGTTGTCGCCAATTCCTTTTTTTAATACAATCATTGAACATTAAGAAGAGTGGCTCTTCTAAAATGTACCAGAAATGTTGGTAAAATTCAATTGAAAGCCCATCAGGTCCTGGACTCTTACCTTTTTTCATATGTCGGAGAGCTAAATGCAATTCTTCTTTTTTAAGATCAGAATCACAAAGATTTTTAAAATCATCATTTATCAATGTAACGATTTTGCACTTTATTTGTAAACTCTTTGCCGATATCATAATTGAAGCTAGATTGGTATAATTTTTCATAAAAAGAGCCAACAAATTCTGAGATTAATTTAGGGTCCTCACATAAGGAGTTATTAATACATAATGCTGACAATGATTTCCTCGTAAAATTCAGTTTTTCAAGGGCAAAAAAAATATGCAGTTTTTCTCTCACCCTTTTCTATCCACTTAGCTCTTGATCACACAAACGCTCAATTAACCTTTTTAGTATACATGTCATTAAGATTTTCTTGTAAGGAATGGAGCTCATTATATGATGTTTTATTAACAAAGTTCGGGCGGAGCACGTTCAGATAATTAACCTGGATGAACAGGGGGAACGCAATCAGTAATCAACCTAATTAACAGATGGTATTTATACCACAGCCTTCCCTCTGTTCTTTTGACAGTTTTCTAGCATCCCTCCACCACCCCTTCTCCACACTTACAACCATTTTCTGTCCTAACCTGGGGGTATTCTGAGTTCGGGCCAAAATTCTGAGCTCGGAGCCCTTTCATCGGACAGCTCACCAAATACGCATAACCCATTTCCCAGTTTATTATATGTAAGTGTGAACTCGTGAACCTGTATTGGGGAGAGAATCTGAACTTTCCAAAGATTATCAATTTTATTCAACAATTCTGTTTCCATGTGGTCTCTATCCTTTTTCATTTCCTTACTTCGTTTAATAGCCAAATGTCTGGATTTAAATTTAAATATCTCCCATTTAGAGACACAATCTGTCATTTCTGAATTAAATACATTGGTGGCTAATGCTTCAATATTTTTTATGAAAATTCTGTCTTCTAACAGAGAGTTATTAAATTTCTAGTAGCCACGAAGGCCATTAGAGTTCCGAACAGTTTGCAAGGACATATCAATTAAAAGATGATCCGTAAAAGGAGCATAATGATGGGAGATATTTTGAACATGTTGTAACAAATTGGATGAAATGAGGAATAAATCAATTCTTCATTTTAAAGTCTTTGATACATTACTCCATGTATATTCGTATGCATTGCTATTAAAGTAACGCCATAAATCAATTAAAGACAGTCTTTACCTAAGGTATCAATGATGTTGCCACTTTGAGAGTGGGGACGCATTTTCTGTGGAAATCTATCCATGAAAACATCAGGGACTTCATTAAAATCACCAGCAATTATTAACTTGGCATTTGGAGTAGTTTCCAGCATGTTACATAGTGTGGCAGAAATATTAGCAAAAAAGGAACTGTTTGCAGTATGAGAGTTAAATCCATAAATATTGCAAATTATGAATATGGCATTTTCTAATTTAACAGTTAATATAACTCATCTACCATCAGGGGAGGACTTGGAATGAACAATATCTCTTTTAAACTCATGAATCAGTACAAGGACACTAGCGGAATTATTTGACCCATGACTAAAATAAATCCTATCGCCCCATTGAGCTATCCAAAATTTTGTGTCAGCATCAGAAGAATGTGTCTCTTGTAAAAAAAAAATAAAATCTGCATTATAACGTCTACAAAACAGAAAAATTGCCTTTCTTTTAATGTTGTCTCTTAAGCCCCGCACATTTAAGGAAATAATTTTTAAATGATTAAACTCAAATTTGTCCATAAGGTATATGTAAACAAGAAAAAAATACACAGGAGAAAAGGTAGAAAAGGGAAACTGCTCCCAAAATACTCTAAAAACTTGGAACTGATGTAACGCTATTTTGTACAAGAAAATTTGAATAATCATTGGAATATGGTCAAAAACCCTTAAGGTAAAGGCAACAATTTAACTTATTGAACTGCAGACATTTGCAGAAAAAGTCGAATCTTTAGTGGAGCTGGAAACACCAAAATTCACTTCAATTAGGCAGACAAAAAAAAAAAAAAAAAGAAGAAGCCGAACCTGGAGCGCAGCCAAAAACTCCAAAGAACAAAAAGTCATCTCAACCAGGAAGACGCGCAGAAAACGTCAAACCCGGAGCGCAGACCCCAACTTTATTCATTGATTCACTCTATTCCTCATTTCAAGGACACTGTGCGGAATTGGCAGCGATTCTTTTACCGTTAACAACAGCAAATGGACCTCTGAAAATTGCTTTCTTCCCTTCTTTTCGAGCAGCCTGGACAAGAGGCCAGAGTTTATTCTGACTTTCAATCTCCACTTTGGAGAGAAATTCTTTTATGTGGAGACCGTTCTCTCTGAGGTAAATGGAACTCTTGGCTTCCATCCATAAGATGTCGCGATGTCTCCTTGTTAAGAAGCGAATGATGATGTGACGCGGCGAGCCGTCTGATCGTTGTTTGCCTATACGTTGAACCACATCCACAGCATCATCCAGTTTATCCTTGATCCGTGGGACCACCCTGGCAAGATGACTGATATCTGTCATTCCAATATTTTCATCTTCACGTTCTTTCACCCCGTGTAGTTTCAAACACTATCTGCGGCTGTATCTCTCTAATTCTTCCACTCTGAGCTGAAGAGAAGCATTTTGCTGTTGCATGTGCTGTATCGACGATTCGGCCTTACCGATCTTTTCACCGTGAGAAGCAATATCTGATAGGAGTCGATTAACAGTGTCAGACAAAGAGTTCACTGCAGCCGTTGTGACATCAATAGAGCTTTCAATGTGCGTGATCTTTTGAATAACCGAGTCTTGCTTGGAATTCAGAGACTGTATGGCGTTGAAAATCTCAGCAAGTGATATATCCTTACTTTCTCTTTTCTTTTTCCCAGGAGGACTTTTGCTGGGAGTTACGAGCAAAGGGTCATTAAAATCCCTTTCATAATCATGTGTGGCAAGTGAGGCATCTGCACCTTCGGATTCATCCATGTTTTGGCCTAATGATTCACTCGACAAGTGCCTGTCCAAGTTCCACTAAGTACGCAGGTTCCTATTAACGCGTTTCTTGCCCATTAACTATCTGAAGGTGGATTCCAACTCGGTATTAACATCCGGAATCAAAAGAATATAACTAAAAAGACCACCAAAAGGGCATAATATGACCCGTTAGCTAAATTTTCTTCTTAAGATGAAAAGGGATGAAAAACACGTCTTCTCAGTTAGACGCCATCTTGGCCTCCTGTCTGCCGCGTTGATCTCCGTGATCTTCATTTAGAAACACGTCAGTAAAATAGACTATAACTCAGCCAATACACAACACAGAGACATGAGCAATATGTCTAGAGAAAGCTTGATATGTATGTTTTTAAATTTTATATTTTGTGTTTTTAAGTAAGTTTTATCGAAAATAAATATTCTGTGATAAAGCAATCCATATGAAACCAACACGATGTCCAGTCTCTCCTGTCTGCTTCATTATTTTTTAATTAGATCACGCCCATGAGATATTCGCTTTTCATATTCTAATCGTCCAAGTGAGGGCGCTGCACCAAAAGTAGACGCCCACATCACGGTAAACAAAGGAGAAAGATGTTTCTTTCAAGTTCATCCGGCTACTTAGTCCTTTCTGGAAGAAGACGCGCTGTCAGGAATAAAACTTACTTCAGAAGATGAATATTATGTGAGACACGGCACGATCCAGCAGAGGAGATATTTACATGAGTAAGTTTTTTTTTTCTTTTATTAGCCTACTTCTTAGTTATTACTGTGACAGAATATGCACACATTTGACTAGTTAAGACTTTTTGCCAACTATAATTCCTGACTACAGCAAGTGAAACATTATAAAGTACGTTTCATTCCACTGCATCTAAATATCTCACAATGCCAGGATGTTTTTAATAGTCTATACAATAAAGAATGATGCAATAGAAAGGTAATAGTGTTCACATTAAAGCTTAACAGTTATAATATAGCCTAGTCTCTTTGTATTGTATAATACACACAAAGCATGCTTATGTTTATGACTATAAGATCATATTATTTATTTAGTTATTAATGTATCTTACAACAATAGGATGTAATATGAGGGTTTACACAAAGTGTATGTTTAGACAATATGTATTAGTAATACTGTG
>NC_133378.1:11952027-12133085 GCF_049309525.1 Garra rufa
CACTTTCTGTAGTCAGGAATTATAGTTGGCAAAAAATCTTAACTGGTCAAATGTGTGCATATTCTGTCACAGTAATAACTAACAAGTAGGCTAATAAAAGAAAAAAAAAACTTACTCATGTAAATATCTCCTCTGCTGGATCGCGCCGTGTCTCACATAATGTTCATCTTCTGAAGTATGATGCTCAGTATGATATATAGTATGATGCTCCTGATATTAACATGCTCACAGATGTTTTGTTTTTGTTGTTTTTTAGTTTTTAAAACCTGAAACCTACTCAACAGATGAATCCTGCTGACATTTACATGAGTCTCCTCAAACTGTTTTCCTGAGAGCACTGTACCAACTTCAGATGTTAAAGAAGTTAACAAGTGAATCTCAAGTTATTTTGCGTGATAAATAAATCTATTCAAAATAAGCTACAAACATATTTTGTCCTTACATTCCTCCTTCATTCTTTTCTTAGTTCCCTCAGTCAATATCTGACTGAATAACTCATTATGCAGCTCATTATGCAGGTCTTTGTCTTCTCAGGTGTAAATCACAGCATTATTCATGATCATTCACGCCTTCTCGCATACAGCCATTCTAAACAAAAAGTGTCTTCAAAAATTTAAATCTATATACTGTTTTGTGTAAACAAGTGAACTAGATGATTTTCACATCATTTGGTAGAAAAAACTCTAGCCTACCACATCCAGTTCTCAAAAGTCTTGTGAACAAATATTCTGTATGTTGTAGGATTTTAGTTACGCAAAACAACAAGTAACGAACAAATCTCCATACTCCAAGGAAGTTCAAAGATTCTTTTATCTGAACCATTTGCCAAAACGGCGCGAAGCCACTGGGTGCCACTTTGTCTACGCCAAACCTCCGTCTGCTGATCGCCCCAGGAAACGAAGCAGCAATAAAAGATAATCCTATCAAATGAACAACTAGCTATTTGTGCTGAGAGACCCATTAAAACAAATGGAGATTTGTCACCTTCACCGAACACACTAAGAATTCGCTGACACAGGAAGAGGGAAATCTGCGGGATCATCTCCCCCCCTTTCTGAGACCCTCCAAAGAACTGATCGTTTGTCCACTTGTGACTTGAGTTAACAAATTAAGTTAAGAAAAATTATGGATCACAGGATAGCCTTCCTGCTGCGAAACCCCCCCTCAGAATTCCCTTCACACATCACGAAACTGAACTCACGCTACGTGCGTTACATGCTATCAAATATGATGCAAAGGCAAAAAGAAGCAAAGAACACTATTTTTATCAATCGAACTTTATTCTGCAAAGAGGGATCCACCTTCCCGTATATTCCATTGTTTGCTGTGTAATTGTGTTTCTTTTCTTTAGGCCTGATGTGCCGTAGTTAACCAAGTTATTAAATATGTATCCTATGTGTAACATGTATCATGTTTAATGTCTGAGGAATAGTCGTGATGAATGCAGTTTGTCTGAATGAATGAGAAATTGAGATTGTGTATATTTTATGCATTGCTGTAGTTTATGATAGTTAAAAACCAAATTTAAGATAAATCTGTGTCCTAATAAGTCACATGCCAGAAGGAATTGCATCAAACATGACCCCGCCCCCGTGGCAACGCCATTGGCCTTCAGGCCCCAGCGTCGTGTCTAACAGACCCCTTAAAACCTAATGGCCTGAACCAGAACGCTAGCCTTTCGCCGCGCTCAACGCCATTTTGTCTCTTGTGGTTTGAGTGCTTTTCATCTACACTCGCCCGCTGGACCAAGCCTGCGATTGTGCCAGCAAACTCTTACAGAACCAGATGGCTTGAATTGGCTTGAATTGTGCTTGAAGTGCCGACTTGAACTGACTGAACTGAGCGAGAAGAGCCCTGAAACATCCTGAAAGACTCTAAACTTTCTCTGCCAAAGATCGCCTGTTCGTTCCAACTACAAGGCATTCTTGCCCTCCAGAACTCACAAGAAACTGCCAAAGACCCTCGCATCTCGGTTTGAACCTTCAGAGCCTACGCGCCTCGCAACCCAGGCGCCAATCGAACTCTGAGAGCAACTCCTGTTGTCCAACCCTCATCCTGAGGAATTCCAAAGATGTCATCCGAAAGACCGACAAGCAAGCAACCAACCAGGGCATCCGCTGAGACGAGCCTCCAGCCCAGACGGAATCCCCATTTCGGCACAAGAGCAAGTAAACAGGGTCTCCCATTTCTTGTTGAAGTCTGGTGCGTTCTGTTTAAGTTAGATCTCTGCTTGATGATTTTCTGAGGTTGTGATTTGAGAAGCTAGTAACGGTAACATAACAAGTCTTTGGTTTTCTCAAAATTCATAAAATCCCATCTCTGAAACTGTATGAGTGTGCGTGTGAATGTGTGTGTGTGTTCGTGTGTTCAAGTAGTTTAGTTTTGTAATCCTAGTGTAGTTTTCAATAAATCATTGTTTTCATTGAGAGAATTGTCTTGCCTTTTGTGTTCACAAAGTACTATTTTGCCTAGATCAAGCTACCTGGCTTTAGTTTCCCAAAGTAATATTTAAGTTTATTTACGCTCCTGCCAATGAGCGTGAATAGACTTTGGAATTGATAAAGTGTATGGATTTGACCGATTCGGTGGACGACCGGTCAAGAAACATAAACTATTAATTCTAAATTGATTTCCCTGAAGTTTAGATTCGATTATATATCCGAATCAACTTTAAATTTGAGTTAATGTCTTTCATGACCTTATTTCAGTGACTTCAATTTTTTTTTCACTAACCACACATAAACGTTGTTTTCTCAAAAACACAAACATGTACATTCATGCTGCTTACATATTATTGTAGCCCAATATGTGCTGATTACAATGTAATTCGATTTAGGCCATTCATATGTTTTTAAGATACTGAAAAAAGCACAGATGTCAGGGCATGTCAAAACTTCTTCAGGGCCCCAAAACACCCTCAGACACCAGAGGGTTAAACCTGCTGATTGTTTCTTCTGTGAGTGAGACTCATCCAACACTATTGTGCCATATGTATATGTGTGTTTACGACAATATATATTCTTCATAGCTGATGCAAGTAATTTTGTCACAAACGGGACGACTGAGAATGGGGATCCAAATGCAAGGCTTTATTATGAAGATCGTGGTCGAACAGACAGGGTCGAGATCACCAGCAAACAGCAACAACAAAGATAATCCAAGAGAGTAGTCCAATAAAACAGGCGTGGGTCAAAATCCAAGTGGGCAGTCCAAAGTGACAACAGAAAACAAACAAAGAAACAAAACAAGAAACAAGGCTAAACTAAGACTGAACTAAAACTAGAAAACAAGACCGGAATAAACTGGGAACTGGGAAAACACTTGCTAACGTTGCTAGGAGCAAAACAATACTTTGCGGTGAGTGTGTGTGCTGAGCTGGCTTTTATGGCTGACAAACAAGAAGTAACCAGCGAAGCAGCAGAGGGAGCAGCAACAGTCAGTGAGGGGCAAGGCTCCCTCTGCTGGCCTGGTGTGACATAGCCCCCCCCCCAAGGAGCGGCTTCCAGACGCTCCAACAGAAACAACAGGAAGAAACAGTCCAGGGGAGCGTGGGGGGGGGGGGGGGCAGGAGACTGAGGCAGAACTGGTTGGGCAAAGGCCCTCCAGAGCATAGCAGGAGATTCGGGAGCCCTCCAGGGCGGAGCTGGAGGCGGAGCAGCCCTCCGGGGCGGAGCAGGAGGCGCAGGAGCCCTCCAAGGCGGAGCAGGAGGCTTAGCGACCCTCCGGGGCAGAGCAGGAGGTGTAGAAGCCCTCCAGGGCGGAGCTGGAGGCGGAGCAAGAGGGTTAGGAGCCCTCCAGGGCGGAGCAGGAGGTGCAGGAGCCCTCCGAGGCGGAACAGGAGGCGCAGGAGCCCTCCAGGGCAGAGCTGGAGGCGGAGCAGTCCTCCGAGGCGGAGCAAGAGGCTTAGGAGCCCACCAGGGCGGAGCAGGAGGCGGTGCAGCCCTCCGGGGCGGAGCAGGAGGCTTAGCGACCCTCCGGTGCAGAGCAGGAGGTGTAGAAGCCCTCCAGGGCGGAGCTGGAGGCGGAGCCAGAGGCTTAGGAGCCACCCAGGGCGGAGCAGGAGGCGCAGAAGCCCTCCGAGGCGGAACAGGAGGCGCAGGAGCCCTCCAGGGCAGAACGGGAGGCCACATCATGGACTGGGACCTGGGGAGAGCAGAGACAGAGGAGGCAGACAGAGCAAGGAGAGAAGCAGAGAGTTCATGGGAGAACATGGCCTCCATAGCCGTGACTAGGCAGGCAAGAACTTCAGGAACGGCTTTCGTGGCCGTTACTGAGCAGACAGAGACTTCTGGAACGGCCCCAAAAGCCGAGACAGAGTTGACAGGGAGCCTAGGCAGTGCAGGCAGAGCAGGGAGTCTTGGCAGAGCAGACAGAGCAGGGAATCTTGGCGGAGCAGACAGAGCAAATAACCTTGGCGGAGCAGGCAGAGCAGGGAATCTTGGCGGAGCAGACAGAGCAAGGAACCTTGGCGGAGCAGGCAGAGCAGGGAATCTTGGCGGAGCAGACAGAGCAAGGAGTCTTGGCGGAACAGGCAGAGCAAGGAACCTTGGCGGAGCAGGTAGAGCAGGGAACCCTGGCGGTGCTGGCAGAGCAGGGAGCATTGGCGGTGCAGGCAGAGCGTGAAGCCTTGGCGGTGCAGGCAGAGCATGAAGCCTTGGCGGTGCAGGCAGAGCGTGGAGCCTTGGAGGTGCAGGCAGAGCAGGGAATTCCGCCATGAACGCCACCTCCAAAAGAGGTATAGGCGCGGCGGACATGTGGGCAGATGAGGCCTCCAGAGCAAACTTGTTGACAGACTCATGGGCAGAAGAGGCCTCTGGGGCGCAGTGTGCAGCCCACACACTCAGAATGGCGATAGCCATAACAGGTAACGCAGTTGGCAGTGGATTGCCCACCGGGTCAGTGGACGTCAGGCTTGGGAGCATTGGCTCTGCGTGGCTTGGGAGCGACGACTTGGGTGAGACATGACATGGCTCTGGATGCTCGGGTGAGTCCTTGCTTGGCATTGAAGGTTCAGCTGTGACTTGACTTGGCGTGGCTGGCACCGTTGTGACTGGACTTGACCAAGCTGGAGCAGCTGTGACTGGATATGGCCTGGCTGGAGCGGCTGTGACTGGACATGGCTTGACTGGACTTGATTCAGGATGTGAAGTGGTGTTTTGATGTGACTCTGAAGGAACAGCTGCTGTGACATAACTTGACCTTGCAGGAACAGAAGCTGTGACGTAACTTGACCTTGCAGGAACAGAAGCTGTGACGTGACTGGACTTGGCAGAGACGGCAGCCATGATGTGACTTGATTTTACAGGAACCGCAGACATAACTTGAACAGACTGTGGCTGGACTGATGCGATGCTAACGAGCGTGGAAGGGTTAGGGTCTGATGCAGTAGCCACCATGTTGACGACAGACTCAGGTATGGCGGCCATCTTGCATGCAGGCTCAGACATGGCAGCCATTTTGTGTGCAAGCTTGGGCGTGGCGGCCATCTTGGGTGCAGGCTCGGACGTGGCGGCCATCTTAGCAGCAGGCTCTGGCATGGCGACCATCTTTGCAGCAGGCTCTTGCGTGGCGGCCATCTTTGCAGCAGGCTCTGGCGTGGCGGCCATCTTTGCAGCAGGCTCTGGCGTGGCGGTCATCTTTGCAGCAGGCTCTGGCGTGGCGGCCATCTTTGCAGCAGGCTCTGCCGTGGCGGCCATCTTGCGAGAGGACTTGGGCGTGGTAGCCATCTTGGGCAGTGGTTCTGGAGAGACAGCCATCTTGTGAATGAAGACATGCAGCAATACGACGCAGTGAAGGAAGGGTTTCACGCTTTTTTTGTTGTGAAGAAAAATGTAATCTACGAAAGAGCACGCTTCAACATGAGAAAACAAGGGGAAAACGAGTCGGTCGACTCGTTCGTGACTGCATTGTTTTCCTTGGCCGAGCACTGCAAATATGGACCACTGCACGACGAACTCATCAGAGACAGGTTAGTCGTCGGATTGAATGATTTACGTCTGTCAGAGCGAATGCAGCTAGATAAAGATCTTACGCTGGAAAAAGCCATCGATATGGCAAGACAGACTGAAGCAGTGAAACAGCAACAGAGTAACCTACGTGGTGAAAGTGCTGTTAAAACTTCTGGCTCTGTGGACAGAGTCATAAGCAGAAACAAACTATCTCAAAGCAGGCAGAGAGTTAAAAGTGGCCATGGAGCAAAAGAAAAATTTAAACAGTCACATTCAAGATGTCATAAATGTGGAAAAAGCCCATCACACCCAAAAGCACATTGCCCCGCAAATTCAGTACTGTGTCATGCCTGCGGAAAAAAGGGTCACTTCCAAAAGGTGTGCATTTCATCCAAAAAGGTGAACGAGATCCAAGAACAGGACCCTGGCATATTTTTAGGCACAGTGATTGCTGAGGGTGACCCCTGGATAATTGACATTAAAATAAAGGATTGTGATGTGCAATTCAAAATTGACACAGGTGCTGATGTCACTGTTATGCCAGATCATGTGTTCCACGAGATTTTCAAGGACGGCGAGAAACCTGCACTCCAGAAGGTGACTAAGCCCTTACTTGGACCGGGATGCTCGCCACTCAAAGTGATTGGAGTGTCAAACATGCTACTTCAGAAAGGTGACAAGCATACATTGGAGGAAGTGTATGTTGTTAAAAGTCTGCATTCGGCACTGTTAGGCAGACCTGCCATCACCAAACTTGGTCTTGTCACACGTGTTGATGAGATAAGTATGCACACTTTGCAGGAACGCTATCCTAAGTTGTGCAGTGGGCTAGGACTGATACGGAGACCATACACTATTAAACTGAGCCCGGGAGCTGTCCCATTTTCCCTTAAAACCCCACGGCGCATCCCGCTTCCACTCATGCCTAAGGTTAAAAGTGAATTACAACGCATGGAACGTTTGGGGGTCATAAGCAGGGTGGAGGAACCCACGGATTGGTGCGCAGGCATTGTCGTGGTGCCTAAAAAGTCCGGTGACCCACGAATTTGCGTTGATTTAACGAAGCTCAATGAATCAGTGCGAAGGGAGAAATACATTCTTCCCTCTGTGGAACAGACCCTCGGACTGTTAGCGGGAGCTTGTGTTTTTAGTAAGCTAGACGCGAACATGGGATTTTGGCAAATTACCCTAGCTGAGCAGTCTGCCAAGCTGACAACTTTTATCACACCGTTTGGGCGGTACTACTTCAATCGTTAGCCCTTCGGTATCGCATCGGCGCCAGAACACTTTCAAAACCGCATGGTAACTGAGGTCACTGAAGGCCTGGAAGGAGTGGTTTGTCACATGGACGATGTGCTCGTGTGGGGGTGTTCTCAAGAGGAGCACGATGCACGCCTTCACGCTGTGCTCCAAAAGATGGAAAATGCTGGCATTACCCTCAATTTAGACAAATGTGCCTTGTCGCAGCGTGAAGTCAAGTTTCTCGGACACATTATATCAGACTCCGGCGTGCGACCAGACCCAGCTAAGACCGCAGCTGTCCAAGAGATGCCCGAGCCATCGAACATCAGTGAGCTCAGGAGCTTTCTTGGAATGGTCAACCAGTTGGGAAAATTTATCCACCATCTGGCGGAAAAGGATAAACCTCTCAGGGATCTTCTGTCCAAGAAAAACTGTTGGTTATGGGGAGAAGCACAAGCCAGAGCTTTTCAAGACTTAAAAAAAAACTTGTCATCTACACCAGTGTTGGCTCTGTACGACGCGCAGAAGCCAATCAAAGTATCTGCAGATGCGTCATCATATGGACTGGGTGCAGTCCTTCTGCAACAAGAAGGTGATGACTGGAGGCCTGTTGCCTATGCGTCACGGTCTCTAACTCCTGTCGAGCAAAGATACGCACAGGTAGAAAAGGAGGCCCTTGGGCTGACCTGGGCATGTGAGAGATTTCGTGACTTTTTGATTGGCCAACAATTTGTTATGGAAACTGACCATAAACCCTTATTGAGTCTTCTTGGTGGCCGAGAACTGGATGCTCTACCTCCCCGCATTCAACGCTTTCGAATGAGATTGATGCGCTATTCATACAAGATTTCTCATGTTCCTGGAAAGAGCCTCTGGACTGCTGACACACTGTCGCGTGCCCCATTGCCTGCTGTCAAAGAGAACATAGATGAGGAGCTCATGGAAAGCACTAACATTTATGTTGACAACATCATGGATCATCTTCCAGCAAGCCAATCTTTTCTGGACAATCTAAGAGAACTTCTCAAATCAGACAGTGTGTGCTCCAGCGTAATGAAGATGTGTCAAGATGGGTGGCCCGAGTCTTGTCGGTGCACAGGGGCTGAGAAACTGTACTGGCCTGAACGAGCTTACCTGTCCGTCCATGATGGCCTTCTTCTAAAAGGTACAAGACTCGTAATTCCTTCTGTATTGCGGAATGAAGTCCTTGCAAGGCTGCATGAAGGACATCAGGGAGTGACTAAATGCAGGGAACGTGCACGACAGAGCGTTTGGTGGCCGGGACTTAGTCAACAGCTGAACGAGCTGGTCCTGAAATGTCATGCTTGCATCAAAGAACGCACCAATCACACTGAACCATTAATCCCAACAGAGTTTCCTGAGAGGCCCTGGCAAAAGCTAGGGACAGATCTGTTTTTCTTGAAAGGGAAAACATACCTCTTAGTTGTGGACTACTACTCACGGTATGTGGAGGTGGCAAACCTTTCGCTCACCAGCTCTGCAGATGTCACTATGCATCTAAAATCTATCTTCGCACGTCACGGCATTCCAGAGACTTTAGTGAGCGATAACGGGCCACAATTCTCATCCAGTACTTTCTCAGAATTCGCAGCTACTTACGGATTCAGACATGTTACCAGCAGCCCAAAGCATCCACGCAGCAACGGAGAGGCAGAGCGGGCTGTACAGACGGTAAAAAATCTCCTCAAAAAAACGCAAGATCCTTACCTTGCTTTACTGTCGTACAGGTCGACTCCTTTGCTTAATGGCTACAGCCCAGCCCAGCTGCTAATGGGACGCCGTCTTCGTACCACCGTGCCAACCCTTCCTAAGTTGCTGGATCCTTCGTTACCTGATTGCACTGCTGTAAGTGCTTGTGAGAGAGAGAAAAGAAGTGCAGACAGGAGATGTTTCAATAAACGCCATCGTGTGCAGGACCTACACAGGCTCTCCCCTGGTGACCAGGTGTGGGTCACAGATTAAAAGGTCTCGGGAACTGTGGTGGAAGAACATTCCACACCACGGTCTTACCATGTGGATGTGCCTCATGGTGTTGTTCGTAGAAACCGTCACTTCCTCATTCCTATGGAGACAAAGGAGAGTGGGTGTGACACCATGGCTGATTCCCAGTTGGCTGAGAATATCACAGAGACACAAACCCCACTGGCACCGCAAACAATTCCTGCTAATCCCAAACGTTCAGTAACCAGAACCAGATCTGGGAGGCCAGTTGTGAAACCTAAAAGACTGGATTTATAGTTTTTTTTTGTAATCTTCAAGGACAGTTTTCACATTAGTCAGTACCCCCTTGAAAAGGAAAAGGGAAAAGAGAGATTAGGGGGTGGTGGAAATTGTTGCTGTAATGTTGAAGAAGTATGTTTGGTGGTTATGTGTTTTTCATAACTTGCAGTAATTCGAAGTGAACAGTTTGCAAGCAGTGTTCATCCTTATAAAAGATATTGGTTCTTTCAGCTGTTCTCTCTTTGTTCGAAAGGGAGATGTGGGATAATCTATGTAGTGAAACTACATGATAATGATTCACAGTTTGAATCATCCCTATACTGTTTCTGTCCAGAAGAGGGCACTGTGTAACAGAATAAAAGTAAGAGCTGAAGTTAAGAGTCGACCGGAGTTTGTGTTCTGATTACTCACGCTACAAAACAAGAGATACGACAGCAGCCATCTTAGGAACAGGCTTTGAAATGGCGGCCATCTTGTGAACGGGCTTTGGGCTAGCAGACATCTTGTGGTTAGCAGACATCTTGTGTTGTGGCTCTAGACTGGCATGCATCTTGTGCTGAGGCTCTGAGCTAGCAGACATCTTGTGCTGAGGCCCTACTAGTACTCCCACAGTAAGCGGAGAGCCGCATAACACCAAAGCATAATTCATAAAGTCCTCCACTGAACATTTAAATTCCCCTCCTGGCAACATCGATTTAGTGGGTTCATTAAGTCCTAAGCGGAATAAGTCCTTAAGCCACACCTCATCATAAAAAGGTACTTGAAGTGAAAACTTACAGAACTGTTGAACATATTCCTCAATGGGTAGATGGGCTTGTTGCAGCTGAAGTAGTTGGTCGATGGGGTCCAATATTTTATATTTCAAAGGACTGTTATTGCATGATAATTGTTTGTAAATGTTATTGAATAATTTACTCATGTAAAATTATTTTTGTATTGTGTTCTAGAACCACAAAATTTGCCATCAGTAAACACCTTACTGACACTCTGAAATCTGGGGTGAATTATTCAAGTTAGATGTCATTTTAAAGTTTTGACCGAATGTCTGCAGGGGTTTGAATCCACCCGATTTAATGCTGAAATGTAAAACCCTAAATTACACTGTTATTTACCCTATAAACTACAGTAAGCGTGAACAGCATGTTACTGTAAAAAGCCTGGTAAGATCTAACATTTGAACTGGAAGGTGTATGTTTGAACAGGCACATATTTCTCAATTAGGCAGTTAAAATTTCCAGGTGATTTATATGTGTGATTACAACTGAAGATAACAGATGACTCAACAGTGAAGTAGACCAACCACCTTTGATTTTAATACAAAAACTGTTGGAAATATCAAGTTTTACAGTTCACTTTCAGGGCAGAAAGAAGAAAAGAAGAAGGATAAGAAATAAGTCCAATTATCAGATACATTTTTGGTTTTTAGGAGAGACACTTAAAACATCACCTGTGTGGTAGTAACAGCAAAGTGGTGACAATAATGAAAAAAATTTCAACCACAGCATGTTAATACATCAAGTACACGTACAGGTCAGTTAGCAGCAGGAGACTGCTTGTACATTTTTTTTGTTAACAGGAAAACCGTGAATCATGAGCAGGGCTGCAGGTGCAGTGTTAGTGCCCCCTGACTGTGGAGCTGCAGCAAGCGGAGAAATTCCTCTGGCATGTAGTGAAGACTAACTTTGGGTATATTGTTGTCGTAATAGTGATGTAGAATTTTCTTCTTCTCCAGATTGATGTCAAACGGCCAGAATCCATAAACATCCACATGATCACACAGTTCTAGAGCCACATTAATTAGCATAAAACCTGTGGAGAGGCGTTTCTCTTTCAGGCCACGGCCTTTCCAGAAACTGTTTAGTGCCTTGAGGTAGCTGGAGCTGAAGAAGACGACCTGCAGCTGAGGATTTGGTGGCCAGAGTGCTTTAAGAGCAGTGATTGATGCTCGAGTGTTTATCGGGGTTGCAAATGCAGGCATGAGTAGAGATGCATTCCCATACACACTCACACGCCGCTTTAATGGACCTGGCTTCTTCTGTGCATTTCTGTAACTGCAGAGACATACAAAAACACCAACACATTAAAACACATTTGCTGGACTTTATATACAGACATTCTTGTGCACAAAAACAATGTAGTTCTGAAAGTAGTTTCTAGATGGAACAACCAGCTACAACAAGACTAGCCAAGCCGGGAGACCATGCTAAAACCAGCTTAGGCTGCTTTTTTTCAGCAGGGTTCATTTTAAGTTAAAAGTTAGCTAGGGTGAATTAAACCAAACTTTTTTATTACAATTTTTAAATTACAAATAATAATAATAATAATAATGAGTTTTATAAGGGAAAGAGCTACAATCCCATATGACAGTTGAATAAAAAAGAAGTAGGCTTAGTGATTGGGCCAATTAATCCTTATGAAGCACAGAGGCTTCCCTCAATTGTTCCGGGGAAAGATTCAAAGCTTCAGGAGTGTCGAAAACCGTGCCATATGGTGGTTAGTAAAAAATAAAGCAGCCAATAGTCTGTGAAAGAATCTCTGTCGGACGAAGCATCCACCACACATTCCATAGATCGATTCATGATGCACAAATAAAACAAAAGTGCACAAAGCAGAATGCACTGAGCAGAAAAATTAACAGATGAAGGGATACTAATGTTACGACAAAGATAACGCTTTCTTCAGCGGACAAACTAATGTTTCATCATGAATATGAAAAATGCTTTCAATGAAGCAACTCATCATTCCTTCGTTACTAGTTCTAAAGTAATGTTTTCAAATTAGTAATGGAGGCTTGAAAATAAACTACCTAGCCGAGTTTTCTTAGGATTTGTAAATTAATTTTATGGTTAGGCCATATATTCCCCCTCTTCTGAGATGTTACAAGTGCCAAAAGTACGGGAATGTTGCGGCAGTTTGCAGGGGTCAGATGTGCAAGATGTGGGGGTGAACATGAATATGGTCAATATGGGCAAGGAGATAGTCCCAAATGCTGTAATTCAGATGATCAAACATGTATCATATGTGTCATTCAATTTGATATTGGGGCTCTTTAATATGATTTAGGAAACAGGGAGGTTGCCTGATGCATGGAAGAATGGGTTTGTGAAACCGATTGCTAAACCAGGAAAAGATCAATCACAGACCAATATATCTGACTTCCAATATTTACAAACTTATGGAACAAATTGTTATGAATAGATTGCCATATGTTATTGAGAGTAAGAACTTGTTTCCTGCATATCAGAGTGGATTTCGTAAAGGGATTACCATGGATACAGTTTTATGTTTGGAAAATGAAGTCAGGATGGCTCAAGTTAAAAAGGTAGTAGTAGATGTGTTTTTTGATATCATAAAGGCATATGATAAGTTGTGAAAGGATGACGCTGGATATTATGGGAATTCAAGCTAAAATGTATAACTGGATATAGAATTTTTTGTTTTCTCCCTAAAAGCTTTTGCCACATGTTATATCTTGTGAATATATTGTTTTTCCCCTTCATGTTTGATAACATTTGAATGGTCTCTGTGTGATTGGTAAAAAGGTCTCAATTTCATAGCAGTCACATATACTGTAAGAAAGATTGAAAACTTTCATTGAATTGGGTTTGCTGCTAAGGGGTGTGTTTTCCCCTTAGGGGCAAGGTGCGACCCTGGGTTGCGAGACCTCCTGACACAAAAAAAGGTCTTTGTGTTTTACAACTGATTGGAAGATTTGTTTGTTCTGGTCTGGTATATAAGGCAAGTGATGAAACACTACTGGGGGACTCTCTGTAACCAGAACCCCCACACTGCATGAGGCTCTGGAGCTAAACCTCCAGGTCTCTAATGCTGCAGTGTGTCTCTCTGATTGTCAGGTATGCATTTCCTATTCTTAGATACATCTTTGAGTCATTGAGGTTATGTATTTATCTAAATTGAAACTGAATTGGTTTCTCATTGTTTAATTGTGTAATTGGCATGATACATTTTTACCTGACAAATAAAATGTTATATTCGGCTATTCTGATATGTCCTGAAATCAATATGACTAGTTAATCATGTGGAGGCTGATGTGAACACAAATCCTATGGCCAGGATATGACAAACTGAAGGCTTGGGAAATGGATGAAGCAGTAGGAGCATCCTCTGAAGACCTCCTGATTTCTGCTTATCACTGATATTAACAAGTTGTATATGGGAAAGACTAAGTAAACTACACTCTTTATAAAAACAAGCAGTAGGCGGCTCGTCAAGAGTGTATTAGTCCTCTACAACCACTGATTAGTAATCAGGCTGGCGAGTTTGTGTTATATGATCCACGTAACGGCCGACGTGAGACATAAAGCAACATCGGGTCCCTGATGAACGGATAATTGAAAATATGGAATGTCCAGAATGATCAAATATTTAAATTAATTCATAATCGATATTTGTGATCACCTTTTGATTGGAAATACAGTCTAAATTTAATGATCATTTGAAATTGGAGTCAGATTAATACGGAGCCAGATTAAAATTAAAACTAAATCTTGAAGCGCTGTGAAAAGACCGGACATGCAAGAAACCTTCAACCAGACCGCTGGACTTCGCTTTCAGGCCAGTGAATCAATCTTTTCATTTGTATGTGGAAAAAAAAATGCAAAAAGTTGTAAAGGAGATTTTCAGATTTTCTGTGGTGAAAAACGCTGATTACGAGATGTAACCGTGGTTCTATGAATGGTGGAAGATGGTCATGGTGGTAAATATTAAGTCAGTAAAATCTTGTGAATGTGCAAGGTGATGCCCATGCAGCTGCCGCACATATTCCCGAAAGAGGCACACCACGTAACACTGCATACGAAGTGGCCACTGCCCTAGTAGAATGACATTTAACAGTTGCAGGCAATACGCGGCCAGTCAACCAATATGTTTCAACAATAGTATCCGTCACCCAATGAACGAGCCTCTGCTTCAACAAAGGCGCACCCTTCTTGCCACATCCAAAACAGTCAAAAAGCTGGTCTGTGACACGTCATGCAGCGGTCCTCAATATATACTGCTTCAATATACATACTGGGCATAGGGCCGTCCGCAAAGCCTTCCCTTCCTGCTTGAACGCCGCCAGCTGAATAAGTTGATTTATGAAGTGAGGCGACAATACCTTGGGCTGAAAAGCTGGATTCGGCCAGAGTGTAGCATGACTGTCCTCTGGTCCCCACCTGAGACACCACGAGCTCACCTACAATGCATGCAACTCACTGACTTTCCTGGCTGACATAATGGCCAACAAGAATGCTGTCTTCAAAGACAGGCTCCTTATGTCTGCTTGTTCAACTGGCTCATAGGGTGTTAGACACAACCTATGTAATACCACCTGCAAATCCCACTGGGTACATACTGCCCATACAAGTGGCCTCAGACGTACAGCCCCCTTAAGAAAGACCACCACTAGTCTATTCGGACCTATTGATACCTGATCCACAGGATCCTGGTGGGCTGACAGGGCAGCCACAACCACTTTAAGTGTGGCTGGAGAATGTCCAGCATCCAACAAATACTGCAGGACGTCTAACACCACACTGATTGGGCAATCAATTGGACTGAGGGCCTTCCAAACTGGCAGTGGCTGAGGTGAACCAGTTGTCAGAGCTAATAGGAGGTTGAACCATGGCATTGCTGGCCAACAGGGAGCCACTAGGAGGAGTCTGTGATGCTTCTCCTGAGTCTGCCTCAGGACAGGCCACATAAGAGGAATTGGAGGATAGGCAAAGAGCAGCAGATAGGGCCACTCGTGGGCCAGAGCATCCTGTACCAACGAGCCCTCTTCCTCCTGCACCAAAAACCATAGCAGACAATGTGTTGTCCACTTGGTGGCAAAAAGGTCTACTGCTGCTGACCCCATAATTCTCCGAAATTGTCTGAACAACATCCTTGCGTAGGCACCATTACCCCTGGTCTTGGTCCCGAGTGGGAAAGTGAGTCCGCCACACTGTTGCAATGACCGGGAATGTGGGCTGCTCTGATTGAAGGAAAGTGTTTGTGCGCCCAACACAGGAGCCTTCTCGTTAACTTGAGACAGAGTAGGGACTTTGTTCCCCCCTGGTGGTTGATTAAAAACACCACTGTGGTATTGTCCTCACCAGAATGTCTCCCTGACAGCTCTTGCCTGAAATGCCTCAAAGTCGGAAATACCACCCATAGTTCCAAAAGATTGATATGAGAGGCCCTTAACTGTGGGCACCAACTGCCCCGTACACCTCGGTGTTGCCACAGTCCTCCCCACCTGCTGAGGGACGCACCTGTGGTTACCACTTCCCTGCGTGCCGGGGGTGGCCCAATTGGAACTCCCCTTTAAAGAAACCTGTCCTTTCTCCAACATCTTAGGGAGGCAGCACAACTGGCTGTGACCCGAACCAGTGTGCGTTGATTGTGAACTGGTGATAATTGTCTGGCTATTAACCAACGTTGAAAAGGGCAAAGATGCAAAAGGCCAAGTGGAATGACTGATGAGGCTGCCGTGAGAAGGCCTGCCAGATGTAGGAAGCTGATGAAAGGCAGCTTGTAATGAACTTGGAACTTTGCCAGAGCTTTCCGCAATACCTACTTTCTGGTCACAGTGAGGATAGCTCTCATTGCCCTGGAATCCGGCTGCATTCCTAAAAAACACAATGACTGGCTTGGGGTTAGGCAACTCTTCTGAAAGTTCACCCTTAGACCTAAGGTGGCTACATGAAACAACAGTGTGTTGTCGACAGCCTGTTGGTATGATCTGGCACACAGCAGTCAGTCGTCCAGGTATGGAAGAATCAACATGCTCTCTCTTTGAAGTGGCTCCAGCACCACCTGAATGACACTTGTAAACACCCTGGGAGAAAGAGACAAGCCGAAAGGAAGGACCCTGAACTGATAAGTTCTGCCTTGAAAAGTGAACTGAAGGAACCTTCTGTGATGTGGGCGATGGGGACATAAAATATGCATCCCTTAGATCCACTGATGTGAACCACATTCCGGGTTTGATTGCCTGCCGAACATCTACAATCCGCAACATGCGGAAAGGAAGATGCTTGAGACTCTTTTTTAGGCGCCTGAAATCCAGGATGGGCCTGAAACTTCCATCCTTCATCCGAACAAGAAAATATTTTGAGTGGAACCCCCCTGGTTGGACATGGGGGTCTACTGGTTCTATTGCACCGTTCTCCCAACAAGTTTTGAAAGATCTCCTTTGAAAGGGCCAGGGCATGATGTGAATCCTGGACAACTGTCGGATGAACCCGAGTGCTTACTGGGGGTCTGTGACGGAACTGAAGACAATATCCCTTCTCTAGCATATCGAAAAGCCACTTGTTGTCCGTAATGCCTCTCCAATGATGTAACTGAGAGGTCGAGAACTGTCCCGTCACAGACCCTGAACCCCTAGCAATGCCGGGTAACATTGCCATTATCTTTGGGGGGCACCGGTAAGGAAGTGCAGGGCAAGTTGATGGTCTCACCCAAGAATGGGGCACTTCTCTTCTCGACGAAAATCCAAGTCGAGAATCCTGTAAAACTGCCCTTGTCTATGCTGCTGCAAGGGTGAATGACAAGTAGGTAGCTGACGTGCAGCTAGTGCAGGATAGCTCACAGTACACCTAATATGCTGGGAACGAGACTCAGCTGCTCTTAGCCTGCGCTCAAGGGCCTCCTGAGCAGCTGCACCGAAGATCTGACTGGGTATTAATGGCAATTGGTGGAGGTTGTTGTGACATACCTCCAGGAGCCTCGACTGAGCTAACCACACTTGCTGTCTAGCTTGTGCGATAAGTCCAAGAGCTTTCCCACTAGAGAAGGCCATTTACCCCAAAGCCTATAGAGAAGCCTCAAGCAGTTCTGATGAAGCATTATTCTGTGTTGTTGATGACATGGTCGAATGACGTGGCAATAGTAAATGAGCCATAGAATTCCAAATAAGTGTCAATCCTGAAACATTGTTAAAAATACGAACCAGCAAATCCATTGCTGGCCATGAGCGGCCATGGCGGAACAGGGAGCTTCGGTAGCCATGGCAGGTCAAACAGTTCAGGGGACCATGGCTGATCAGGGAGCTTGGGTAGCCATGGCAGAGTGGACAGGAACAAGAATCCCCACAGCAGAGCGGGAAACCACGGAGGTGCAGGGAGAGCAGGAAACTTGACAGTGGTTAGGCGGGCAGTTAGTTCATGTCTGGATGACACCCCCTTCTGAGGATCTGCAGCGGGAGCCGCCTCCTCAGGTGGTTCCGCCGAAGACGCCACCTCCATAAGAGGTATAGGCGCAGCGGACACGTGGATGGACGAGGCCTCTGGAGCAGACAATTGAACAAACTCAGGGACAGACGAGGCCTCTGGAGCAGACTCAATGACAGAATTATGGACAGATGAGGCCTCTGGGACGCAGTGTGCAGCCCACACACTCAAAATGGCGATTGCCATCACTGGTAATGCAATCGGCAATGGGATGCCCGCCGGGCTGGAAGATGAGAGGCTTGGGAGCGTTAGCTCTGCGTGGCTTGCTTGGCTTGGGAGTGAGGGCTCTGCGTGGTTTGCTTGGCTTGGGAGCGAGGCGTGACTGGGCTCTGGACGCTCGGACGAGACGTGACTTGGCTCTGGATGCTCGGGCGAGAGGTGACTTGGCCTTGAAGGAACAGCTGTGACTTGACTTGGCGTGGCAGGAACAGCTGTGACTTGACTTGGCGTGAGAGGAACAGCTGTGACTTGATTTGGCGTGAGAGGAACAGCTGTGACTTGACTTGGCGTGAGAGGAAAAGCTGTGACTTGACTTGGCGTGAGAGGAAAAGCTGTGACTTGACTTGGCTCGGAGGGAACAGCTGAGACTTGATATGATTCAGGAGGCACTGTAGTGTATTGATGTGACTCTGAAAGTGCTGCTGTAACTTGCTTAGAACCTGGAAGTGTTGGGGTGTCCTGACTCAGGGAGTGCTGTAATGTCTTGACTTGCCTCAGAACGTGTAGCTTGACTTGGCTCAGGAAGTGCGGCTTGGCCTGACCCAGGAAGTGCGGCTTGGCTGGACTCAGGAAGTGAGGCTTGGCTGGACTCAGGAAGTGCGGCTTGGCTTGACTCGGGAAGTGCTGCTTGACTTGACTCGGGAAGTGCTGCTTGACTTGACTCAGGAAGTGATGCTTGACTTGACTCTGAAGGAACAGCTGCGGCTGTAATGTGACTTGACTTGGCAGGAACAGCAGCTGTGAGGTGACTTGTCTTGGCAGGAACAGCAGCTGTGACGTGACTTGTCTTGGCAAGAACTGCAGCTGTGACATGACTTGACTTTGCAGGAGCAGCAGCTGCAATGTGACTTGACTTGGCAGGAACAGCAGCTGTAACTTGACTTGAATTGACAGGAACAGCAGCTGTAACATGACTTGACTTGACAGGAACAGCAGCTGTAACATGACTTGACTTGACCTGAACAGAAGCTGGTGCAGGTTCAAGAGAAGCAGACATGATGTTAACAGGCAGTGGCTTGGTTGACGTGGCATGAGCGGAAGCTAGCTTGGCTGACGTGGCGTTAGCAGGCGCTGGCTTGGCAGGCATGGCGTTAACAGGCGCTGACTTGGCTGACGTGGCGTTAGCAGGTGCTGGCTTGGTTAACGTGGCGTTAGCAGGCACTGGCTGGAGAGGCGATGACAGTAAGGGACTGACAGTTCTTGCTGACAGTAGTGGTGGGTCCTCCAAGCTGGATATTAGTCTCTGATAGGCCACGGAAAGGTGAGGGTCTGATGCTGCAGCCACCATTTTGACGACAGACTCGGGGATGGCGGCCATCTTGCGTGCAGGCTCAGGCGTGGCGGCCATCTTGGGTGCAGGCTTGGGCGTGGCGGCCATCTTGGGTGCAGACTCGGGCATGGCGGCCAACTTGGTCGGAGACACAGGAATGGCGGCCATCCTGGCTGGGAATTCATGAACGGAAGCCATCCTGGCCAGGAACTCAGGAACGGAGGCCATCTTGTGTGCAGACTCTGGTGAGGCGGCTATCTTATGAACTGACTCAGAAGGGGTCGGCCATCTTGTGAACTGACTTAGAAAGGGTGGCCATCTTGTGAACAGGCTTTGGAAGGGCGGCCATTTTGTGAACAGGCTCTGGAAGGGCGGCCATCTTGTGAACAGGGTCAGGAAGGGTGGCCAACTTGTGAACAGGCTCAGGAAGGGTGGCCATCTTGTGAACTGACTCAGGATGGACGGCCATCTTGTGAACTGACTCAGGAAGGGCAGCCATCTTGTGAACAGGGTCAGGAAGGGTGGCCATCTTGTGAACTGACTCAGGAAGGGTGGCCATCTTGTGAACAGGCTCTGGAAAGGCGGCCATCTTGCGCTGTGGCTCAGGGCTAGCAGACATCTTGCGCTGTGACTCAGGGCTAGCAGACATCTTGCGCTGTGGCTCAGGGCTAGCAGACATAACGTGAGGCTAAAGATATTTAGCTGTGAGTTGCAGCTTCCTCGGAAACACCCACAGTGAAGAAGGAGCCAGTAACCGACAGAGCAAAGTTCAGTAATTCACAGAGCGACCCTCGAGGACCACGAAGTATTAATACTGATTTTAATGGTTCGTTTAATCCATAGCAAAAGAAGTCTATAAGTGCACAGTCCGGGAAAGTGGAATACTGAATAGTGTCCAAGTAATCTTTAATGTGGTACTCGAGGGATCGTTTACCTTGGGTCTTGAGGGCAAAACTGATTGCTGGGTCCATGGTGAGCTGCTGGTGGACAAGGCTGCTGGATCCGGGGTGGCAAAGTATTCTGTTATAATAACGACGGAGATGAGGATCCAATTGCAAGCTTTTATTAAACAGATCGTAGTCGACAGGCAGGGTCAAAAACACCAGCAAACATGAACATCCGGGGCAAAACAAAAGCGTAATCCAGTAGTACAGGCGAGGGTCGAAATCCAGAAGGGCAGTCCAAAGTAACAAAGAAAACAAACAAAACAAACAAGGCAAAACTATGACTAGACTAAGACTTGAAACCAAAACGAGAAATAAACTAGAAACTATGGAACACGGAAACTCGGAAACGAGACACAGATAAACAGGGAAATTGCTTGGTAGAGTTAGCTAAGGCAAAACAATACTTCGCAAAGTGAGTGTGGCATGATCTGTCTTTTATGGCTGACAAACAGGAAATAACCAGCGAAGCAGCAGAGGGAGCAGAAACAGTCACAGAGAGCAAAGGCTCCCTCTGCTGGGCTGGCGTAACAGCTAGCAAAAGTTGAGTGTTTTCTACTGTGTACTCAAACAAAAACTCCTGACGTTTGTATTTTCTTTTCTTTACAAATTTGTATTTAGGTGTTTTAGACTTCCAAATAAATTGTTGTCTATATATAACATTCCCCAAGAAAGTTATAGCCATTTATTACAATATTATTGTCACGGATTGGTCAGGTTCTGCACCCACAATCACTCCCAGATCACCTTCACCTGAATACTGATTAATGGACACCTGCACTCTATCACCACCAGCACACAAAAGCCACTCTCCACACACCACTCATTGTCCGGGCTCGTTCTAGAGAAAGCGGACTTCCAGTGTCTCTTTGCGAGTATCACTATCAAGATTACTTACCCAATTGTACTTACCTGATCTCTGTCTCGTTCCAGTCTTCCAAGCGCCAGTCCTCTGTGTCTTCACAGTTTCCAGTCGTCAGTGGTGTGTGGCCGTAAGCTGACTTCCGCGTCAGCGGAGGGTGGCGGATCCACGAACTCTCTGTACCCCTCTGGCTTTCGTTCTTGGAATCCTCCAGTCTCGCCACCTGTAACGGAAAGGACCTGTTACTCTCTTCACGTTACCATCCAGCTCTGAATTCTTCACTTCAAGTCTTACTCACCTTCACGAACTCACCATTCACCTCCGGCACTGCTGCTTGTATAAATAAAACCTCACCTGTATTATACTTACCTTGTTGTCCCGTCTGCTTCATAACAGGAAGCCCGGACCATAACAGTAAGCAGCATGAGTGCTCAGGATCCATTTCAGGAACTGGTGGATACTCTGCGGAAGGTTTTGCTGTCATCTCCATCTGTCACCCCTTCCGCACCGCCGGCACCCGTACCTCCATGCACTTCTTCGGAACCACCATCCAGTCCCATGGCCCGACCAGCGCCCTACGCTGGCGGGGCAGAGGAGTGCAATGGATTTCTACTGCAATGTTCTCTTGTCTTCACTATGCAACCAGCGCTCTATCCTACAGACCAGTCTAAAATAGCGTTTATCACCTCTCTTCTCACAGGACCAGCTTTGAAGTGGGCCGAATCGATGTGGCAGCAAAGCGGGCCGGCCACTCGTTCCATCCAGGCATTCATCAATCACTTCAAAGAAGTGTTCAACCATACAGACGGGGAAGTATCAGCGGGTGAGCAGCTCTATCACTTATCACAAGGATCGATGTCCACTCATGAGTATGCCTTACGGTTTCGAACCCTAGCCGCTGCCAGTGGATGGAACGAGCGGTCGTTGCTGACCACCTATCGTCTCGGGCTCGAACCCCGTCTTCGCCTCCAACTAGCTGCGTTGGATGACGCTATGGGTCTAGAGCGTTTCATACAGCAATCCATCAGATGTTCTGACCGTATGCAATCATATCAGACTCTCTCCGATGTCTCTTCTAATGCACTCCTCCGCCCAGTGGAGACCGCCAGCCCTCCAGAACCAGAACCTATGATACTTGAATCTGGTAGACTATCAGCCGCTGAGCGACAGAGAAGGCTGACCCGGGGTTTGTGTCTCTATTGTGGAGCCAGTGGGCATGTTCGGATGAAATGCCCCCTTCGTCCTGTTCCTACCGCGGTGAGTGTTATCCAGTCCGAAGTTGAAAAGATGTATCCTCTGTCTACATGTGTGCAGTTAACCACCTCCACATCTTCTGTCATAGCCCACGCTCTCATCGACTCCGGGTCAGCGGGAAACTTCATCTCGGGCAACCTCTTTCGCCAGTTACAGCTCCGAACCGAAGCTTTGTCGAGCGTCTACCAGATTCAGCCCATAACGCGTTCCATCACTGCACGACCCCGCATCCATCGTAAATGCCAATCCATCCATCTTCAGATTGGAGCTCTTCACCAAGAAGACATTCAACTTCTGGTTCTGGAGGGGGCCACCATGGACATCATCTTGGGACGCCCGTGGCTGGTGAAGCACAATCCCATCATCTCTTGGGGCAATGGAGAGGTAATCCGGTGGGGCCATGACTGTTTTCCAGAGTGCTTTCCAGAAATCCCACGTCCGATATCAAGACCCATTCCTGTCTGCGCCACATCCATCGAGAGCCCTCTGGAGCAACGATCCACCGAGATTCCGGATATCTACTCCTCTTTCCAGGACGTCTTCTGCCCCAAGAGAGCTTCCCAGCTACCTCCCCATCGGCCATGGGACTGCGCCATAGACCTGATTCCTGATGCTCCTTTGCCCAGGGGAAGGATCTACCCGTTGTCACTTCCGGAGACAAAGGCCATGGAGGAGTATATTCACGAGGCTCTCCAGCAAGGATACATTCGTCCCTCCACTTCTCCCGCTGCATCCAGCTTCTTTTTCGTGGCAAAAAAGGATGGAGGGCTGCGGCCGTGCATAGACTACCGCATTCTGAATCAAGCCACAGTCAAGTTCAAATATCCCCTTCCTCTCGTCCCAGCGGCCCTCGAACAACTCCGGTCAGCCACCATCTTCACGAAATTGGACCTCCGCAGCGCTTACAATCTGGTGAGAATACGGAAGGGGGATGAGTGGAAGACGGCCTTCGTGACCCCTACAGGCCACTATGAGTACTGCGTCATGCCCTATGGCCTGGTTAACACCCCTTCCGTATTTCAAAACTTTATACATGAAGTCCTCCGGGAGTTTCTCCATCGGTCAGTGATTGTCTATATTGACGATATCCTCATATACTCCCGGAGTGAGACCGAACACATCCACCACGTTGCGGAGGTCCTCCAGAAACTCAGGGAACACCAACTCTTCCTGAAAGCAGAAAAATGTTCATTCCACCTTCCATCCGTTCAATTCCTGGGCTACGTCATCGACCGTGAAGGTATTCGTATGGACGAGAGGAAGGTGTCATCTGTCACGTCCTGGCCAAAACCCTCTTCTGTCAAAGAACTCCAGAGATTCCTCGGTTTTGCTAATTTCTACCGCCGTTTCATTCAAGGTTACAGTATCATTGCAACTCCATTAACCAACCTACTCAAAGGAAAACCGACTAAACTTACCTGGAACCCCGAAGCCGCCGCAGCCTTCCAATCCCTCAAGGACGCCTTCACCCAGACTCCTATTCTGCGCCATCCGGATCCCGACCTCCCTTTCGTGGTGGAGGTGGATGCATCAACCTCAGGAGTCGGAGCAGTTCTCTCCCAGCATCACGGAACCCCAAGTTTACTCCATCCATGTGCCTACTTCTCCCGGAAGTTCAGCCCGGCGGAGAAGAACTATGACATCGGCAACCGGGAACTCCTCGCCATCAAGCTCGCCCTGGAGGAGTGGCGACACTGGTTGGAGGGAGCTAATCATCCTTTCCAGGTACTCACAGATCATAAAAACCTCCAATACCTCCGTGATGCAAAAAGGCTGTGCCCACGTCAGGCCAGGTGGGCACTGTTCTTTTCAAGGTTCCACTTCTCCATCTCCTATCGTCCCGGTCCAAAAAATATAAGAGCAGATGCCCTGTCTAGAATCCACGACTCCACTGATTCCACTGAGCCTCCCAGCAATATCCTCCCTCAAGACATCTTCATCAACCCCATCGAATGGTCAGCTCCTCCTAGTGTCGCTACTCCTGAACCTCGCCCTCCGCCGGGTTGCCCTCCTGATCGACGTTACATTCCTAGGACACAACGGGTAGATCTCATTCGCTCCATCCACACTTCCCTGGGCACTGGACATCCCGGGACCAGCAACACCCTCTCGCTGCTATCCGAGCGCTTCTGGTGGCCTGGGATGGCAAGGGATGTGCAGCGGTTCATCCAGGGGTGCAAGGAGTGCGCCATGTCCAAAAGTCCCAGGCATTTGCCCGCAGGTAAGCTCCATCCCTTGCCGATCCCGAACCGCCCCTGGTCACACCTGGGAGTGGATTTTATGACGGACTTGCCAGCATCGGATGAAAACACCTGCATCTTTGTTATAGTGGATCGATTCTCCAAGTTCTGCAAGTTACTGCCCCTGAAAGGGCTACCCTATGCCTTTGAAGCGGCCCAACTCCTGTTCAATCACGTCTTCCGTCAGTATGGAATACCTGAGGATATTGTATCGGACCGCGGTCCTCAGTTTATCTCACGTCTATGGAAATCCTTCTTCCGTCTCCTAGGTGTGACCGTCAGCCTCTCCTCTGGCTATCATCCGCAGTCCAATGGCCAGACGGAGAGGAAAATCCAGGAAGTGGGGCGGTTCCTCCGGACCTTCTGCCACAACCACCAGAACTCCTGGAACCAGTTCCTGGGCTGGGCAGAATATGCCCAAAATTCACTGCGGCAACCGTCCACCGGCCTCACACCATTCAAGTGCGTCCTCGGATTCCAACCACCGCTATTTCCCTGGAATGGTGAACCATCTGAGGTCCCCGCAGTGGATTACTGGTTCCGGGAGAGCGAGAGGGTCTGGGACGAAGCACATCACCATCTACAGAGGGCAGTAAGCAGACAGAAAGCCTTCGCTGATCGGAGGAGGGCCCCAGCTCCAGAATTCAGGCCAGGCGATCAAGTGTGGCTTTCCACTCGGGATATCCGTCTGCGACTGCCCTCCAAGAAGTTAAGTCCCAGGTTTGTTGGTCCCTTCAACATCCTGGAACAGGTCAACCCCGTCACCTACAGGCTTCAACTCCCACCTGAGTATCGCATTCACCCCACCTTCCATGTCTCACTATTGAAACCATTTCATCCACCTCTCACTCCCTCCACAGAACCTGACCACGAAGAGGAACCTCCTCCCCCCCTCATGCTGGAAGATGGAGCCGTCTATTCCGTCCGGGAGATCCTCCGGTCTCGTCGTCGTGGTGGTCTACTCGAGTACCTGGTTGACTGGGAGGGTTATGGACCAGAGGAGAGGTCATGGGTCCCAAGAGACGACATTCTAGATCCCACGCTCACTGAGGAGTTCCACGCTAGTCATCCTGAGTTCCCTGCACCCCGAGGACGAGGTAGACCACCACGGCGCAAGAGACTTCGGCCCTCAGGAGCGGGCCCTGGTGAGGGGGGTAGTGTCACGGATTGGTCAGGTTCTGCACCCACAATCACTCCCAGATCACCTTCACCTGAATATTGATTAATGGACACCTGCACTCTATCACCACCAGCACACAAAAGCCACTCTCCACACACCACTCATTGTCCGGGCTCGTTCTAGAGAAAGCGGACTTCCAGTGTCTCTTTGCGAGTATCACTATCAAGATTACTTACCCAATTGTACTTACCTGATCTCTGTCTCGTTCCAGTCTTCCAAGCGCCAGTCCTCTGTGTCTTCACAGTTTCCAGTCGTCAGTGGTGTGTGGCCGTAAGCTGACTTCCGCGTCAGCGGAGGGTGGCGGATCCACGAACTCTCTGTACCCCTCTGGCTTTCGTTCTTGGAATCCTCCAGTCTCGCCACCTGTAACGGAAAGGACCTGTTACTCTCTTCACGTTACCATCCAGCTCTTAATTCTTCACTTCAAGTCTTACTCACCTTCACGAACTCACCATTCACCTCCGGCACTGCTGCTTGTATAAATAAAACCTCACCTGTATTATACTTACCTTGTTGTCCCGTCTGCTTCATAACAATTATTATAGGCACTTTCAGTGAAAAACAGGCCTATTTAGTTTATTGACAATGTAGAATTGTCCAAAAACATTTCAGGAGTAAAGTCATTGCAGAAACAGTGTTATATAATAGCAAAACACAGTAAAAAAGTTATTTTTTCAGATAAATATATTCTTAATTTGAGTATGAACAACAAATACGAACAGTGTAGGAAGTAGTGAAAACAATTGCACAAAAATATAAACAGTCCAAATTATTCACTCAAAATGAAAGAGAAATATACAGAGTGCAAGAGAAAAAAATGTGAAAATAATCTTTACAAACTGTATAAGAATTAGTTACATAACATAACCAAATATATGGATCTGCTTGCTGTAGCCTGCGTCGGAATCTATTTTACCGGGACATCCGCCATCGCAGCCAATGTGCGTGCCACCCTATCTGGTCTGGAAGATGGAGCAGAGCGAAAGGCTGAAAAAACAACATCAGTAAAGTCAGGGCAGCTAGGTATCAGGAAGTCATCTGGCCGACTGACCGACCGACACAAGAGATTTGAAGGGCCACACGCCGGAGGGGATGGGTCTAGATTTAACTTAGCAAGGGCCATCTTGATTGTGTCCTGCAATGAAAATGCCACAGAAGAACCAGCACTTTGCAGACTTGAGCCCTCATCGCTGTGGGGCCGCTGAGGCTGAGAGTGTTCAGAAGAAGTCTCCTCCAAGGGTAAATAACAGTCCTGAAGCTGCCAAAGACAATGTGTCCATATCCTCCCTAGGGCATTTGGCCATTGGCACAGCTCTGGGCAACAAGGGGTTAACCACTGATGCACTGACCTCCTCATTTGTGCTCTGAGTTGCAGATGGCAATGATCTAGCCAACAAAGCCTGAATGCCTTGCACAGCATTAGTCAATTCAACTACCTAGTGAGATAGTGCTGCAGTCGGAGTTCGCTTATTTTTTGGAGGTCCCTCAGTTTTGCTAGCTGGGCACTTGCTACCTGTCTGAGTCCTAGTCCTGACTGGCATTAAAAAATCTTCACCTAGTGGTTCAAACTTTGCCAGTCTCTGTCGTCTAATTTCCAGTGGCATTAAACTACATTCTGGATAAGGGTCAGTTAAAGCCTCCTTAAGATTGTCGATGTCCAAACAGGTAGGGCAGTAAATATGCGCATCCATAAGATCCATATGGCCTGAACATGTGTAACAAGAAGCAGCCATAGTGCCTATGCCCTTAGAACCGAAAACACCTCCCATAACATCTGATGCACTCGTTGCATCGTAAAAAGAATGGCATCTACGCTAATATTAGTCTGTTTCATTCTTATTCCGAGGTCACCGTAGCCACCAGACCCAGCCTGTATCCGGATCAGATGGTCACTGCAGTCCCCCGGATCCAGTCCGTACCCAGCTTAGATCATGGATCACCACCTGGAGATGACTTCAATAGCCGTGTCAACCAGATGAGCTCCAGAGACGGATCATCACTAAAGACCTCGCAAACCTAGACGGCCATCGGCGCTACACCACAGGAACCTGATGAGTTCTCTACAATCGGACATTGGTACAAACTGCTGGTTTCGTCTGGCCAGAGGAGAACTGGTCCCCCGACTGAGCCTGGTTTCTCCCAAGGTTTTTTTTCTCCATTTCTGTCACCTGTGGAGTTTTGGTTCCTTGCCGCTGTCGCCTCTGGCTTGCTTAGTTGGGGACACTTTCCAGCGATATCGTATACTATTTGAACTGAACTAGATGATGACATCACTGAATTCATTGATGAACTGCCTTTAACTGAAAATTGATTATTTACAATAATGTGTTACTTACACATTATTGTTCTGTTTAAATACTGTGCAGTTGCTTTGACACAATCTGTATTGTTAAAAGCGCTATATAAATAAAGGTGACTTGACTTAGAAAAAAAAATAACCATGGTCAACCAATGGGTTAATAACAACAATAGTATAGTACTGCAATAATAGCGCATTGTGTGGTTGCCACAGTAACCGCAAACAATAACCAACACCCTGGTTTACCAGTAAGCACACAACAGCCTGGATGCACAAATATGCACACGCGGTGAAAACTGAACTTTGGCAAACCAATAAGTTCCAACAGTACTTACCACTACAGCCGGACCCTGGATAACCAATAATCCAATCAAACATCCAATGACGAATCCAAAACTAAACGCAATTGCACTCTCTTGCTGTAGAAACACAGCTATAGCGGGGAGTGAACACCAACACTAAGCTGTACACCCTCAATGAGATTTCCTCCGCGAGAATGACAAAGAGACCGAGCATGACATAGTCAAACTGATATAGCTTCCGGCAGGTCATCGGTCACATTCTCGATGTGATGCGCAAAACGCAACTGCTTCCACCATGTATTGACCATCTCTGGCTGTCTGGAACAGTGAAATAGAACGTCTCAGGTTACGTATGTAACCCTGGTTCCCTTTCGGGAACTCTACACTGCGTCTTCAACGCTTTGGGGAATGCCATTGGCAAACCCGGCTCTGAATCAGTCTACAACCAATAGGATGACGTCACCGACGTGGTGATGTAATGCGACCAGGAAGTATAAAAGCACGTACGTTTCAAACCGGCTTCAGCTTCCAGGAATGAAGCGATGCACGACAGGAATGCGGGAATTATGGCCCATGACGCAATGTCTCGTTCCCTCAGGGAACCAGGGTTACATACGTAACCTGAGAAGTTCCCTTTCGGGAACTCTACACTGCGTCATCAACGCTTTGGGGAACGATATGCCAACTTCCCCAGAATTCCAAATTCCTGCCCAGTGGTGTTTGTCTGGGAAAAAAAGGAAGCGCTGCTTCTGGTGGATCAGGCCAGGAAGAGCTCTCTGCCTGGGGGGACCAGGGCGAGAGAGACAGTACACCTCTGTCTGGGGGACCAGCCCAGAACAAGAGGGCAGTGCCAGATGATACTTACCTGTCGGGGCACTGAAGGTTCTCTGCCTGGGAAATCTGCCAGGAAACAAGAGGAAAATTACCCTCTGTCCGGAGATCTGCCGGAGCAAGAGGGAGATGGCATATACCTCGGCCCTCGGGCTTGCGAGGAAAGTGGTCCGCTCTGTCTGGGGAACAGCCAGCACAAGAGGGACTAGAAGGACTCCGCCTGGAAAACTGCCAGGACGCGAGTGGGATTACATCTCTGCCTGGGGGAGGCCCCAGCGCAAGAGGAAACATGGTAGGAACCTTGGCCCTCAGGCGCTCGAGGAAAGTAGTCCAAACTCCGTCTGGGGGACAGCCAGCACGAGAGGGACTGAACTGGCTCCACCTGGAAAATAGCCAGGACGCGAGTGGAATTACATCTCTGCCTGGGAGTATCCAGCGAAGAGGGATATGATCCGCCTCGGCCCTCGGGCTCACGAGGAAAGCGTCGACCTCAGTCTGGGGACCAGCCAGACATAGAGGGACAGGTAGCGTCTGGGGAAGATGCCAGGACACTAAGTTGCTCCGCCTGGAAAACTGCCAGGACGCGAGCGGGATAACATCTCTGCCTGGGACGTACCCAGCGAAGAGGGATTATGAACCTCGGCTCTTGAGGTTAGGGTCATACACCCCAGTCTGGTCACCAGCCAGAGAGGGGGTTCTCCTCGGCCCTCGAGTATACGAGGAGAGGGTAGTCCTTTGTCGGGGCACACCCGGACAAAAGGGCCGCAAGTAGTGCCTGGAAACTCTGGCCAGGGCACGGGAATGGCTCCGCCTGGGAAAATTGCCAGGACGCGAGTGGAATGACATCTCTGCCTGAGGGACACCCAGCGCGAGAGGGAGAGTTGTGCACCTCGACCCTTGGGCACACAAGGTGGTAGGCCTCTGTCTGGTGACCAGCCAGACTAAGAGGAAGGAGACCTCCTCGGCCCTCGGGCACACGAGGAGAAGGTAGTCACTTGTCGGGGTGCACCCTGACAAAAGGGGCCCAAGCAGTGTCTGGAAACTCTGGCCAGGACACTAGAATGGCTCCGCCTGGAAAACTGCCAGGACGTGAGTGGGATTACATCTCTGCCTGGCGAGTACCCAGCGCAAGAGGGAACATAATAAGTACCTCGGCCCTTAGGCACACGAGGAGAAGCAGTCCAAACTCTGTCTGGGAAACAGCCAGCACAGGAGAGACTGGAAGGGCTCCGTCTGGAAACAGCCAAAACATGAGCGGAATTACATCTCTGCCTGGGAGCACCCAGCGCGAGAGGAAACGTCTACCTCGGCCCTCAGGCTCACAAGGGAAGGTAGTCCCTTGTCGGGGCGCACCCGGACAGAGGGGACCCAAACAGTGTCTGGAAACTCCTGCCAGGCCACCCGAATAACTCCGCCTGGAAAACTGCCAGGACGCGAGCGGAATTACATCTCTGCCTGGGGAGCACCCAGCGCAAGAGGAAACATTCACCTCGGCCCTCGGGCTCACGAGGGATCACGCCTTCTCTGCCCACTTAGGACAGATGAGCTTGTAGCTCGTAGGTCTAGTTCGTAGAACTTAACAAAGGTCAGGGGTGTGGACCAACCCGCCGCACTGCAGATGTCCTGAATAGGGACACCGGCTAGCAGAGCTTTAGAGGCCGCCATGCCTCGAGTAGAGTGAGCCTTGACATCCATCGGTGATGGCAGGCCAGAGGACTCATAAGCAGTAGTTATGGCATCCACAATCCATCTACTGATAGTATGCTTTGTTGCCGGGAGCCCCCTCATAGGGGGACTGTAACAGACTAATAGTTGCTCTGACTTAACCCTCTGGGGTCTGAGGGTGTTTTGGGGCCCTGAAAAAGTTTTGACATGCCTTGACATTTGTGCTTTTTTCAGTATGTTAAAAACATATTAATATCCTAAATCTAAATACATTGTAATTAGCACAAATTGGACTACAAAAATATGTAAGCAGCATGAATGTACATTTTTAAGTTTTTGAGAAAACAACGTTTATGCGTGCATAGTGAAAAACTAAATTTTTGGAGTCACTGAAATAAGGTCATCTAACACATACAGAATATTTGTTCTCGGGACTTTCGAGAATTGGATGTGGTAGGCTTGGTTTTTTTTCTACCAAATGATGTGAAAATCATCTAGTTCACTTGTTTTCACAAAACAGTATATAGATTTACATTTTTGAAGACACTTTTTGTTTCGAATGGCTGTATGCGAGAAGGCGTGAATCATCATGAATAATGCTGTGATTTACACCTGAGAAGACAAAGACCTGCATAATGAGCCGCATAATGAGCCATTCAGTCGGATGTTGACTAAGGGGAAACAACAGAAAGAATAAAGGAAAAATGAAAGGACAAAATAAATATTTTGTTTGAAGCGTATTTTGAATATATTTAACTATCACGTAAAATAACTTGAGATTCACTTGTGAGTGCAGTTAAACTTTTTATTAGGAACAAAAGTAATAAACAACACAGAAGTCAAGATGTCGTGGGTGCAATATCCAAATCACTCGCAGGAAACTTGAACACAGGAAAACGGGGAACAGCAGAAACTGCAAAGAAAACAAGTAGATGTGAGCAACACAATGATCTGACAAAGACAGAGCTAACATGGAGAAAATACATACACTACCAGCCAAACTTTTTTATTATTAAAAGTTTTTTTTTTTTTTAAGTGAGCAGTTTTTTTTTACATAGTAAACCTATTTCACAAAATTAGATAATTATTTTTCTTTAAAAAAGTACCTTTGACTGGTAAGTGTATAGGTGTATAACAGTTAGGTGCAAATAAAAACAGTGCAAGATAAATACAGGTGTGAGGTTTGTAATGAAGTGATACAGGAGAAACCACACATCTTCTACCTTTCATACAGATTACTTAAAAAGAGAATATTAGTTTTTTATTTGAATTGGTTTATGTAAACGTAAACATTTCAAGCTTTCTACAAGTATATGCATTATGTTTGTGAGGCACGTAATCACTGAGATTTAGGTTGTTTCATTTATGTGTCAGTGAAAAGATATAACAGAGACAGTGAAGGCAGAGCGCGTGCCCTGTCTGTTTTCTTATTTTCATAAAAGCACAGTGTATACAAATAAAAATATACACTCTACAGTTTCGAATGATGTATTGGTTGTATTTGTACGATCAAAACTGACGGAGAATTTTACATTCTTTTCGGCGTTATTACAAAAGCGTGCCTCAAAACGCGCCGGCGCGTTTTTCGACCAAAGGGGGTCGAAACATCCTGAGACATGAGACATTTAGATGAAGTGAAATGAAACATACTTTATAATGTTTCACTTGCTGTAGTCAGGAAATACAGTTGGCAAAAAGTCTTAACTGGTAAAATGTGTGCACACTCTGTCACAGTAACAACTAACAAGCAGGCTAATAAAAGAAAAAAACTTACTTGTGTAAATATCTCCTCTGCTGGTTCACGCTGTGTCTCATATAATGTTCATCTTCTGAAGTAAGTTTTATTCCTGACAGCCCATCTTCTTCCAGAAAGAACTAACTTGAAAGAAAAGAAACTGCTTTCTCCTTTGTTTACTGTGATGTGGGCGTCTACTTTTGGCGCGGCGCCCTCACGTGGACGATTTGAATTTGAAAAGAGAATAGCTCTTGGGCGTGATCTAATTAAAACTAATGAAGCAGACAAGAGAGACTGGACATCGTGTTGGTTTCATACGGATTACTTTATCACAGAATATTTGATTTCGATATTACATTACTTCACTTGAAAGTATAGATATCAAGCTTCCTCTAGATATATTGCTCATGTCTCTGTGTTGTGTATTGGCTGAGTTATAGTCTATTTTAATGACGCGTTTCTGAATGAAGATCACGGAGATCAACGCGGCAGACAGCACACCCTTTTTGTTTTCTTTATTTTGTAAATTCACAATATTTTTTTGGTTTTGTGAGTATATACAAATAAAAGTAGACCCTTTACAGATTCGATTGATGTACTGCTTTTATCTGTACAATCAGAAATGACCGAGTAATTGAAGTTCCTTTTGGGAAACTGCCACAAAACGCGTATACGCGTGTTTGGACCCCAGGGGGTTAAGCCACAGGGCAGCTCTGTGGACGTATGTGTCCAGTGCTCGCACTGGACACATACAGTTATACTTCCGATGGTCACTCTCCACAAATGGAGGAGGATAAAAGGCCTGTAGGGTGATTGGCTGTGGTACCACTGTTGGAACCTTCGGTACATACCCGGGTCTAGGGTAGAGGAACGCTTTGGCCAAACCAGGCGCAAAGTCGATATAGGAAGGGGCCACTGAAAGGGCCTGAAGGTCTCCTACTCTCCTCAGAGAAGTAAGAGCCAACAGTAGCGCCATCTTAATTGTAAGGAAGCGATCTGAAATCTCCTCTATGGGCTCGAATGGAGGCCGAGAGAGGGCTTCAAGCACCACAGCAAGATCCCACGATGGGGTTCTGGGTGTCACCCGAGGCCTTATCCTGAGTGCACCATGAAGGAAACGTGTGACCAGCGGGTTCCTGCCCACTGACAAACCACCAAACGGGGTGTGGAAGGCCGATAACGCCGCCACGTACACCTTTAGGGTGGAGTGGACTAGCCCTGTGGAGAGGCGAGACTGCAGGAACTCCAGCACTGTACCAACCGGGCAGTGAACTGGGTCAGCGTGTCGCTCTTTACACCACAAGGTGAGAACTCTCCACTTAAGGTCATAAAGTTTCCTAGTAGAAGGAGCTCTAGAGTGAAGGATGGTCTCAACAACCTCGGCTGAAAGACCACCGTCTATGAGGTGCGCCCCCTCAGAGGCCACACCCACAGTTTCCACTTCTCCGGGTAGGGGTGGCAGATTGCGCCCCCAGCCTGAGAAAGAAGGTCCTTCCTGACTGGAATCTCCCATGGAGAGCCGTCGAGGAGGGAAATGATGTCCGAGAACCATACTCAGGCCGGCCAGTATGGGGCTACCAGCAGTAGACTGACTCCGTACCGGCGCACTCTTTCTAGAACTCCTGGGAGCAGAGCGATCGGGGGGAAAGCGTACAGACGAAGCCTCGGCCATGTCTGTACCATGGCGTCCAGCCCCAGCGGAGCTGGAGGCGCTAGAGAGTACCATAGGGGACACTGCGATGTCTCTAGAGTCGCAAAGAGGTCCACTTGAGCCTGGCCAAACACTCTCCATATCTGCTTCACCACCTCGAGGTGAAGCATCCATTCCCCGGGCCTCGGCCCCTGCCTCGACAGGATGTCTGCTTCCACGTTCAAATGCCCCGGGATATGAACTGCACTTAACGAGAGGAGTTTCCCTTGGGACCACAGGAGGATATGGTATGCCAGCTTGAACAAGGGGCGTGAACGCACCCCCGCCCCCCGGTGGTTGATGTAATACACCACCGCTGTGTTGTCGGTGCGGACTAACACATGGCGGTTCCTCAGGTCTGGGAGGAAATGCCTCAAAGCCTTGAAAACTGCCAACATCTCTAGGCAATTGATGTGCCATGAGAGATGATGACCAGTCCACAGGCCGGAGGCCGAGCGGCCACTCATGACCGCTCCCCACCCGGTGAGGAATGCGTCTGTCACTAGTGTGACGTGGCGACACAGAGCTCCCAGGACCGGGCCCTGAGATAGAAACCAAGGTTTCTTCCACATGCTCAGGGCACGAAGGCAGCGCGGCGTGACCTTGATCTTGCGGAACGGATTTCCCCTCGGGGAAAATCCCTTGGTCTTGAGCCACCACTGTAGCGGCTTCAGGTATTACAGTAGGCCAAAAGGTATTACGTTGGCTGCTGCTGCCATGAGACCTAACAGTACTTGAAACTGTTTGACAGTGAGTGACAGGCCTAGCCTGACCGCATTGACTGCAGTGAGGATCGACTCGATCCGAGCAGGAGACATTCGTGCCTGCATCGTGGTCGAATCCCATGCAACACCTAGATAAGTGGTTCTCTGTAAGGGAGACAGCACACTTTTCTTGGCGTTGAGCCTCAACCCCAGATTTTTCATATGAGCGAGAACAACATCTCGATGCTGAGCCGCTAACTGTTCTGAACTGGCTAAAATCAGCCAGTCGTCTATGTAGTTGAGTATGCGGATGCCCTGGAGTCGCAGAGGAGCCAGCGCAGCATCCACACACTTAGTGAATGTGCGGGGTGAGAGTGCTAGGCCGAAAGGAAGAACTCGATATTGGTAAGCTTCGCCCCTGAAAGCGAACCTGAGAAACTTCCTGTGCTGAGGAAGGATGGAGATATGAAAATATGCGTCTTTGAGATCTATCGTGACAAACCAGTCCTCGGACCTGATTTGAGACAGGAAATGCTTGATATTTAACATTCTGAACTTCAGTTTCATGACTGAGCGTTTCAGAAGTCTGAGATCTAAGATGGGCCTCAGCCCTCCATCTTTCTTGGGAACGATGAAGTACCGGCTGTAAAACCCGGATTCTCTGTGCTGAGGAGGGACCACCTCGATGGCCCCCTTCCTTGGAAGAGAATTTACTTCTTGTTCCATACCCAGAACCTGCTCTGGGCCTACCAGAGTAGGAAATACTCCGCTGAACTGAGGCGGAGGAGCGCCGAACTGGATTTGATATCCTTTCTCTACCGTACGAAGGACCCATGAAGACACATTCGGCAGTAGTTTCCACACTGCCAGAAAATGTACTAAGGGAACCAGCCTCTCGAGACTGGTCTCTGGTAGAGTTTGAGGAACTAATTCGGTGGCCTGTAACAGCTGACTGGCAAGCGACACCTGAACTAATTGCTCTGAGGACCCCCGTAGGGGTGGCAAACTTACTGAGTCCGCTACGATGTCGGGCGGAAACCCAAGCAGAGGTTTGCGGGAGACTGCCGCGCCCTGAAACACTGGCAGGGTTAGCTGACTGGTCTCCTGAGGGCCCCGAGGAAGAGTGGGCACCATATAGTGTGGTAGACCCGCTTCTTCCCCGAGAGGGGCTGCCCTCGATGGCCCTCCGCGACCACCAGGGCTGCCATAGACCGCCCAACAGCACGGGCGGTCTCCTTGGTGGCGCGGAGAGCTAAATCTGCTGTTCGCCTCAGCTCAGAAACGTTTACCTCCCTGCCATCGTCTAAATCTTTTAACAGGTCAGCCTGGTACGCCTGCAACACAGACATTGTGTGCAGACAAGAACCAGCCTGACCTGCTGCCACGTACCCCTTGCCCAGCAAGCTAGATGTAATTTTTAATGGCTTGGTGGGCAAGGTTGGAGCCTTCAAAGATGATGCCGCAGCGGGCGACAGATAGCTTGCTAGCGTCTGCTCAACCCTGGGCATCATCTTGTAGCCGTGCTCCTCTACCCCTCCTACATTACCATAATAACCGGAGGAGGGGGTGAAGACACGGGCTGAAAATGTTTTTTCCCATGATCTCGACAGCTCACTGTGGAGATCAGGGAAAAACGGAAGGCTCCGCCCTGGAGGTGGCTTGCGTGTCCGCAGAAAGCGCTCATCTAACTTGCTTTCGTGCGGCTCATGACTGTGCTCGGCGGGCCAGCTGATGTTAAGCCTGGCTACCGCACGAGTTACCACCTCCAGGAGCTCCTCAAACTGCGGTGACTTAACAGGCGGTTGGGGGAGATCAACACTTTCTACGTCAACCTCCTCGGAGGAAGACAAGAGAAGTGTTGAGACCTCCTCCCGGGGGGGAGAAACCGCAGTGCGGGCTTCCACATCCAGGAGGAGATCAACCGATCCGCCGGGTGAGGAAGGAGATAGGGGATCACCCGTCTCCATTCCCTCCAGCAGATCGAGCTGCGAACCCCACGAGTGCAGCTGCCGCTCCGCCTTAGCGGAAGCGGGGCCAGACCCACGAGGAATGCTGGTGAAGGCTCCCTCCTCGAAGAGAGCCCTCCGGGAACGGAGCACCCGCAGTGGAAGGCGCTCACACTGCGGACAGCCAGCCCCCTCGAGGGCTGACTGAGCATGCTCCGCTCCTAAGCAGAGAACACACAGACTGTGTGTATCCCCACCAACGATGAATCGCTGGCAGGGAGGAACACACCGTCTGTGTGACTGCTGCACCGCCACAAACTTCTTTCCCCTTTTTGACATTGCTCAAATAAAAGTTGTGCAAACTGGCACAGAAAAACAGCAATGCAAAAACCAGACAAACAGACCAACATAGAGCGCTTCGCTGAATGACAAAAGCTGAAGCCGGATTGAAACGCACGTGCTTTTATACCTCCTGGTCGCATTATGTCACCACATCGGTGACGTCACTCCCGTCATCCTATTGGTTGTAGACTGATTCAGAGCCAGGTTCGCCAATGGCATTCCCCAAAGCGTTGATGACGCAGTGTAGAGTTCCCGAAAGGGAACCAGATAATATGCTTTTCGAATAAGAAAATTAATGTAATGTAGTTAGATTTATCAAAATGTGGATGGACTCAAAGTTAAACTTCAAAATACATACTGTGAAACAAAAGGAGAATCAAGCTGACGTGGGGATAAACATAGGAATGACGACAGAGACTGGGCACTAGACACTAGGAAACACAGTGCTTAAGTAATAAGGACTAAACAAGGATAAAAAGGTAATACAGGTGAATCAAACGGAACTCGTTTGCGACGGTGGATGCTGCAGTGGTGCGTGAGGGTGCTGAGGGAAGCCCCACCCACTGCACCGCCGCTGAGGGCGAGTTGTCGCAGGACTCTGGGAATTTATTAATATGGATATATACCTTTGTATCTCCACCACGGTCGCCAGAGCCATCTGCTCCGCCTTGGCCCTCTGAATCCTCTGCGTCACCCTGGTTTGCCTGCTCTCTGTCTCGGGCTCCAAAACCACCTTCATCATGGCTGCGGCCTGGCTCCCACCTGGGTCCTTCTGCTCCAAGTCCCACCTGTCTTCTCCCTGGCTGATCCCTCCATCTGATCCACCCTGGCTCCTCCTGTCTCCTCCCTCCATCATCTCCACCCTGGACCCTGTTTGTTGTCCTCCTCCCAGTAGTCTGTCCTCTGCCCAAACCTCCACCTGGGTTGTCTGCCTGCCTTTATGCCAGCCTTTCACTGTCCCGTCACCATCCCTTCCTCCTCTCCTTGTGTCCTCCATCCCTCCCTTTGTTCAGTCAAGAATATTTTTAGAGAATGTTGGGAGTATGAATATAAAGAATTTGCAAGTGTTGGTTTGATTGTAGTGAAGGAAGCACAGATAATGGGTCTAGATGAGATTGATATTGCACTATCAGTGGCCATCCCATCCCATACCTCCCTGGTTGTTTCCATTTGTTGATTTAAACATCCATAAAGAAATTAAAAGCATCAACATGAACACTTTCAGTTGTGCAACAATAAATAAATCATGCATATTATTCAGTATTGCAGATATACACAGACGGTCTGAAAGTACAGCAGTTGCAATCTATATACTCAAATTAAACAACAAAATTGCCAGGAGATTCTCTGATCATGTATCTATATATACTTCTGAATTATTAGCCATAATTCTTGCACTGCAGTGGGTTGAAGAGGTCCAGCCTAACACAGCTGTGGTTTGTACAGATTCAGTCGTGACTCTGACAAGTTTACAGAGTGGAAAATCAGAGGCACAATAGGACATATTATATGAAGTCTTACAGAGTATATACAAGATAAGGCAGTAAAAGGTTACTAGTTTAATTTCTTTGTGTGCTGGCTCATGTTGGAGTAGAGGGGAATGAGAGTGTTGACTAGCTTGCAAAGAAGGTCCTGGAACAAGTTGAATTCCAAATAACAACTAGAAGCTAAAGTTCAATAACAAACTTTAAATGTTGGCTTGGCAAGCCAACCTGGGCAGCCTTGGGGCAAAAAAGCCAGAGCATCATGTGTCTGAGTTCTGGCACCTAAATGAAACACTGTAAAACTTCTTTGTCTTTGAACTGAGCTCTTAAAGATTTGTTATCCTGTGGCCTCCTCTTGTAGACAACATTAGCATTATGAACCACAGTAACATTCACAGCATTCCACAGCGAGTGCCATCCGTCAGCTCACGTTCTCATGAAAGCCGACACAAGGCTTTAAGTTTTACATGAAGCAGATCGCAAACACCTGAATTTAGCTGTTGAAGCATTCTGATGGGTGGATGGAATGAAATCGCTGGAATATTTAAATTTTAAAGGGGGTCAAATTCGTGCAAATGATCTAGTTTTATGAGCACGTACACAGAATGTATGCGTTGAAGGCACAGCTTTCAGTTTTAAATAAAAGCTTACAAACACCTGGATTTATTTTCATTTTACCTACTTTCACTTTGAAATCGGTGGAAGAGCACTGCCCTCCTCTTCAGTGGAATGGAATTGCTCCTTTAGAGGGGGCATTTTTTCTCAGCCAATGTAAGTCTATGGGAATTTTTTCATGTTCAAAAATTTATAATAAATAAACTGTAAATCTGATCAGTCTATAAAGATATAGCAACAATCTCGTGGTAGGGCCCAGGGCTCCGCCGAGTTTGGGGCTTGTGGTGTTAAAGCCCTAGGAGGAGTAGCTTATAGAAAATTTAGTCTCAGAAGATTAATAATAATAAGCTAAATTTCGATAACAAACTTTAAGAGCCAAACTGGGCAGCCTTGGGGCAAAAGAGCCAGAGTACGTGTGTCCGAGTTCTTTCATGTAAATGAAACACTGTAAAAAAGTCTTTGAATTGAGATCTGTTATCCTGTGGCCCCCTCTTGTGGACAGCATTAGCATTATGAAGCACAGTATCATTTCACAGCATTCCAGAGCGTGTGTGAGCTGTCAGCTCCCATTCTCATGTAAGCAGATGCAAGGCTTTAAGTTTTGCATAAAGCAGCTTGCAAACACCTGAATTTAGCTGTTGATGTGTTCTTATGGGTGGATGGAATGAAATCGCTGGAATATTATAATTTTAAGGGCAGTATAATGCGTGCAAGTTAGTTTTGTGAGTACGTACACAGAATGTACGCGCTGAAGGCAAAAGTGAAAGTAGGTAAGAGGATTGGAATTGCTCCTTTAGAGAGGGCATTTTTTCTCAGCCATTGTAAGTCTATGGGAAATTTTTCATGTTCAAAAATGTATAATAAATAAACTAAGTCTGATCACTCTAAAAAGATATAGTAACAATCTCATGGTCAGGGCCCAGGTCTCTGCCAAATTTGGGGCTTGTAGCCTTAAAGCCCTAGGAGGAGTAACGTATAGATGTATGTGGCCCAGTTCAATAACAAATTTGTTTGTGAATCACATAATTACTGCTTCTCAGCTAACTCAGAAGTCCTCTGAGAAATGTAGTCATGTCTGGATATGTCAGATTCATTGCTTCATTGCAGGAGATTCATTGCTTAATTGTTTGGTGATCCGATTCTCAGACCGCTCGCTCCACTTTTTCACGGATATAGGCTATTTTGACATATCCGACAAAACAATAACATATAAGTGTGAAAGCATATTAAAAATAATCCTACATGTTCAGTATTATGAATATTTCTATTCAGGTGTCACTATTGTCCTGTTAGATATTTAGTCTCACTACATTCCCAGTGGATCATTTTGCAATGAAAAGTACTTTTTTATAACTAAAGGGGTCATCGGGTGCCACATGCACTTTTACAAGCTGTTTGAACTGAAATGTTTGTTAGGAGTGTGTGTACACAACCACCATAGAATGACAAAGATCCACCCAGTAGTTTACTTTTAATTTAGTAAAATAATTTGCCCCTTCTCAAATCGAGCCGTTCTCAAATGCCTGTCGTTGTGCCGTCACACTGACAGAGGCCGCTCCTGCGACAGATAATAGACAGTAGTGTTTTAGTATAGACCTGCCCAGAGTCAGAATAAACTGACAGCACAGAGGGAATGTGGCCACCGATCTACCTAAATAGGTTCCTGTTTAAGCGAATCGTTTCTCACCATTATATGAGAAGCTGCTGCTGAAAAATGGATCTGTATCAACTATTCGTATTCCTGTCTCATCTCCACCAGAAGAAGTGAGTGTAATTTCCTTTTCTATGAATCTTTGCTAAACGCCTTTTCTAATAATGTGCTAAAGTTAGCGCGTTTCACGATGAATGAAAGTGTAACTTACATGCTCAGAGAACATGATTATGTCATCTTCTCTATGTAAATCCGTCTCAATATAATTCATAATCGCACGTTTATAATAAACAATGCGTTAAGGTTATACCTCAGTAAACACACCGCATTTGTATCTCTCTCAGTACACTACTGCCAGCACATACAAAGATATCAAAGTGACATTAAGTTTACTAATCATTCAGAAACACCTTGTTCGTCGGTGTCATCTTGTTCCGGGTCCAACTCCGGTTCAAGTTGATATGGTTGCACAGATGTGTTTTCAAAGTCTGGTGCGACTATTATTTCCCCAAATAAACCCTCAGCTGGCTAGTGTCTAGGCAACACCCCGTGTGCTATGTAATGACACACCCCACAGAACTGAAGGGCGGGGTCAGCAGTGGTTCAGATCATTTAAAGGGCCATGTACTGATATTGCCTGCAAAGAACAGAACTCAGTAACTCTGTTAAGAATGATAAAGATTGATATTTAGTTTTTTTTTTTTTTTTTTTTTTTTTTTTTGCAGTGTTGAACATTGTAGCCAATCACAGACAAGTCTGCTGAGCATGTCAACACAATGGCCAATGTGTATGTAGCCAATCACAGACATGTCTGTTCAGCATGTGAACACAATGGCCAATGTTTAAGTTAGTGAGAATCCGGCTATTGAGTTTTTACTTTTACTTTGGTACCATGACAACAATAGTTTGTAGATTAGTGAGAGTATTAAATTGTGAATTCAGCATTTTTAATTGAACCTTTAATTATTACAAACATCATTTGTGGGAACTCAAGCTGCATCCAAAAATGCTATGGGAACACCTTCAGCAAGACCACACTCTGAACACATGTGTAATCAGTCCAACGGAGAAACGAGACGTGACGGGCAGGTGACATAAGACCAGGAAGCTGTAAAAGTATGCGTGTCTCGATATCTCTCTGTTTTTGTGTGCTAGTTTTCACAACTTTTGTTTGAGAGAGATATGTCTAATAAAAAAGCGGAGAATAAGGGCCATAAAAAGCAGCAGCAATTCATTATGTGCGTTCCTCCCTGCCCTTGTTTCATCACCGGTGGCGATACACACAAACTGTGTTGCTTGCTTGGAAATGAAGCATGCAGAGTCAGCCCTTGAGGGAGCTGTTTGGCGAATGTGTATTCGCTCCCAGAGGGCTCTCTTTGCGGTGGTGCAGGTCCCGCTTCTGATGAGGCATAGCAGCGTGTAGCGTTTTATAGCTCAAAAGGGAAAATATTTATGATTAATTATAACTGGTTATAATTAATTACAAATATTTAGATCAGATCTCAGAATTAACCGTAGCAGAATTAATATTACAATTATTTGATCCGTTCGTCCGCCGAATAGATAGTATAATCATTTATCAATTCTAGGAAGAATTACGTTTCTGGCCAAGAAAGAGTAACTTTCCTACTTTAGTCAGTACTAGCAATAATTCAGTGAGATCCACATATAGCATGTAGCAAAATCAGACATTCAGGGACCTCGGATTATGAGCAGCACTCAGAGACAATAAATTGTGAAATATAGGGTATTTAATAAATGAATCTACGGTGAACGTACAACTACTAATAAAAACACATATATATACAAAGAAAGGAATTAAATGAGGAAAGAGAGAGAGAGAGAGAAGAAGAAGAAGAAGAATGGTAGTATTTAGTATCAAATAACCACAACCTAATGAGAATCATCAAAGAATCAATTCACCTTAAAAAGGGGCTCAACTTAAACGCATCTAAAATAGCGGTAAATAGATACTTGCATTGGCTTTGTTTGCTGAACAAGAGTCTTGATGCGGTAAACAATGGAGATTCTTGATGGATTCCGTTAAGAGAGTGAGCTGGAAGTTTCTGTAGTTCTTCTGAAGATAGGGAAATCCACAACGAGTCTACAAAGTTATTTGAAGATAAAACTACCGAAAGTTAGACTCAGTGATGAGTCTTGGAGAAGATCCAGAAGGTTGAAGAAAAGCTGAAGAGACTGCTGAAGAAAAAAGAAAAAGCCAAGATCTGCTTGAGCCCAGATCTTTTCAAATGTTCTCTGTCACACCCACGTTTGGGAGGACCGGCCAATCCAAAGCTTGGATTTTTGAGCGGGACAACTTTCTTGGCATATTTATGGGCCAAGTGGGCATGGGTTTTATCTGGGAATGCATATATGGGTCCTGCATGGCATATTTATGGGCCAAGTGGGCATGGGTTTGAACTGGGAATGCATATATGGGTCCTGCATGGAATATTTATGGGCCAAGTGGGCATGGGTTTGATCTGGGAACGCATATATGGGTCTTGAATGGCATATTTATGGGCCAAGTGGGCATGGGTTTGATCTGGGAATACATATATGGGTCCTGCATGACATATTTATGGGCCAAGGGGGCATGGGTTTGAACTGGGAATGCATATATGGGTCCTGCATGGCATATTTATGGGCCAAGTGGGCATGGGTTTGAAATGGGAACACAAATATGGGTCCTGCATGACATATTTATGGGCCAAGTGGGCATGGGTTTGATCTGGGAACGCATATATGGGTCTTGAATGGCATATTTATGGGCCAAGTGGGCATGGGTTTGATCTGGGAATACATATATGGGTCCTGCATGACATATTTATGGGCCAAGTGGGCATGGGTTTGATCTGGGAATACATATATGGGTCCTGCATGACATATTTATGGGCCAAGTGGGCATGGGTTTGAACTGGGAATGCATATATGGGTCCTGCATGGCATATTTATGGGCCAAGTGGGCATGGGTTTGAACTGGGAATGCACATATGGGTCCTGCATAGAATTTTTATAGGCCAAGTGGGCATGGGTTTGAACTGGGAACACAAATATGGGTCCTGCATGACATATTTATGGGCCAAGTGGGCATGGGTTTGATCTGGGAATACATATATGGGTCCTGCATGACATATTTATGGGCTAAGTGGGCATGGGTTTGATCTGGGAACGCATATATGGGTCTTGAATGGCATATTTATGGGCCAAGTGGGCATGGGTTTGATCTGGGAATACATATATGGGTCCTGCATGACATATTTATGGGCCAAGTGGACATGGGTTTGATCTGGGAACGCATATATGGGTCTTGAATGGCATATTTCTGGGCCAAGTGGGCATGGGTTTGAACTGGGAATGCACATATGGGTCCTGCATATAATTTTTATAGGCCAAGTGGGCATGGGTTTAAAATGGGAACACAAATATGGGTCCTGCATGACATATTTATGGGCCAAGTGGGCATGGGTTTGAACTGGGAATGCACATATGGGTCCTGCATAGAATTTTTATAGGCCAAGTGGGCATGGGTTTGAACTGGGAACACAAATATGGGTCCTGCATGACATATTTATGGGCCAAGTGGGCATGGGTTTGATCTGGGAATACATATATGGGTCCTGCATGACATATTTATGGGCCAAGTGGGCATGGGTTTGATCTGGGAACGCATATATGGGTCTTGAATGGCATATTTATGGGCCAAGTGGGCATGGGTTTGATCTGGGAATACATATATGGGTCCTGCATGACATATTTATGGGCCAAGTGGACATGGGTTTGATCTGGGAACGCATATATGGGTCTTGAATGGCATATTTCTGGGCCAAGTGGGCATGGGTTTGAACTGGGAATGCACATATGGGTCCTGCATATAATTTTTATAGGCCAAGTGGGCATGGGTTTAAAATGGGAACACAAATATGGGTCCTGCATGACATATTTATGGGCCAAGTGGGCATGGGTTTGAACTGGGAATACATATATGGGTCCTGCATGACATATTTATGGGCCAAGTGGGCATGGGTTTGATCTGGGAACGCATATATGGGTCTTGAATGGCATATTTATGGGCCAAGTGGGCATGGGTTTGATCTGGGAACGCATATATGGGTCTTGAATGGCATATTTATGGGCCAAGTGGGCATAGGTTTGATCTGGGAACACATATATGGGTCTTGAATGGCATGTTTATAAGCTAAGTTTGGTTTGAACTGCAATTTTACTAATTTACTAATTTACTAATTTTACAGAAAATAACTAACTTTTTTACAGTAGTTTTCTGTGATTTCAAATTACATTCATAACTTAGTAATATTACTAATAGTGGTGGGCTGTTATTGGCGTTAACGTGCTGCGTTAACGTGAGACTCTAATCAGGCGATAAAAAGAATATCGCCTTTAATCTATTCTCAAAGTTGGGTTGGGAACTGGGTCTAAACTACGCAAGATATGATGACTTTCACCTTGATATTTTAGTGTGGATGACGTATACCTAGCCACTGTAGGAGGTGAGAACGAGTCTTCAATCTGTGTGTATGCCTACTGTGAGTGTGAAATGACCACATCAAACGAGACGTGCAAACATGGATGCACCTATGAAGCCGCCGGGTTTGCTTCAGGGCAGGTGCGTTTCTAGACCCTGCACGTGCCCCAGTAAAATCTCAAGTTTGAGTTATAATTTACTTTGATAATCCCAAAATAAAGACATTAAACTATATGCAACAACTGAATTGACGCTTCTAAAAGCAACGCAGTTTAATCGAAGACTATGCACACAGATATCCATGCCCGCACGCGTCTGTGTATTTAAGGGGAACGCGCACGTCGTGCAGCCTTTTGCGAAGAAGTACTTGGTTACACAAGTTTGTATAGTTAATTATGTTGTAAATGCAATTGTCAAGCAGTTTGTGATGCATTTTGGAAACAGGAGATGAGTGCCTGGTCTAATGTGCCACCTGGCTTGAGAAACCCATTCTCAAAGACTACCTTTTAGTCATTATTTGGGTAGCACACATATTCGGATAGCCTTCAGCAGAATTCAAATTAGCCATTTTAATCTAGATTAATTTCAAAATTACAGTGAGATTAATCTAGATTTAAAAAAAAAATTATCAACCAGATTGAGAACCTTTGGAGCATCCTCAAGCAAAATAACTATTAGGTTGAGAAGCAGTTCACATCAAAACAGCAGCTCTGGGAGGCTATTCTGACATCCTGCAAACATATTCAATCAGAAACTCTCCAAAAACTCACAAGTTCAATGGATGCAAGAATTGTGATAGTGATATCAAAGAAGGGGTCCTATGTTAAGATGTAACTTGCCCTGTTAGGATGTTTTTGATTGAAATAGCTTTTGATTTCAGTAAATATGACCACCTAATGCTGCAAATTCAGAAAATGCCAATTTTCAGTTCTTTACAACCTATAAAATGTTTTAACTCTGTTGTGAATAATAATTTGGAACAGTGCATTTTCAGTTTTTTATTTTTGAAATAAATACTGTTATCATTAGGAGGTTTTTTTTAATAAAATTCAAATTATGCCCTATGGTTGATGACTTAAAAAATTATACTGACTGTCATTTGCATTGACTAATTATGAAAATCGGAGAAAGATATAATTTGCATAATAATTTGGAACACGGTGTAATTTGAAAGTAAATCTTATTAGTTTTTATTTAGATGTATTTTACATTAAAACTCTGTAATTCTAAAAAAGTAGAATATGTATAAAATAGAAAATCAGTCTTAAAATCCACAAATCATGTAACCATGCAATAAAAATGCATTTAATTTTTTTTTTTTTTGTACAAAGAAAAAATTAACCAATAAAGAGTGAGTGTATAATTTATTTGCATTAGTCGTGTCAAAAAGCAATACCACAGTAGTCCAAATGACAATACGTTTGCAGTCCTCTCTGGTGGAATATACAGTAGGATGATAATTTAGTGTGGGAAGCAGTGAATAATTCAAGTTGTTAAATGCTGAAAAGGCTATAGCGAATTCACTATAGCTCAGTTGACGCGCTTTCTTATTTAAATCATGCATTACTGGCTGAAAGTGAAACACGGCAAATTGCAATCTATGACGGTACTGGCGACAGCCAATGAGCGTTTGATTATCGCTGCCTTTGATTATTCTGGCCAATGACTAGTAGGGAGCCGTTTCCCGGTTAAATTTGAATATGCTGATCGGCTTCTGTTGCAGTCTGTTTCGGTCGTTCCTCTAGCAACGACTTTCACGTGGATTATTTTACGTCTGACTGTTTAATTCATATTTTGAGCGAGTTTTGGTTGTGGGATAAAGATTGAGAACAAACAAACGCGAATATGGACTTTTACCAGCAGCTAAAGATCATGCAAACTGCAAAAGGTAGGTACCTTTTACTATTATATAAAGTTCTATAGACTGTTACACTAGTTACATTAAGGTACTGAAGTGATATACTAATCGCGATTACATATCTTAGTATCCTCCCAGTGTGTGTTACAGTGTTTTGTTAGTATTAACTAATACTGTTAGCTGCGGCTAGGCGGTAACTTTATATTTATGTCTTGCCGAACATATGTAGTGAAAGAAATCTGCAGCTCACTTGAATAGTCAAATACAGACAGTTTACTTAAGATGTAATTGACCTAAATACAGTCACTAATGTTTTGATTCAAGATTAACAAACCAGGTTAGGTGTCAGTTACTGGATCTGTGCATTTTCTTCTTAAAGTTACAGTATAATTAAGCTTAACGTTACCAGTCGGTCTTAATTATAATCAAACAACAAAATTCTAAAGAGAAAATCATTAAATGTACTTAACTTGCCTTTGTATTAGTCCTATTGTTTGTAACTACTTTGATCGTATGTTGAATGCAATACAATATTATAAATAACTATACTGTGATGTATTACTATTGTGAAATAATATGGTCATATCGTGCAACCATGCTAGTTTTAAGATCAAACTCACAAAATGTGACAGAACTTCAAAATGAGTAACCTAAGAACACTGTTATGTGAACTCATCTGACAGAGAGAGGACCTGAGTGAAAGCATGATCATTGGACTCCATGGAGAAGAATACTAGATGTAAACCAGGATTTTGGATCAGCTGTGCAGATTTGTATGGAGCCGGTGAGTACATTTTCGCAAGCCCATGTCTGTCAGTAAGTAGATAATGTCTTATCAAACAAATTAATTTTAATTTAATTGATTGCTTGTGTGTGTTTCTCCTTATGATCCAGAAGTTTTGGGAATGAAAATCTTCTAATCTTCAGAGGAAGTAAGTATTCATTTTACATTAAGACTCACTAACATTAATTTATTTTTAAAGGAAAGTTCGTAGTATTTTTCTTCAGTTTTTGTTTTAAATTTGTTTTTGTTTTGTTTTTTACCCCCAGCTGATTCAGCTGATTCCTGTCCATTTGGGGAGGACTGCTCTTTATCTGGTGTGTCTGTCACTTCTGGTGCAGAGTCATGGACCTTTTGTTGTATGTTTTGTTTTACTTATTCTCACACTACATTAATTATCAGAGCTACAGTGGTGCCCAAAATTATTAGAACAATAGTATTTAAACTACCTTAACTAATGGTTTAAACTTATTTATTTCATTTGCTATAGTGTGTCAGTATGAAATATCAGTTTACATTTCCAAGCGATCTTTTTGCCATTAATTATAATAATCAGTGACACAATAAGTATGAAAACAAACAGTGCTTCGCACAGAGGTCTAATCTCATCATTTAAATCCAGAAGAACTGTGGCAACATCTCCAAGATGCTTAAAGAAACCTACCAGCAAAGCAGTACTGTTAAAAGTTTTAAGCACTTGTGTACAAATTCTGTAAAATGAGAATGTTGATAAAAATGTCATAAATGTTTTCTTTATCAATTAACTTCTTTTAACTAAATTAAATCAACATTTGGTGTGACCATCATCTTGTGTTTAAAGCAGCTTTTGAACACTTGGTGCACTTGCGGATAGTTTTTCAGGTTTGCAGGTGGGTCTCTTGAAGCATCTTGGAGACGTTGCCACAGTTCTTCTAGATTTAATCTGTCTCAGTTCTGTTTCTTCATGCCATTCTGTGCAGAGTGGACGATGATAAGATCAGATCTCTGTTTGGAGCACTGGCTGTTGTCAAACTAAAATCTTACTGGATTATTACATTTAATGGCAAAATTAATGTTTAGAAATATAAAATAAATTACCCATTGAAACACTACAGCAAAAGATAGACATGACTGAATTTAAATCATTTTTAGCTGGTAAAAATACTAGTGTTCTAATAATTTTGGACACCACTGTATATGGAGCCCATGGGAGTCAGTAGAATATTGTGGATTAAAATAAAATGATGTGGATGAAATAGAAATGCATTTTCAGTTAAATTTCACCTCGGAGCTCTGAATAACTGGTAATGAAAAATTCAATAATCTAAATTTACATCTGAAACTAATAAAATTGTTAATCTTGACAATTTTGCAGATGTATTGGTTTTGTATTTATTCAGTTTTAAAGGACTAGTTCAATTCTGGCACAAATATTTCCTGCTGATAATTTACTCACCCCTGTGTCATTCAAGATGCTTGTGTCTGTCTCTTTTTCTGTCAAAAAGGTTTTTGAGGAAAACATTCCAGGATTTTTCTCCATATTTAAATGGGAGCCAAGGGGTTGAAGGTCCAAATTTAATTGTCAATGCAGCTTCAAAGGGCTCTACATCATCCCACCCAAGGAATAAGGGTCACTGGGAACTTGTAAAGCCCTTTGAAAGCTGTATTGAAATTTTGAAACCTTTATCCTTGACCTTAATCCCACTGAAGTCCACTATATGGAGAAAAATCCTGAAATCTACTCCTCAAAAACTTGACTTTCTTTTCGACTTAAAGGTGCAATGTGTAATATTTAAGATTATCTCTAGACAGAAATGCAATATAATATAGATAACTATGTTTTCAGGGGTGTATAAAGACCTTACGTAATGAGCCATTATGTTTTTATTAACTTAGAATTATCAGTTTATATCTACATACACCGCGGGTCCCCTCACATGAAAGCCGACATTATGTTTCTACAGTAGTCCTGAACGGACAAACTGCTCTACAGATCGCGTTTCATCACTGTTGTTCAAGCGAAAAAACACTGACACAATGATGAACAAGTAACAGTAATATTCACAATAACATCGTTTTATTTAATTATCAAGTAAATCGAATTCCCTGATTTATAAAAGAAACTTCATTATTCTTTGCTGTCTAAAACGATGACAGCTTAATCCCGTGTCGGCTGCCGTAGCTTCTGTGAAGGGAGGGGTGAGCGGTGGACTAAACCGTTGGTTGCAATTCATAGCCTTACTGCTAGATGCTGCAAAAAATCTACACACTGCACCTTTAAAGAAAGAAAGATATGAACATCTTGGATTACATGGGGGTGAGTGAATTATCAGGAAATATTTTCTAATAGTTTTAAGGTAAACATATATTTAATTAAACGTTTTAATGAAACTGTCCCATGTTCTTTTAATTTAATTGTGCTGTATTTCTTAAAAAATAGCTGAAATGTAAAATGTAAATTTTATATGGCATTTGCACTGACTTTGTATTGCAGACTGTTTTTTGTCTTTTAAATAAAAATGTTAATTTTCCACCTTGAGCATGCTTTGACACTTTATTGAAGTTTTTTTTATTGTAAATATTTGAGGGGGGAGGGGGGGGTGCTGCCGGGGCGTCCGGGTGTGTGACTAGGGCGCGGATTCCGGCACATCCCGGGGGGGCGTCTGGGGCGGCCTGGACCTCCTGGGCGTTGGCTGGCCCCCATGTGGATCCCGGGTGCAAACCCACTTTAAACCCCTTAGGGCAGGTGGGGCCCAAATGGGTCTGTCATGAATTGCCCGATTAAGACCCACATAAGACCCTTACAGATCCCACTTAAAACCCACCTGGGAATCCACGGCGTGCCCCCATGTGGATCCCAGGTGCAAGCCCACTTTATAACCCCTACAGACTGGTGGGCCCCAAATGGGTCTGACATGTATTGCCCGGTTAAGACCCACATAAGACCCTTACAGATCCCACTTAAAACCCATCTGGGCATCCACGGCTAGCCCCCATGTGGATTCCGGGTGCAAGCCCACTTTAAACCCCTACAGACTGGTGGGCCCCAAATGGGTCTGACATGTATTGCCCGGTTAAGACCCACATAAGACCCTTACAGATCCCACTTAAAACCCATCTGGGCATCCACGGCTAGCCCCCATGTGGATTCCGGGTGCAAGCCCACTTTAAACCCCTACAGACTGGTGGGCCCCAAATGGGTCTGACATGTATTGCCCGGTTAAGACCCACATAAGACCCTTACAGATCCCACTTAAAACCCACCTGGGCATCCACGGCTGGCCCCCATGTGGATCCCGGGTGCAAGCCCACTTTAAACCCCTACAGACTGGTGGGCCCCAAAGGGGTCTGACATGTATTGCCCGGTTAAGACCCACACAAGACCCTTACAAATCCCACTTAAAACCCATCTGGGCATCCACGGCTGGCCCCCATGTGGATCCCGGGTGCAAGCCCACTTTAAACCCCTACAGACTGGTGGGCCCCAAATGGGTCTGACATGTATTGCCCGGTTAAGACCCTTACAGATCCCACTTAAAACCCATCTGGGCATCCACGGCTGGCCCCCATGTGGATCCCGGGTGCAATTCCACTCTTTGGGCAGGTGGGGCCCAAATGGGTTTGACATGAATTGCCCAATTAAGACCCATGCAGTACCCTTACAGGTCCCACTTAGTAAGTCTGGGCTTCCACAGCTGGCCCCAATGTAAATCCCGGGTGCAAGCCCATAATGGGGCCCACATTTGCCGCCCATGAAGCCCTCATCTGGGCCCCACATGTCATTGCTGGCTGGGATGGTGGGTCACGAACAGGCTTTGTTGTTAGAACAAGAAGTAAACACTCTCTTGATGAAGGAGGCCATCGAGGTCTGGGTTCTACAGCCGGTAGATCAAGTCTGAGGACTGGTTTGTAACAATAGATTAAAGGGCACATATTTTCACATCTCCATCCTCCCTCAGTACAGGAAGTTCCTGAGATACACTTTCGGGGACAAAGCATACCAATACCAGGTCTTCCTTTCGGTCTGGCTCTCTCACCCCGCACTTTCACCAAGTGTATGGATGCCGCTCTCTCGAAAGCTGAGGCTTCCGGGCATGCGCATACTCAATTATATCAATGATTGGTTGATTTTAGCTCAATCAGAGCTGATGACGGCACAAATCGAGATGCTGTTCACATGAAAGAGCTGGGTTATGGCTGAAAGCCAAAAAGAGTGTGCTATCTCCATCTCAGAGAACCACCTATCTAGGCGTGGTGTGGGATTCAACCATGACACGTCTGTCTCCTGCTCATATCAAAACAATATTCACATCAGTCAGGAGAGTCAGAGAAAGCAAGACACTCATTGTCAAGCAGTTTTGAATAATGTTGTGACTGATGGCAGCTGCGCCCAATGAGATACCATTTGGCCTGCTGTACATGAGACCCTTGCAGTGGTGGTCAAAACCAAGGGGTTCTCCCCGAGAGGAAACCCGCTTAGCATGATCAAGGTCATTCCGAGATGGTTTTGTGCCATAGACATGTGGAGAAATCCTTGGTTCCTGTCTCAGGGCCCGGTGCTGGGAGCTCCTTGTCGCCATGTAATGCTAGTCTCTGAAACACTTTCTACCAGACGTGAGAGACTGCCATGTCTCTCACGTCTCACCTCAGTTGTGGTATTGAGGGTGGAGAGAGTGCTGTACATTCACTCCCCCGACCTACAATCCCTGCCAGACCTGAGACTCGAACCCGAACCGGTTACAAGTCCGACTCTCTAACCATTAGGCCACGGCTGCCCCATACATGTTATTGAAGACATGAGGGGTACAGTCTTTTTTTTTTTTTTTGTAAATTATGCCTTTAACAATTTGCCTATTTAAGCAGCACACTAGGTTTTATACTTACTATCAGAAAATTAACACAAAGAATTTTATCAAACATATATAAGTTGTGTATATTATATTGTTAATGGTTTCTCACCCTCTCAAGATCTGACTGGGATTGATTGTGATCAGATCAGTCTTCAGCCCAACATCACTGTTATTAATGGGAGCCATGTTACACCTGCAACAATCAGAAAAAGGTTCATCAATTAAGATACTTGTTCAAATAAAGATGTTCACTATGTTACGCTGAATAAAACTTAACAAAGGTGTGTGGTTCTGATATTTCTATAATAGTGACATAACATGTGTAAGTATTAAGTAAGGTTCTGTAGTTCAACCTGATCACATAATCAGCACTGTCAATCTCTCTTCCACAATTACTGTTTTTCAGAATCCCTCCACTGCCCACCACAGCACACCGATCCAGATGATGCTCACTCCAGGGAAAAGCCTTCAAACCAAAGCAAGGAGTCCATAAACATGTTGAACAGTGTACATGATACTGAGAACAACCTGTTGTCTATATGCAACAGGTGATGGTATTGTATTGCAGATTTCATATTTAGAAAGCAGGTGATCATTTTGGCTGTATATGACACATACCTCAGGCAGCAATTTGTAAAGTGCTTCATTCATTTTGTAGCTGGGATACACTTCATACTCATAGGGAATTATTTGATGCACAGCTGTGTTTTGCTTCGTCAGGTATAGATGGCCTGTGGCATTACAACAAGAATGCAGTGATGCTCTTATGTAGAGAAGAAGAGAGAGAGAAAGATATGTTTTAAAATGTATGCTATAATTTAAAATTGTACATGGTGTCCTGCAATGTTCTGGCGTATTGTTTACCAATTCCTTACAAAAACCAGTGAGCTGCCAGGCAACATTTTAAAGGAAGTTCCTGCCCTCATTCTCATTACAGCAGAACAATCAAAAAATAAAATGGGTTTGAAATGAATGGGCAAGGAGATCAAAGGTTATCGAAATAATATCTGAAGAAAGATTTCTGAACGAAAGGCAGAACCATAAGAAGGTGACACAAGGGACAGACTCAAACCCAGCCTCCACATTTCACTCAGCTCTACCACAGCTCAATTTTTTGTCCAAATTCTAAGACAGCCTTGCATATATTTAGGGCCCGAGCACTACAGTGCGAGGACCCTATTGGAATTGCTCCGTTTATTATTAGGGCCCGAGCCCAAAAGGGCAACACACGTTGGAATCTGCCGTCGTCCGGACGCCACAGAGGCTGGGACCCGGGCGTGGTTCAGGGCCTCTACAGCGCCCCCTGGAACACAGTTTGAAAACTTGATGTACTGCGCACACATACTTGCACGTATTGATATGAAACTCGGTACACATATAGAACTCATCGAGCTGAACAACTTTTGTACACTATGTCATGGGCTCCACGCAACAGGAAGTGAGATATTTAGGGCTGTTTAAAAAGCGCATGCTCTGGAATTTAACGTACTCCTCCCAGGATTTCTATAGGATTGTCACCAAACTTGGTCAGCATGATCTCAAGACATTGAGGACGCTAAATTGCGAGGGGATTTTTGATATCTCGAACGGTTTGGCCGTGGCAAGGCGACAAAGTTTTGGCGAGAAATGAGAAACAGGAAGTGTCTAATAACTGTTGCACACATTGCCTGATTCTGATGATACTTCACCAGTTTGTTCGTTGTATGATGCCGATTCCATAAATGTGACTATTATGAGTCAAAGTTATAGCGCCACCAACTGGCAAAAGGAAACGTGTCATTTTCAAAATGCTTTGAAATCAGCCTCTTAATTTTACTCGATTTTCTTTAAACTTCATCAAAATCATGTCAAAACATGGCCGATAAAGAATATGTAAAGGAGTCGATGATAAATCAAATGCTGTTGCCATGGCAACGTGTCAAACTTTAAAATTAGATTCCTGTCTTTTCAAGGCAGATAACATGCTTAGAATTTCATGAAACTCAACACACACATCAATATTAATGATAGTTAGACACTGGCAAAAGGTCATAAATGGGCGTGGAGCAGGCACTCTATAGCGCCATCTTTTGACAAAAGTTGGGGGGTTAGTTTTTCCAACAGTCACCAAACTCTGTACTTATATTGTTCTCATCAATCTGGACAACTTTCTAAATCAAACTCATTAGCTAAGACCAACAGAAAGCCGGCTATTTTGATTTGAATGTGGATTTTTTGAAAAATCAGGTTGAAAACAAATTCACACTCCTCCTAAGAACAACCAGCTGTTCACACCAAACTTTTTTAACATGAAGAGAAGATTCAGAAGATGTTAAATTGCGAGCGGATTTTGGATATCTCGAACGGTGTTGACGTGGTGATTTTTTAAAGATGTAGTAAAAAACATAACCCTAATTTTTTATATCTTTAAAGTGCAGCATCCAAACTCTTTAAAACTTTTTTCACACAGAGATCTAATCATTCTGAGCAAGTGCTGGAAATAAATTTTATACAAGCTTCAATGAATTAAAGAAAATTAAAAAAATAACTCAGAAACCTGCTGTCACTCTGGGTGAATGTCTCTACTGTATGTGTGTGCGTTCAGTCAGGCACAGAGAAGCTCATTATTGCAGGGGGGAGGGGTGAGAGGCAGAGAGGGTGACAGAGTAGAGAGCCATCCTACAGACCATCTTTGAACAAAAAATGCACATACTGTATGTAGTGTAATTACATAAATATGTCTGATCTTTGAGAGTCTGATATTTTGAGAAAATATAAAGGGTCACTAAGTCTTTCATTGTTTGTATTTTGCAGTTGTTGTTTTTTATTTATTTTTTACTTAACTGTACCATGAACTTGTCCTATTCAGTCACATAGCAAAAGATTAAGAAAAATACAACTTTTTAGCATGAGCAATTTATCTTCATTGATAGACAATATTTACATAGTGTTATTTATTGAATATAAAATTATAATAATTAAAAAATTCAAGACAAACTTTGACAACAAAACAAACATTGCTGTTATCTCTTCAAAACATCTGAAAACCATCATTTTAAGATCAGTTATATATATATCGCCCCATTAAAATACTCAACTTGATTTTTAATTCACAGTACATAAACTATATATGAATACTTTTTTTAGCTTAATATTAATTAACATTAATAAATGCTATTTATTTATTGGTCATGTTAACTAATATAGTTAATTTTAACAAATGAAACTGGATGGCAACATTTTATATTTTGTGTGTATGTGTCTGTGTGTTGATTTTAAAGTCTAACCCTTTCAATTCTGTAAACTTAAAATCCAAACTAGCAGATGGTTACTGTGAATGCATGTGCCAACTGGGAACCGTCTTCCTTATTGATTCTTAGTTATGTAGCATTTAAGAGTGATGTCTTATAACAGGAGTCACCAGCAAAGCAATATCCACACAAAAATTGTACAGATAGGTAACAATGACATTTAAGCAGAAGTGGTGGACGTAAAGGAAGCAATAATAACATTTTGTTATCATCATGAATCATGTTTTTATCATCATCATCAGAAAATAGGGAAAATGTAGCATACTGGTTCACAGTTGGCATTTATCTGAAGTCCTTGCATTGATTGCATTTAATTAAATCAACATTATATTTGGTCAGTCTGATCTTGAGGCCTTAGAGATGTTAAATTGTGAAGATCTTGAGTTTTCATTAAAGGGCATGTCCGTGGTGGCCTGACAAAGTTTGATGTTTCTGCATAGACATAGAAGTTGTTATAACTTAGCCTGAAAATGTCTGATCTGCCACAAAATTCACAGGTTTGGTAAGAGTCCTGGCCTGAAGACACCTAAAGACCAATATTCAGATATTATCATAGCGCCACCTGTTCGCAGCAGGATATCTCATATATTTCACTAACTCAAACATACCAAGGTCAATCTGCACTAAACTTCATATGTTTGATAATAGTGCTGGCCTGAACACATCTACATGCCAATAATCAGTTATAGGCATAGCGCCACCAGCTGGCAGCGGCAAGTTTGGCACATTTAAATGACTTATGACATATTTTTTCTATATTTACTGTATTAAAAGCATACTGCCCACCGTTTGTTGTTTTCCTGAAGCCACCGGTCGGCGGTGAGCCCAGGTGCGAGGGCCCGTTCATCGCTGCTCGCAGCTTTAATTACTATTATTATTATTTTTTTCAATGTTTTGGGGGATTTCGGGGACCTTAACATACACGAAAACTCTTGAAACTTTGCACACACATTGGAACCTGTGGCCATCAGGGCCGGACAGACTTTGACATAGGGGGTCACCTGGGGGGGGGGCATGGCACAGCGTTAAAAATTGCGACTTTTGAAGGGCTCTGGAGCACACAACGGTTGACCTACAGTCACCAAAATTCATACACATATAGACCTCATCGGGCCGAATAGATTTCACAATCATAGTCCGTGCTTCAACAAACAGGAAGTCGGCTATTCAGGGATGTCTAAAAAGTGCATGCAATGGAATTTGAAATACTCCTACTAGGCCTTTCCACCGATGGCCACCAAACTCGGTCAGCATGATCTCAAGACATTGGGGATGCAAAATTGCCAGGGGATTTTTGATATCTCGAACGGTTTGACCGTGACGGGGCGACAAATTTATGGCGAGAAATGAGAAACAGGAAGTGCCTAATAACTTTGACATACTTTGTCTGATTTTGACCAAACTTCAGCAGTTTGTTCGTCGTCGGATGCCGATCACAGAGATGTGACTATTATGAGTCAAAGTTATAGTGCCACCAACTGGCAGCAGAAAGCGTGACGTTTTTGAAACGCTTTAAACTCAGCCTCTTAATTTTACTCAATTTGCTTCAAACTTCATCACAATAATGTCAAAACACGACCGATAAGAATCTGTGAAGGGCGTTATCCATAACTTTTATCATGTTGCCATGGCAACGTGTCAAACTTTAACTTTAGTTTTTTGTGTTTTTGAGCCACTTAAAATGCTTAGAATTTCATGAAACTCAACACACACATCTGTATTAATGACAGTTAAACACTGATAAAAGCCCATAAATGGGCGTGGAGCAGGCGCTCCATAGCGCCACCTTTTGACAAAAGTTGGGGGGTTACTTTGTCCTACAGTCACCAAACTCGGTACATATATTGGACTCATCAAGCCGGACAACTTTCTAATTTACACCCATTAGCTACGACCAACAGGAAGTCAGCTATTTTTATTTAAATATGGATTTTTGGAAAAATCAAGCTGTGGAATTTGTAATACTCCTCCTAGACCTTTCCACCGATGGCCACCAAACTCGGTCAGCATGATCTACAGATATTGGGAATGCAAAATTGCCAGGGGATTTTTGGTATCTCGAACGGTTTGGCCGTGGCAGGGCGACAAATTATGGCGAGAAATGAGAAACAGGAAATGTCTAATAATTTTGACACACTTTATCTGATTTTGACCAAACTTTAGCAGTTTGTTCGTCGTATGATACCGATCACAGAGATGTGACTATTATGAGTCAAAGTTATAGCGCCACCAACTGGCAGCAGGAAGTGTGTTGCTTGCAAAACGCTTTTAAATCAACCTCTTAATTTTACTCAATTTGCTTCAAACTTCATCAGAATAATACCAAAACACGGCCGATGAGAATCTGTGAAGGGGTCCTTGATACATCAAACGCTGTTGACATGGCAACGTGTCAAACTTTAACATTTGCAGGGCTCTGAACCGGTTTAAGGAACGAAAACGAAAAACGAAAACAAATGACATTAAACAGGAACAAAAACGAAAACAAAATCAATTTTAATCGTTCTGAACAGAAACAGAAACAGAAATTCCAAATTAACCGGTTAATAACGGTATTTTTATCGTTCTCTTTATTATATCAATTTGGCAGACCAAAAACATGAATTCAAATTGTGTGTGCAAATGCGACGGTGACGCATACACCGTGAAATGCCTGCAAAGCAGACGTCATAAGCAGAGCCCTTTGATGCGACGAGCTTAAGGTTACCAAGCACCTGGCTGTTTCATGTGCAAAGGTATGTTTAGGTTTAAGTTATTGTAGCCTAATTAAAACTTGTAGTTAAAATTGTCTATTGTTTTTAGTTCTCTTTTGTTTGAGTGAAAATAGCCTATAATAGGCTATGCATATTAGGTAAGGAATAATTAAGTCAACAGGTTTTTATCGCAGATTAAGCCGTGTGGTCAGAATGTGAAGCGGATGGTCTTGAAAGGGCTTATTTCGCTATAGTATTATCAAACAAGAAAATTGTTTTTAAAAAAATGATTTGCTCATTTGTAACGCGTTTCCAGGCACGCCCATAGCCAGCTATGAGGTCACCGAGGTCCGGCCCTTGGTCATTTTTGTATATTCAAAAATAAAATGCCAAGCTCTCTGAATGATTATAAAGCCGTTTAAACCACCTCATATCGCATGAGTGTTTGCAATTCATGTTGATGCGAGAAGCTAGCGCAGTGAACGGGGCTTGAGAGCGCGTTGAGTGAGAGCGCGTGTGCAGCCTCCGTTTGTTGCCAGATCCACCTATTATACGTGTATTTTTCCAATTTAGTGTGACACTTTGGGACGTTTATAAAGTGGAAAGTTGAACGTTAGTGTTACTGATATATTAATCTTGTTTAAAAAACACAAGCTTTGAACTTATTTCGGATATCTTTTTCTCTGTTTTTGTAATTGCTTGTTTTTCGTAGCAATATCTGGCAACATTGTACTTTCATTAAAAAAATCTTCTGACGCTAGGCTATATGTAGTGCATTTGAGGGTTAATATAGCACAATTTTTTTAACACCTTACTTCGGACCGCGCTAATTTTCAAACCCTGGTTGTGAACTCGTTTACTTTCGGTTTTAAAGACAAGAAGTTCAAATGACACGAACACGGAATTTGGTTTAATCATTTGTAAACATAATGCCAAACATGTTATTAAAAGGCACACACTATCTATCTATCTATCTATCTATCTATCTATCTATCTATCTATCTATCTATCTATCTATCGTGCTGTGCAATAAAATAACGTTATTAACCGGTATTTTTTCTAGAAAACCGTTCTCGGAACGTATTGTTTAATGAGGAACGCAAGAACAGAAACGTTATAATATCGATTCTACTCGGAGTGAACCGAATGGATTTTTTTTCCGTTTTTAAGCCCTGAACATTTGTTTCCTGTGTTTTTAAATATAGCTGTGAATAAATTCATATCACTCATAGCAGAATCAGACAGTTCACACCAAACTTTGTCAACATGATGCCAAGATACTGAAGATGTTAAATTGTGAACGGCTTTGGGACATCTTGAACGATGTTGATGTGGTGATATATGAAAGTAACAATAAAAAAGATGAAGAGTTATTTTCATATATCTTTAAATTGCATTATTCTAACTCATCAAAACTTTTTACATATAAAGAACAAGAAATTCTTAGGAAATACGTGTAGTTTCAAAATGTTATCATGCTCAGAGGCCCCAAAAACATTAAAAGTGTCATATAAATTTGGCAGATTAAAGCTCTAATACCAGGTATGAACACTAGAGGTCCTCATAAGATAAGGAAGCGTTTGACCTCTAATGCTATTTAGCTCATTGTCAGTGTATAAGAATGACAATAATCCATAGAATCAGTTGATATGTACTGTACTGTCAGTGTACTTTTACATAATTATTTTGTATAGGTGCTTAAAGAGCATTCAAATCTTTTTTTATCTTTTAAGGAAAAATTATATAATTTAAATACATATATACACTCTCACTCATAGAACAAAAAATCTTATAAGTATGACACTATACTGCTCAGTTCACTTAATTAGAATGAGAAACAAATACAAAAAGGCCAAAAAAATCAACTAAGTTAATATGTATTTATTTTTAATATATTTGTTTATAATTATTTCACAGATGCTTATAGATTATTAAAATAATATTTAAAAATGCTTGTAGACCATAAAACATGGTAACTATTTAAAATAGGGTCTCTTTTGTTAACAATGGTTAATGAACTAACAAACATGAACAAACAACAAACAATATATTTGTACTCGATTTTCTTCAAACTTCATCAGAATAATGTAAAAGCCCTGATGCATCAAATGCTGTTGCCATGGCAAATAAATAAAAATAAAAAATACATTCAAATATTTGTTTCCTGTGATATTTAAGGCAGATAGCGTACTTAGAATTTCATTTTCCATTTTCAGTTTTCAATGATTTATTATATATTTAAAGTGCAGCATCCTAACTCTTTGAAACTTTTTTCATACAAATAACTATTCATTCTGATCAAACACAGTTCATTTCATAATTATACAAAACTCCACGAATGAAAGAAAATAAAAAAACATATCTGATCTCACTCTGCTCTGCACCCTATGTGTGTGTTTGTGTGGTAAGTGGCTGAGTGGGGATGGGTGGTAAGAGAAAGAGTCAGAGAGGAGGAGAGACAGTTAGGGTTAGTCCAAAGGGTTACTGTGAATGCATGTGCCAACTGTGCACCGTTTTCCTGATGCTATCGGGATGGCGACTGCACAGACGGCGAGGGCCCGGTCATCGCTGCTTGCAGCTTTAATTTTTTTTTTTCAACCGTTGGGGCACTTTTGGGGGCCTTAATATACTCAAAAACTCTTGAAAATTCAAAAACTCTGATCTCACTCTGCTCTGCACTCTATGTGTGTGTTTGTGTGGTAAGTGGCTGAGGGTAAGGAGGGGGGATGGGTGGTATCGCTGCTTGCAGCTTTAATTCTTCTTCTTCTTCTTCTTCTTCTCCAAAATGAAAAGTCTTTTTGAGGGCCTAAACATGCCCGAAAACTCACGAAACTTTGCACACGCATCAGACCTGGCGAAAATTTACATCTGATATGGTTTTCAAAAGTGGGTGTGGCAAAATGGCTCGATAGCGCCACCTATAAAATTTCAACGGAGTGCGCCTCGAGCTACGTTTCACGTACATGTACGAAACTCGGTACACATATGTAACACACCAATACCTACAAAAAAGTCTCCTGGTGCAACATCCGAAACCCAACAGGAAGTCCGTTATATTGAATTTCCTGTACGATTTTTGTGCAGTTTTTGACATTTTCAGACCTCGTACAGTTTTTATCCGATCATCTTCAAATTTGCTGAGTGTCATCATAAGGCCTTTGCGATGTTAAATTGCGAAGCTTTAGAGTTTTCGTCAAAGGGCGTGTCCGTGGCGGCCTGACAAACTTTGATGTTTCGCCATGAAAAAGGAAGTTGCTATAACTCAGGCATACGATGTCCGATCTGCCTCAAACTTCCCATGTTTGATGACAGTCCGGTCCTGAACACACGTCTGTGCCCATATTCAGTTATAGTCATAGCGCCACCTGCTGACAACAGGAAATAACATGTTTAACACTGTTACGGAATCCTAGAAACATATTGAAAAGCGTTAACAAGTCTTAAATAGGCTAGCAACATGCTACAACCATGCTAAAACATGTTAGCAACACTTAGCTAACAGCTAAAGCATGCTATTTATACAAATGCAGAAGGAAATTGCTGTAACTCATGTATATAATGTCGAATCTGACCCAAAATTAATATTCAACATGCTACAAACATAGTAAAGCCAGCTAGCAACACTTAGCTAATATGCTAAAGCATGCTAATAATACAATGAAACAGGAAGTTACTCTAACTCAGGCATACAATGTCCAATCAGCCCCAAACTTAACATGTTTGATAAGAGTCCTGGCCTGAACACACGCCCATGCCCGTATTCAGTTATAGTCATAGCGCCACCAGCTGGTAAGAGGAAGCCACATGTTTAATACTGTTGTGGATGCCTAGCAACATTTAAAAAATATCAACAAGTGTTAAACAGGGTGGCAACATGCTAGAAACATGCTATAACATGTTAGCAACATTTAGCTAAGTGCTAAAGCATGCTCTTAATGCAATGAAAAAGGAAGTTACTGTAACTCAGGCATGCAATGTCCAATCAGCCCCAAACTTCACATGTTTGATAAGAGTCCTGGCCTGAAGAGATATACATGCCCATATTCAGTTATAGTCACAGCGCCACCTGCTGACAACAGGAAGTGACGTTTAATGGTGTTACGGACTCCTAGCAACATATTAAAAAGTGTTAGCAAGTTTTAAATAGGCTAGCATCATGCTAGAATCATGTTAAAACATAATAGCAACACTTAGCTAAGAGCTAAAGCATGATATTAATACAAAGAAAAATAAGTGTAACTCATGCATACTGTAACATGGAGTCAGAGACATTCGGATCCATCTGCAAGGCTTTATTTAGAATCGTCAACAGGCCTGAATAATCACCAGAAAACAGGAACAACGTAGGTAATCCGGGAAACAGTTCAATAGACAGGCAATGGTCGCAATGGCAGGAAGCAGGAATCGTCAACGGGGTACACAGTCCAGAGTCATACACAGATAATCCAACACAGAGATAAACGCTTAGAATTATGACCATTTGGAACGATAAGACTTCGCGAAGAACAAGAGAAAGTCCACGCCTTATAAAGGCGATAACTAATGAGAGAATGGGCCACAGCTGTGATGGAAAAGTACTGGGTCCGTGAGAGAAAAGAGTCCGGGCGGAACTAATATTCGGGAGAAGGTTCCCGCTGTGTTTGGTCGGAAAGGGCCACAGAGGCGCTATTGGTGACAGAGCCCCTCCCCTGCGAGCGGCTCCCAACGCGAGCTCCTACTCGGCGCCGAGGTCTTCCACGGGGTCGAGGAGCGGGTTTCTCCGGGTGTTCCCGGTGGAATGTAGTAGTAAGTTGGGGGTCGAGCATGTCCTTAGAGTTGACCCAAGACCGCTCCTCGGGGGCCGTATCCTTCCCAGTCCACGAGATACTGGAGCACCCCGCCTCGGCGCCGAGAGTCCAAGATCAGGTTGATCTGATAAATGCTCTCGTCTGCGTCCATTAGGGGAGGAGTCTCTGCCGGAGCGGCCTCGTCCTGGTCCCCCTCTCCTCCCGGTTCCACAGCGGGCTTGAGCAAGGAAACATGAAAAGTGGGTGAGATACGGTAATGAGATGGGAGAGCTAAACGGAATGACACAGGAGTGATTTGTCTGAGGATTTTGAACGGACCCACGTACCTTGGACTAAGATTTTTGCAGGGAAGCCGGAGTCTCAGGTCTCGGGTGGAGAGCCAGACCCACTGTCCGACTTGGTATGGGGGAGCGGCTCTCCGAAGGCGATTGGCTTGGCGGGTGATTCGTTGAACAGCCTGACGTAGGTTGGTGTGCGCTAGATCCCAAGTAGCCTCGCTCCTCCGTAGCCAGGTGTCCACTGTGGGGAGGTTAGTAGGTTCCCCGGACCACGGGAATAGTGGAGGTTGAAAGCCTAACACACATTGGAATGGTGTAAGTTGGGTGGAGGGTTTTCTGAGGGAATTCTGGGCGTATTCTGCCCATATGAGGTATTCGCTCCAGTCCTCCTGGTGAAGATGACAGTAGGCTCGTAGGAAGCGGGAGAGTTCCTGGTTTAGCCTCTCCACTTGTCCATTGGATTGCGGGTGGTATCCTGACGTGAGGCTGACGTTTACGTTCAACTGAGACCAGAGGGACCTCCACACACGGGACGTGAATTGGGGTCCTCGATCCGAGACTATGTCTTCGTTTAGGAAGCGGGATGAGGCGGCATGACTTAAAGAACCGGTCAATGATGGTGAGAATCACGGTGTTATGGTGAGAAGGTGGCAAGTCGGTCATGAAGTCGACGGCCAGGTGGGACCATGGTCTCTCTGGGATGGGGAGAGGCTGGAGCAGACCGGCAGGGCGCTGTCGTAGGGATTTGGTTTGGTTGCAAGTGACACACTCCTTGACGAAGGTTAGAATTTGTTGAGACATGGAAGGCCACCAGAATTTATTGAGGACGAGTTCCCTGGTCGCCTGGACGCCGGGGTGGCCGGCACTGGGATTTTCGTGGATGAGTGTCAGTATTCGATGTCGTAGGGGAGCAGGGACGTAGGTCAGTCCCGGAGGAGCAGGATCCGTGGCCAAGGTCTCAGTGATCTCGGCCATGATGTCCCATTGCACGGGTGGAGACGATCTGAGAGATGGGAATGATGGTGGCCGGAGAGGTGTCTGATTGAGATAAGTCGTACTGGCGGGAGAGGGCGTCCGCCTTACCATTCTTGGACCCGGGCCGATAGGTTATGGTGAAGAGAAACCTGGAGAAGAATAATGACCATCTGGCCTGACGAGCATTGAGACGTTTGCCGGTTCTCAAGTACTCCAAGTTCTTGTGGTCGGTTAGGATGAGGAAGGGTATGGTCGAGCCCTCCAACCAGTGTCTCCACTCCTCCAGGGCCGCTTTCATGGCCAACAATTCTCTGTCCCCAACATCATAGTTACGTTCCGTGGGATTGAGTTTGCGGGAGTAGTAAGCACACGGGTACAGTTTCTCTGGGGTTCCCTGGCGTTGGGACAGGATAGCTCCGATGCCTGTGCTGGAGGCGTCCACCTCCACGGTGAATTGACGTTGGGGGTCTGGGTGTTTCAGGATGGGAGCCGAGGTGAACCGAGTCTTCAGATCCTGGAACGCTTTCTCGCAGAGCGGAGACCATGCCAGCTTGTGGGATCCACCTCCACTACGAGTGAGGGAAGTTAGGGGAGCTGCCACTTGACTGAAACCCCGGATGAATCTCCGATAGAAGTTGGCAAACCCCAGGAAACGTTGGAGGTCTTTGACGGTTTGAGGACGGGGCCAATGTAGCACGGCGGAAACTTTGCTATCATCCATCGTGACTCCCTCAGCAGAGATGATGTATCCGAGGAAGGAGACGGTGGAGAGGTGGAAGACACACTTGGGAAGTTTGGCGTACAGCTGATTCTGGACTAGTCTCTGGAGCACTGCCCGTACGTGTTGGATGTGTTCCGATAGGGTGTCGGAGTAGATCAGTATGTCATCAATGTAGACTATGACACACTTGTTGAGCATGTCTCGGAACACGTCGTTGATAAGGGCCTGAAAGACAGAGGGACTGTTGGACAGACCGAAGGGCATGACCAGATATTCGTAGTGGCCAGTCGTTGTGGAGAAGGCCGTCTTCCACTCGTCCCCTGCCCGGATGCGAACGAGATTGTAGGCGCACCTCAGGTCGAGCTTGGTAAAGATGCGGGCAGTGCGGAGTTGTTCCAGGGCTGAGGGTACCAAGGGTAGGGGATAACGGTACTTGGTTGTGACTTTGTTGAGGGCTCGGTAATCGATGCAGGGACGTAAGGATCCATCCTTCTTCTTTACAAAGAAGAAGCCCGCCGAGGTGGGTGAGGTGGATGGTCGGATGAACCTCTTGGCGAGTTCCTCGTCGATGTATTGCTGCATGCTTAGAGTTTCGGGTTGAGACGGGGTATACACGGCCCTTGGGGAGTGTGGCTCCGGGTAGGAGCTCGATGGCACAATCCGTGTCCCGATGAGGTGGCAGCTGGGTGGCCCGGGACTTGCTGAATGCCGATTGGAACTCCCAGTAAACCTCGGGAAGGCCCTGCGGGGGGTGACTTTCAGGTTGGGGAACTGGCACCACGTGATGGTTCCTCTGTGGGGATTTGAGACACCGCTGGAGACAAGATTGGGACCACTGGGTGATGTCTCGATCCCTCCAGGAAATTTGTGGATCGTGGAGAGTGAGCCAGGGGTGGCCAAGAATAATGGCGTGGTGAGGTGATTGGGTGACGTGGAGCTGGATGGTTTCGGTGTGCAAGGAGCTGGTGATCAGTGTGATGGCCTCAGTGATGTGGTAGATCTTTCCAGCGCCTAGTGGTCTTCCATCCAGGGCTGCCACCGCCATAGGAGGGTCACATGGAACAAGAGACAAGCGATGGCGATTAGCAAAGTCTTGGTCAATAAAGTTACCGGCCGCCCCTGAGTCAATAAAGGCTTGAGTCTTGATATGGCGGCCGTGGAGGATCAAGCACACATCCAACAACAGAGAGGGTGACAATGAGGTGTGGCTTACCCGAGTGTTGGTGGTTCTTGGGGGACGAGCAGAACATTGTGCTCGGAAGTGACCAGATTGACCACAGTAGAGGCATAAACGATTTCTCCTCCTTCTTTCGCGCTCCTCATCCGAGAGGCGGGAAAATCCCACTTGCATGGGCTCCTCCTGGGTGTGAACCGAAGACTGGGGTGAGGCGAGAGGGAATCGTGGTTGGCGACTCCTGCGAGAGCGGAGCAGATGGTCCAGTTTGATCGCCATCTCCATGTACTCCTCCAAAGTCTTGCTCTCATCCCGACAAGCGAGCTCAGCCTGTAGGTCCGTGCGAAGCCCTCGGCGGAACATGGCCTTCAGTGGTTTTCCTTCCCAGCCTGCCTGGGCTGCTAGCGTGCGAAAGGTGAGAGCATAATCCGCAGCGGTGGAAAATCCCTGACGAAGTTTTAGTAATTCCTCCTCAGCTTCCTTGCCATCCTCAGCGTGATCGAACACCTCCCGAAACTTGGTGAGAAAGTGCTGATACGAGGGGAAAACCATCTGTTGACCCTCCCACAAGGCCGTTGCCCAGCTCAAGGCCTTGCCGGTGAGAAGGGTGCAAACGAGGGAAACCTTGCCATCCTCCGTCACAGAGCCTGGCGGCAGCGAGTTCACATAGATGGCACACTGCATGAGAAAGCCCTTGCACTTGCCTGGAGAGCCGTCATACTTCTCTGGTAGTGCCAGGCGTGGGGCGTGCACTCCCGTGGTGAAGACTGCGGGAGGCGGCACGGTGGGGGCTGAAGTGGAAGGATTCGATGCAGTGGGGCTTTGTGACGCCGCTTGAGTGAGTGACCGCATAGACCGCACCAGCTCCTCAGTCATGGTGGTCAGCCGATCCAATTGTTGGTGATGCACAGTCAACAGAGAGGCTTGCCGAGTCACTTCAGTCACCACTTGATCTAAAGCCGCTGGATCCTGAGGTGGCGAAGTCCTTTGTAACATGGAGTCAGAGACATTCGGATCCATCTGCAAGGCTTTATTTAGAATCGTCAACAGGCCTGAATAATCACCAGAAAACAGGAACAACGTAGGTAATCCGGGAAACAGTTCAATAGACAGGCAATGGTCGCAATGGCAGGAAGCAGGAATCGTCAACGGGGTACACAGTCCAGAGTCATACACAGATAATCCAACACAGAGATAAACGCTTAGAATTATGACCATTTGGAACGATAAGACTTCGCGAAGAACAAGAGAAAGTCCGCGCCTTATAAAGGCGATAACTAATGAGAGAATGGGCCACAGCTGTGATGGAAAAGTACTGGGTCCGTGAGAGAAAAGAGTCCGGGCGGAACTAATATTCGGGAGAAGGTTCCCGCTGTGTTTGGTCGGAAAGGGCCACAGAGGCGCTATTGGTGACACATACAATGTCCAATCTGACCCAAGCTTAATATGTTTGATAAGAGTGCTGGTCTGAACACAAGCCAATGCCCATATTCAGTTATAGTCATAGTGCCACCTGCTGGCAACAGGAAGTCACATGTTTAATACGGTTGTGGAAGCCCAGCAACATTTTAAAAATATCAACAAGTGTTAAATAGGGTAACAACATGCTAGAAACATGTTAGCAACATTTAGCTGAGTGCTAAAGCATACTCTTAATGCAATGAAACAGGAAGTTACTGTAACTCAGCCATGCAATGTCCAATCAGCCCCAAACTTAATATGTTTGATAAGAGTCCTGGCCTGAATACATTTACATGCCAATATTCAGTTATAGTCATAGCGCCACCAGCTGGCAACAGCAAATTACTTGTTTTACACTAACTTTAACATGCAATGTACATTTTGCACCAAACTTGATATGTTTGGCAATAGTCCTGGCCTGAAGACGTCTAAAACCCAATATTCCGTAATTGCGCCACCTGTTGGCAGCAGGATATGTCATGTATTACACTCAAGCATGCCATGTTCAAGCTGCACCAAACTTCATATGTTTGATACAATCGCTGGCCTGAACACATCCGCATGCCAATATTCAGTTATACACATAGTGCCACCAGGTGGCAGCAAGAAATCTGACACATCTAAATGACTTCCACATAAAACTCCTAAATTTACTATGTTAAAAGCATACTGCCCACCATTCGCCACAGGTCGGCGGTGAGCCCGGTGCGAGGGCCCTCCCATCGCTGCTTGCAGCTTTAATTATTATTAGGGCCCGAGCACTGCAGTGCGAGGACCCTATTGGAATTGCTCCGTTTATTAGGGCCCGAGCCCAGAATGGGCGAAGGCCCTATTGTTCTTCTAAGGATTCTTATTAGGGCCCGAGCCCAAAAGGGCGAAGGCCCTATTGTTTTTCTAAGAATTATTATTAGGGCCCGAGCCCAAAAGGGCGAAGGCCCTATTGTTCTTCTAAGGGTTCTTATTAGGGCCCGAGCCCAAAAGGGCGAAGGCCCTATTGTTTTTCTAAGGATTATTATTATTATTATTTTTTTTTTTTCAATGTTTTGGGGGATTTCAGGGGCCTTAACATAAACGAAAACTCTTGAAACTTTGCACACACATTGGAACCTGCGGCCATCAGGGCCGGACAGACTTTGACATGGGGGGGTCACCTGGGGGGGGCATGGCACAGCGTTAAAAATTGCGACTTTTGAAGGGCTCTGGAGCGCACAACGGTTGACCTACAGTCACCAAAATTCATACACATATAGACCTCATCGGGCCGAACAAATTTCACACTCATAGTCCGTGCTTCGCCAAACAGGAAGTCGGCTATTCAGGGATGTCTAAAAAGTGCATGCAATGGAATTTGAAATACTCCTACTAGGCCTTTCCACCGATGGCCACCAAACTCGGTCAGCATGATCTCAAGACATTGGGGACGCAAAATTGCCAGGGGATTTTTGATATCTCGAACGGTTTGACCGTGACGGGGCGACAAATTTATGGCGAGAAATGAGAAACAGGAAGTGCCTAATAACTTTGACATACTTTGTCTGATTTTGACCAAACTTCAGCAGTTTGTTCATCGTCTGATGCCGATCACAGAGATGTGACTATTATGAGTCAAAGTTATAGCGCCACCAACTGGCAGCAGAAAGCGTGACGTTTTTGAAACGCTTTAAACTCAGCCTCTTAATTTTACTCAATTTGCTTCAAACTTCATCCCAATAATGTCAAAACACGACCGATAAGAATCTGTGAAGGGCGTTATCCATAACTTTTATCATGTTGCCATGGCAACGTGTCAAACTTTAACTTTAGTTTTTTGTGTTTTTGAGCCACTTAAAATGCTTAGAATTTCATGAAACTCAACACACACATCTGTATTAATGACAGTTAAACACTGATAAAAGCCCATAAATGGGCGTGGAGCAGGCGCTCCATAGCGCCACCTTTTGACAAAATTTGGGGGGTTACTTTGTCCTACAGTCACCAAACTCGGTACATATATTGGACTCATCAAGCCGGACAACTTTCTAATTTACACCCATTAGCTACGACCAACAGGAAGTCAGCTATTTTTATTTAAATATGGATTTTTGGAAAAATCAAGCTGTGGAATTTGAAATACTCCTCCTAGACCTTTCCACCGATGGCCACCAAACTCGGTCAGCATGATCTACAGATATTGGGAATGCAAAATTGCCAGGGGATTTTTGGTATCTCGAACGGTTTGGCCGTGGCAGGGCGACAAATTATGGCGAGAAATGAGAAACAGGAAATGTCTAATAATTTTGACACACTTTATCTGATTTTGACCAAACTTAAGCAGTTTGTTCGTCGTATGATACCGATCACAGAGATGTGACTATTATGAGTCAAAGTTATAGCGCCACCAACTGGCAGCAGGAAGTGTGTTGCTTGCAAAACGCTTTTAAATCAACCTCTTAATTTTACTCAATTTGCTTCAAACTTCATCAGAATAATATCAAAACACGGCCGATGAGAATCTGTGAAGGGGTCCTTGATACATCAAATGCTGTTGCCATGGCAACATGTCAAACTTTAACATTTGTTTCCTGTGTTTAAATATAGTTGTGAATAAATTCATATCACTCATAGCAGAATCAGACAGTTCACACCAAACTTTGTCAACATGATGCCAAGATACTGAAGATGTTAAATTGTGAACGGCTTTGGGACATCTTGAACGGTGTTGATGTGGTGATTTATGAAAGTAACAATAAAAAAGATGAAGAGTTATTTTCATATATCTTTAAATTGCATTATTCTAACTCATCAAAACTTTTTACATATAAAGAACAAGAAATTCTTAGGAAATACGTGTAGTTTCAAAATGTTATCATGCTCAGAGGCCCCAAAAACATTAAAAGTGTCACATAAATTTGTCAGATTGAAGCTCTAATACCAGGAATGAACACTAGAGGTCCTCATAAGATAAGGAATCGTTTGACCTCTAATGCTATTTAGCTCATTCTCAGTGTATAAGAATGAAAATAATCCATAGAATCAGTTGATATAGACTGTACTGTCAGTGTACTTTTACATAATTATTTTGTATAGGTGCTTAAAGAGCATTAAAATCTTTTTTTAATCTTTTAAGGAAAAATTATATGATTTATATACATATATACAATCTCACTGATAGAATAAAAAAATCTTATAAGTATGACACTATACTGCTCAGTTCACTTAATAAGAATGAGAAACAAATACATCAACTAAGTTAATGTATTTATTTTTAATATATTTGTTTATAATTATTTCACAGATGCTTATAGATCATTAAAATAATATTTAAAAATGGATGTAGATCATAAAACATGGTAACTATTTAAAATAGGGTCTCTTTTGTTAACATTGGTTAATGAACTAACACACGAACGAACAACGAACAATATATTTGTACTCGATTTTCTTCAAACTTCATCAGAATGATGTAAAAACACGGCCGATGAGAGTCTGTAAAGGCGTCCCTGATGCATCAAATGCTGTTGCCATGGCAAATAAATAAAAATACAAAATACATTCAAATATTTGTTTCCTGTGTTTTTGAGGCAGATAGCGTGCCTAGAATTTTATTTTCCATTTTCAATTTTCAATGATTTATTATATATTTAAAGTGCAGCATCCTAACTCTTTGAAACTTTTTTCATACAAATAACTATTCATTCTGATTAAACACAGTTCATTTCATAATTATACAAAACTCCACGAATGAAAGAAAATTAAAAAACAAATCTGATCTCACTCTGCTCTGCACTCTGTGTGTTTGTGTGGTAAGTGGCTGAGTGTAAGGAGGTGGGATGGGTGGTAAGAGAAAGAGTCAGACAGGAGGAGAGACAGTTAGGGTTAGTCCAAAGGGTTATTGTGAATGCATGTGCCAACTGGGCACCGTTTTCCTGATGCTATCGGGATGGCGACTGCCAGACGGCGAGGGCCCGGTCAACGCTGCTTGCAGCTTTAATTTTTTTTTTTTTTATTTATTTTTTTTTTTTTTCAACCGTTGGGGCACTTTTGGGGGCCTTAACATACTCAAAAACTCTTGAAAATTTGCACACATGTCGGAATCTGCCGTCGTCTGGACGCCACAGAGGCTGGGACCCGGGCGTGGTTCAGGGCCTCTACAGCGCCCCCTGGAACACAGTTTGAAAACTTGATGTACTGCGCACACATACTTGCACGTATTGATATGAAACTCGGTACACATATAGATCTCACTGAGCCAAACAACTTTTGTACTCTATGTCATGGGCTCCACGCAACAGGAAGTGAGATATTTAGGGCTGTTTAAAAAGCGCATGCTCTGGAATTTAACGTACTCCTCCCAGGGTTTCCATAGGATTGTCACCAAACTCGGTCAGCATGATCTCAAGACATTGGGGACGCTAAATTGCGAGGAGATTTTTGATATCTCGAACGGTTTGGCCGTGGCAAGGCGACAAAGTTATGGCGAGAAATGAGAAACAGGAAGTGTCTAATTACTGTTGCACACATTGCTTGATTCTTATGAAACTTCACCGGTTTGTTTGTTGTATGATGCCGCTTCCATAAATGTGACTATTATGAGTCAAAGTTATAGCGCCACCAACTGGCAGCAGGAAACGTGTCATTTTCAAAATCCTTTGAAATCAGCCTCTTAATTTTACTTGATTTTCTTCAAACTTCATCAAAATCATGTCAAAACACGGCCGATGAGAATATGTAAAGGGGTCGATGATAAATCAAATGCTGTTGCCATGGCAACGTGTCAAACTTTAAAATTAGATTCCTGTCTTTTCGAGGCAGATAACATGCTTAGAATTTCATGAAACTCAACACACACGTCAATATTAATGATAGTTAGACACTGGCAAAAGGTCATAAATGGGTGTGGAGCAGGCACTCTATAGCGCCATCTTTTGACAAAAGTTGGGGGGTTAGTTTTTCCTACAGTCACCAAACTCTGTACATATATTGTTCTCATCAATCTGGACAACTTTCTAAATCAAACTCATTAGCTAAGACCAACAGGAAGCCGGCTATTTTGATTTGAATGTGGATTTTTGGAAAAATCAGGCTGTAAACAAATTCACACTCCTTCTAAGAAAAATAAGGTATTCACACCAAACTTTTTTAACATGAAGAGAAGATTCTGAAGATGTTAAATTGCGAGCGAATTTGGGATATCTTGAACGGTGTTGACGTGGTGATTTTTTAAAGATGTAGTAAAAAACATAACCGTCATTTTTTTATATCTTTAAAGTGCAGCATCCAAACTCTTTACAACTTTTTTCACACAGAGATCTTATCATTCTGAGCAAGTGGTGTAAATATCAATTTTATGCAAGCTTCTATGAATTAAAGAAAATTAAAAAAAGAAATTAGAAACCTGCTGTCACTCTGCCTGTGCCTGTCTGTGTTCAGTCACCATTGAGTCACTGAAGAGTGACTGAAGGGGGGAGGGGTGTAAGGGAGAGAGACCAGTGGAACATGCTGTTTTGCTTAAGACCATCTTTGAGGAAGATGAACATTGCTGTAGCGTAATCGACATAAATATGTCTGATATTTTGAGAAAATATAAAGGGTCATTAAATCTTTCATTGTTTTGTATTTTGCAGTTGTTGTTTTTTATTTATTTTTACTGAACTGTACCATGAACTTGTCCTATTCAGTCACATAGCAAAAGATTAAGAAAAATACAACTTTTAAGCATGAGTGAATAATCTTCATTGTAGACAATATTTTCATAGTGGTATTTATTGAATATAAAATTATAATAATTAAAAATTTCAAGACAAACTTTGACAACAAAACAAACTTAGCTGTTATCTGTTCAAAACATCCGAAAACCATCATTTTAAGATCAGTTATATATATATCGCCCCATTAAAACACTCAACTTGATTTTTAAAGATATTTTGAAAGAATTAAGCGTTTATAGAGCACTTTGTGTATTGCTGTACACCCACATGAACTGTGTTCATGTTCATGTTAATTCACAGTACATAAACTAATTTACCTTTAAACAATATATGAACTTTTTTTTAGCTTAATATTAATTAACATTAATAAATGCTATTTAATTATTGTTCATGTTAACTAATATAGTTAATGTTAACAAATGAAACTGGATGGCATAATTTTATATATTGTGTGTATGTGTCTCTGTGTTGATTTTAAAGTGTAACCCTTTCAATTCAGTAAACTTAAAATCCAAACTAGCAGAGGGTTACTGTGAATGCATGTGCCAACTGTGCACCGTTTTCCTTATTGATTCTTAGTTATGTAGCGCTTAAGAGTGATGTCTTATAACAGGAGTCACCAGCAAAGCAATATCCACATACAAATTGTACAGATAGGTAACGATTTAAGCAGAAGTGGTGAATGTAATGCAAGCAATAATAACATTTTGTTATCATCATGAATTACATGTTCTTATCATCATCATCAAATTATTGGGAAAATGTTCACATTTGGTTCACAGTTGGCATTATCTGAAGTCCTTGCAGGGGATTAGGTTTATAGCAAACTCCTCCTAGACATTTAATGAAATCAACATTATATTTGGTCAGTCTGATCTAGAGGCCTTAGAGATGTTAAATTGTGAAGATCTTGAGTTTCAGTAAAGGGCGTGTCCGTGGCGGCCTGACAAAGTTTGATGTTTTGCCATGGACATAGGTGTAATAACTCAGCCATAAAATGTCTGATCTGCCTCAAACTTCAGAGGTTTGGTAAGAGTCCTGGCCTGAAGACACCTAAAGGCCAATATTCAGATATTATCATAGCGCCACCTGTTGACACCAGGATATATCATATCTTTCACTAACTCAAACATACCAAGGTCAATCTGCACCAAACTTCATATGTTTGATAATAGTGCTGGCCTGAACACATCTACATGCCATTTAAAGGCATAGCGCCACCAGCTGCCAATGGGAAGTTTGGCACATTTAAATGACTTATGACATATTTCTCATATATTTACTGTATTAAAAGCATACTGCCCACCCTTTGCTGTTTTCCTAAAGCCACCGGTCGGCGGTGAGCCCGGGTGCGAGGGCCCGTTCATCGCTGCTTGCAGCTTTAATTAGGGCCCGAGCCCAAAAGGGCGAAGGCCCTATTGTTCTTCTAAGGATTCTTATTTTTTTTTTTTTTTTTTTTTTGTTAACCTTCCGGGCACTTAAGGGGGTCTTAACATACTCAAAAACTCTTGAAAATTTGCACACATGTCGGAATCTGCGGCCATCAGGACGTCACAGAGGCTGGTACCGGGGCGTGGCAAGGGGACTCTACAGCGCCCCCTGGAATTTTGAGGGCCATATAGCACACATACTTGAACGTACACATATGAAACTCGGTACACATATAGAACTCATTGAGCTGAACAACTTTTGTACTCTATGTCATTTTCTCAACGCAACAGGAAGTGAGATATTTAGGGCTGTGTAAAAAGCGCATGCTCTGGAATTTAACGTACTCCTCCCAGGATTTCCATACGATTGTCACCAAACTCGGTCAGCATGATCTCAAGACATTGGGGACGCTAAATTGCGAGGGGATTTTTGATATCTCGAACGGTTTGGCCGTGGCAAGGCGACAAAGTTATGGCGAGAAATGAGAAACAGGAAGTGTCTAATAACTGTTGACCACATTGCCGGATTCTGATGAAACTTCACCAGATTGTTCGTTGTATGATGCCGATTCCATAAATGTGACTATTATGAGTCAAAGTTATAGCGCCACCAACTGGCAGCAGGAAGCGTGTCATTTTCAAAATGCTTTGAAATCAGCCTCTTAATTTTACTTGATTTTCTTTAAACTTCATCAAAATCATGTCAAAACACGGCCGATAAGAATATGTAAAGGGGTCGATGATAAATCAAATACTGTTGCCATGGCAACGTGTCAAACTTTAAAATTAGATTCCTGTCTTTTCGAGGCAGATAAAATGCTAAGAATTTCATGAAACTCAACACACACATCAATATTAATTATAGTTAGACACTGGCAAAAGGTCATAAATGGGCGTGGAGCAGGCACTCTATAGCGCCATCTTTTGACAAAAGTTGGGGGGTTAGTTTTTCCTACAGTCACCAAACTCTGTACATATATTGTTCTCATCAATCTGGACAACTTTCTAAATTAAACTCATTAGCTAAGACCAACAGGAAGCCGGATATTTCCATTTGAATGTGTTTTTTTGGACAAATCAGGCTGTAAACAAATTCACACTTCTTCTAAGAACAACCAGCTATTCACACCAAACTTTTTTAACATGAAGAGAAGATTCTGAAGATGTTAAATTGCGAGCGGATATTGGATATCTTGAACGGTGTTGACGTGGTGATTTTTTAAAGATGTAGTAAAAAACATAACCGTCATTTTTTTTATATCTTTAAAGTGCAGCATCCAAACTCTTTACAACTTTTTTCACACAGAGATCTAATCATTCTGAGCAAGTGGTGTAAATATCAATTTTATACAAGCTTCTATGAATTAAAGAAAATTAAAAAAAGAAATTAGAAACCTGCTGTCACTCTGCCTGTGCCTGTCTGTGTTCAGTCACCATTGAGTCACTGAAGAGTGACTGAAGGGGGGAGGGGTGTAAGGGAGAGAGACCAGTGGAACATGCTGTTTTGCTTAAGACCATCTTTGAGGAAGATGCACATTGCTGTAGCGTAATCGACATAAATATGTCTGATATTTTGAGAAAATATAAAGGGTCATTAAATCTTTCATTGTTTGTATTTTGCAGTTGTTGTTTTTTATTTATTTTTACTGAACTGTACCATGAACTTGTCCTATTCAGTCACATAGCAAAAGATTAAGAAAAATACAACTTTTAAGCATGAGTGATTTATCTTCATTGTAGACAATATTTTCATAGTGTTATTTATTGAATATAAAATTATAATAATTAAAAATTTCAAGACAAACTTTGACAACAAAACAAACTTTGCTGTTATCTGTTCAAAACATCCGAAAACCATCATTTTAAGATCAGTTATATATATATCGCCCCATTAAAACACTCAACTTGATTTTTAAAGATATTTTGAAAGAATTAAGCGTATATAGAGCACTTTATTGTGTATTGCTGTACACCCACATGAACTGTGTTCATGTTCATGTTAATTCACAGTACATAAACTAAAAGATACTAATTTACCTTTAAACAATATATGAATACTTTTTTTTTAGCTTAATATTAATTAACATTAATAAATGCTATTTAATTATTGTTCATGTTAACTAATATAGTTAATGTTAACAAATGAAACTGGATGGCAACATTTTATATATTGTGTGTATGTGTCTCTGTGTTGATTTTAAAGTGTAACCCTTTCAATTCAGTAAACTTAAAATCCAAACTAGCAGAGGGTTACTGTGAATGCATTTGCCAACTGTGCACCGTTTTCCTTATTGATTCTTAGTTATGTAGCGCTTAAGAGTGATGTCTTATAACAGGAGTCACCAGCAAAGCAATATCCACAGACAAATTGTACAGATAGGTAACGATTTAAGCAGAAGTGGTGAATGTAATGCAAGCAATAATAACATTTTGTTATCATCATGAATTACATGTTCTTATCATCATCAGAATATAGGGAAAATGTTCACATTTGGTTCACAGTTGGCATTATCTGAAGTCCTTGCAGGGGATTAGGTTTATAGCAAACTCCTCCTAGACATTTAATGAAATCAACATTATATTTGGTCAGTCTGATCTAGAGGCCTTAGAGATGTTAAATTGTGAAGATCTTGAGTTTCAGTAAAGGGCGTGTCTGTGGCGGCCTGACAAAGTTTGTTGTTTTGCCATGGACATAGGTGTAATAACTCAGCCATAAAATGTCTGATCTGCCTCAAACTTCAGAGGTTTGGTAAGAGTCCTGGCCTGAAGACACCTAAAGGCCAATATTCAGATATTATCATAGCGCCACCTGTTGACACCAGGATATATCATATCTTTCACTAACTCAAACATACCAAGGTCAATCTGCACCAAACTTCATATGTTTGATAATAGTGCTGGCCTGAACACATCTACATGCCAATAATCATTTATAGGCATAGCGCCACCAGCTGCCAATGGGAAGTTTGGCACATTTAAATGACTTATGACATATTTCTCATATATTTACTGTATTAAAAGCATACTGCCCACCGTTTGCTGTTTTCCTAAAGCCACCGGTCGGCGGTGAGCCCGGGTGCGAGGGCCCGTTCATCGCTGCTTGCAGCTTTAATTATTATTATTTATTTTTTTTTTCAATGTTTTGGGGGATTTTGGGGCCCTTAACATACACGAAAACTCTTGAAACTTTGCACACACATTGGAACCTGCGGCCATCAGGGCCGGACAAACTTTGACATGGGGGGGTCACGTGGGGGGGCGTGGCACAGCGTTAAACATTGCGACATTTGAGTGGCCCTGGAGCGCACACCGGTTGACCTACAGTCACCAAAATTCATACACATATAGACCTCATCGAGCCGAACAACTTTCGTGCTCACAGTCCATGCTTCACCAAACAGGAAGTCAGCTATTCAGGGATGTCTAAAAAGCGCATGCAATGGAATTTGATATACTCCTCCTAGGCCTATCCACCGATGGCCACCAAGCTCGGTCAGCATGACCTCAAGACATTGGGGACGCAAAATTGCCAGGGGATTTTTGATATCTCGAACGGTTTGGCCGTGGCGGGCCAACAAAGTTATGGCGAGAAATGAGAAACAGGAAGTGCCTAATAACTTTGACACACTTTATCTGATTTTGACCAAACTTCAGCAGGTTGTTCGTTGTCTGATGCCGATCACAGAGATGTGATTATTATGAGTCAAAGTTATAGCGCCACCAACTGGCAGCAGAAAGCGCTACGTTTTCTAAATGCTTTTAAATCAACCTCTTAATTTTACTCAATTTGCTTGAAACTTCATCCCAATAATGTCGAAACACGGCCGATGAGAATCTGTGAAGGGCATTATCGATAACTTTTATCATGTTGCCATGGCAACGTGTCAAACTTTAACTTTAGTTTTTTGTGTTTTCGAGCCACTTAAAATACTTGGAATTTCATGAAACTCAACACACACATCTGTATTAATGATATTTAGACACTGATAAAAGCCCATAAATGGGTGTGGAGCAGGCGCTCCATAGCGCCACCTTTTGACAAAAGTTGGGGGTTTAGTTTGTCCTACAGTCACCAAACTCGGTACATATATTGATCTCATCAAGCCAGAAACATTTCTAATTTACACCCATTAGCTACGATCGACAGGAAGTCGGCTATTTTGATTTGAATGTGGATATTTGGAAAAATCAGGCTGTGGAATTTTATATACTTCTCTCGGGAAAACCAACCAATTCACACCAAACTTTTTTGACATGATGCCAACATTCTGAAGATTCTAAATTGCGAGCAGATTTAGGATATCTTGAACGGTGTTGATGTGGTGATTGATTGAAATCGGAGTAAAAAAAGATAGCCATAATTTTATTATATCTTTAAAGTGCAGCATCCAAAGTCTTTGAAACTTTTTTCATACAGACTACTAGTCATTCTGATCAGACACCGTTCATTTCATAATTATACAAAGATCTATGAATTAATGAAAATTAAAAAAACAAATCTGATCCCTCTCTGCTCTGCACTTATGTGTGTGCGTGGTAAGTGGGTGTGTGTTTTTTGAGTGTTAGGGTGAGAGTGGGGAGGGGGGATGGGTGGAAAGAGAGAGTCAGAAAGGAGGAGATAGAAGGGAATATTTAAACTCTTGGTTGTTTTTTCATTAGGATGTGAATTAGGGCTGGGTATTGTGACCAATTTGGCAATTCGATTCGATTGTTATTTTTATGGTTTCGATTTGATTCAATTCGATTCGATATCGATTAGCTATCAATATTTCATTTAAAATGTTAGTTTTGCAGACATGGGATCCATATTTTGATATAAATGCTGGTAACTTAAAACTCCCCTACTTAAGTTTATTACTGAAATACACATCTACATTAATAATAGGGTGCACACAGTTGTTTATTTTAAACAACTTTTATTTTAAATGAATACTGTAACAAGAAGTCATAAATATGTGCATCCAATGTACACCATGTAAACAAACTGCAAAATGCACATTACTGTAAAAAAAATAAAAAGACTAAATGTGCAACAGTGAAATCTATTAAGAACTTCAAACATGTTTAAGAATTTTTTTTTTTTCTAAATTCAAATCAGGCCCATCATAAAGCCCTTGTCTGCATATACAAAACATTCTAACTGTCCATAAAACTAACAGTTCTTAACTACAGCCTAATAATTTTTGATAACCAGATTTTTTTTGCAAAAAATTTACACCCATTAGCTTCGACCAACAGGAAGTCAGCTATTTTGATTTGAATGTGGATTTTTGGAAAAATATAGCTGTGAATAAATTCATATCACTCATAGCAGAATCAGACAGTGCACACCAAACTTTGTCAACATGATGCCAAGATACTGAAGATGTTAAAATGTGAACGGCTTTGTGATATCTTGAATGGTGTTGATGTGGTGATTTATGAAAGTAACAGTAAAAAAGATGGAGAGTTATTTCCATATATCTTTAAATTGCATTATTCTAACTCATCAAAACTTTTTTACATATAAAGAACAAGAAATTCTTAGGAAATACGTGTAGTTTCAAAATGTTATCATGCTCAGAGGCCCCAAAAACATTAAAAGTGTCATATAAATTTGTCAGATTAAAGCTCTAATACCAGGGATGAACACTAGAGGTCCTCATAAAATAAGGAATCGTTTGACCTCTAATGCTATTTAGCTCATTGTCAGTGTATAGGAATGACAATAATCCATAGAATCAGTTGATATGTACTGTACTGTCAGTGTACATAATTGTTTTGTATAGGTGCTTAAAGAGCATTAAAATCTTTCTTTAATCTTTTAAGTAAAAAATTATATGATTTATATACATATATAGACTCTCACTGATAGAACAAAAAATCTTATAAGTATGACACTATACTGCTCAGTTCACTTAATTAGAATGAGAAACAAATACATCAGCTAAGTTAATATGTATTTATTTTTAATATATTTGTTTATAATTATTTCACAGATGCTTATAGATCATTAAAATAATATTTAAAAATGGTTGTAGATCATAAAACATGTTAACTATTTAAAATAGGGTCTCTTTTGTTAACAATGGTTAATGAACTTACAAACACGAACGAACAATGAACAATTTATTTGTACTCGATTTTCTTCAAACTTCATCAGAATAATGTAAAAACACGGCCGATGAGAGTCTGTAAAGGCGTCCCTGATGCATCAAATGCTGTTGCCATGGCAAATAAATAAAAATAAAAAATACATTCAAATATTTGTTTCCTGTGTTTTTGAGGCAGATAGCGTGCTTAGAATTTCATTTTCCATTTTCAATTTTCAATGATTTATTATATATTTAAAGTGCAGCTTCCTAACTCTTTGAAACTTTTTTCATACAAATAACTATTCATTCTGATCAAACACAGTTCATTTCATAATTATACAAAACTCCACGAATGAAAAAAAATAAAAAAACATATCTGATCTCACTCTGCTCTGCACTCTATGTGTGTGTTTGTGTGGTAAGTGGCTGAGTGTAAGGAGGGGGGATGGGTGGTAAGAGAAAGAGTCAGAGAGGAGGAGAGACAGTTAGGGTTAGTCCAAAGGGTTACTGTGAATGCATGTGCCAACTGGGCACCGTTTTCCTGATGCTATCGGGATGGCGACTGCACAGACGGCGAGGGCCCGGTCATCGCTGCTTGCAGCTTTAATTAGGGCCCGAGCACCGATGGTGTGAGGACCCTATTGAATCTGCTCCGTTTATTATTATTATTAGGGCCCGAGCACCGATGGTGTGAGGACCCTATTGAATCTGCTCCGTTTATTATTATTAGGGCCCGAGCACCGATGGTGTGAGGACCCTATTGAATCTGCTCCGTTTATTATTAGGGCCCGAGCACCGATGGTGTGAGGACCCTATTGAATCTGCTCCGTTTATTATTATTATTATTATTATTAGGGCCCGAGCACCGATGGTGTGAGGACCCTATTGAATCTGCTCCGTTTATTATTTAGGGCCCGAGCCCAGAATGGGCGAAGGCCCTATTGTTTTTCTAAGGATTATTATTATTATTATTATTATTATTATTATTTCATCAATGTTTTGGGGGATTTCGGGGTCCTTAACATACACGAAAACTCTTGAAACTTTGCACACGCATTGGAACCTGCGGCCATCAGGGCCGGACAAACTTTGACATGGGGGGGTCACCTGGGGGGGGCGTTGCACAGCGTTAAAAATTTCAACTTTTGAGGGACTCTGGAGCACACACCGGTTGACCTATATTTATCAAAATTCATACACATATAGACCTCATCGAGCCGAACAACTCTAATGCTCAAAGTCCGTGCTTCGCCCAACAGGAAGTCAGCTATTCAGGGATGTCTAAAAAGCGCATGCAATGGAATTTGAAATACTCCTTCAAGGCCTTTCCACCGATGGCCTCCAAACTCGGTCAGCATGATCTCAAGACATTGGGGAAACAAAATTGCCAGGGGAATTTTGATATTTCAAATGGTTTGGCCGTGGCGGGGCGACAAAATTATGGCGAGAAATGAGAAACAGGAAGTGTCTAATAACTTTAACACACTTTGTCTGATTTTGACCAAACTTCAGCAGTTTGTTCAACGTATGATGCCAGTCACAGAGATGTGACTATTATGAGTCAAAGTTATAGCGCCACCAACTGGCAGCAGAAAGCGCAACGTTTTCTAAATGCTTTTAAATCAGCCTCTTAATTTTACTCAATTTGCTTCAAACTTCATCCCAATAATGTCGAAACACGGCTGATGAGAATCTGTGAAGGGCATTATCGATAACTTTTATCATGTTGCCATGGCAATGTGTCAAACTTTAACTTTAGTTTTTTGTGTTTTCGAGCCACTTAAAATACTTGGAATTTCATGAAACTCAACACACACATCTGTATTAATGATATTTAGACACTGATAAAAGCCTATAAATGGGCGTGGAGGAGGCACTCTATAGCGCCACCTTTTGACAAAAGTTGGGGGTTTAGTTTTGCCTACAGTCACCAAACTTGGTACGTATATTGCTCTCATCAATCCGGACAACTTTCTAATTAACACTCATTAGCTATAATAAACAGGAAGTTGGCTATTTTTATTTGAATGTGGATTTTTGGAAAATTCAGGCTGTAAATAAAATCATACTAAACAAAGCAGAAACAAGAAGTTCACACCAAACTTTGTCAACATGATAAGAATATACTCAAAATGCTAAATTGTGAGCGGATTTGGGATATCTTGAATGGTGTTGATGTGGTGATTTTTTAAAGTCACAGTAAAAAAAGTAGCATTAATTTTCATATATCTTTAAAGTGCCTAATACCAGCTCTTCAAAACTTTGTATATATGAAGAACAAATCATTCTTAGAAAATACGCTTGGTATCAAAATTTTATCATGCTCAGAGGCCCCAAAAACATTAAAAGTATCCAGAAGTGAAAGAGAGAAATGAAAACTGTAATACAAGGCATGAACACCAGAGGTCCTCGTATGATAAGGAATATTTTTACCTCTAAAGCTATTCTGCTCATTCATAATGTACAACAAAGAAACGAATGCATAGATTCATTTGCAGTTGTTATGTACTGTACTTTCAGAATACTTTTAAATAATTTTAAAATAAACACTAAAAAGCATTATTTTATTTTTTTTATGAAAAATTATGAAATGTTTTGTTTGTGTCTCACTGATTTGGTAACACTTTCTATGAAGCCCCTGTTATAAGGGTATTTCTAAGGCATTATAATGAACGCATAATGCATTATAAAAAAAAAACGTATAATATAATATATTATATCATCCAATGAATATTCATAACAACAAATATCATACATTATAATACTTAAATATTAGAGGTTATAACTTTTAAGATTATGATTTATAACACACAATAGACACCATATTAAATCTACTTCATTTGTAATGGACTATATCATATTAGATTTATTTTTTACATTCTATTCTATTCTATTGACTATAAGCAACTAAATCTCACCAACTAACACTCCTTACAGTGTAGACTTAGATTAATGTTAGGCTAAGTAGAAGGTTCATGTTCTTGCAAAGTTACTTATAATCAGTTTGTCTTTTGGGGAACTGTCAAAATACAGTGTTAGCACATATTTAGCACACTACTAATAATAATTACTGCTAGCTGACATGCAGTTGCAGAGTTACTTATAAAAAGCTGTCTAACGGGTACCATCAAAATAATTAAACTGATCATATTATACATTCATCTGATCTGATACCTGATCTTATGGCTATTTGAGAATTATTATTATTATTACTTATAAGTGATCTTTGTATGCTTTAAGTAAAGTGACATCAGTAAGATGGCAAAATATGAGACTTATACATTATAACTATGAGGAGGTAATCATACTCATAAAAGCTATAATAAAAAAAGTAAAAATTCTAATACATTAAAACTGTTCTTATGAATGCTCATGAGATTATACAACATATTATAAGGTTTTTTATAATGTATTATGCATTCCTTATAATGCCTTAAGAATACCCTTATAATGTATTATAAATACATGAACCCACAAATATTTTTAACAAATATAAATAAATGTACTAATGTACCTTTTAATAATATATGAATACTTTCTTTAGCTTAATATTAATTAACATTAATAAATGCCATTTAATTATTGTTCATGTTAACTAATATAGTTAATGTTAACAAATTAAACTGGATGGCAACATTTTAAATATTGTGTGTATGTGTATGTGTCTGTGTGTTGATTTTAATTAACCCTTTCAATTCGGTAAACTTTAAATCGACCCTGGAAGAAGGGTTACTGTGAATGCATGTGCCAACTGGGCACCGTTTTCCTGATGCTATCGGTATGGTGACTGCGCAGATGGCGAGGGCCCGGTCATCGCTGCTTGCAGCTTTAATTAGGGCCCGAGCACCGATGGTGTGAGGACCCTATTGAATCTGCTCCGTTTATTATTATTATTATTATTCTTATCCGGAATGAATCGCATTTTTGAGGGCCTAAACATACCCGAAAACTAACGAAACTTTGCACACACATCAGACCTGGCGAAAATGGACGTCTGATATGGGTTGCAGAAGTGGGTGTGGCAAAATGGCTCAATAGCGCCACCTTTACACGTTCCGCGGTGTGCGCATTCAGCTGTGATTATCGTACATGCACAAAAATCGGTACACATATGTAACACACCAATACCTACAAAAAAGCCTCTTGAGATAAAATCTGAAACCCAACAGGAAGTCGGTTATTATTAATTTTCTCAGCAAAATTTGTGTCATTTTTGCCATATTCAGGTGTCATACTTGAACGAACTCCTCCTAGAGATTTATTCCGATCAACACCAAATTTGGTGAATCTAATCTAAAGCCCTTTGTGAAGTTAAATTGTGAAGATCTAGAGTTTTCATCGGAGGGCTTGTCCGTGGCGGCCTCGCAAATTTCGATGTTTCGCCATGAAAAAGGAAGTTGCTATAACTCAGGCATAAAATGTCCGATCTGTCCCAAACTTCACATGTGTGATAACACTCCTGACCTGAAGACATCTTCATGCCCATATTCAGTTATAGTCATAGCGCCACCTGCAGGCAACAGGAAGTGTCATGCTGTACTCTACAACCAACTCCTCCTAGAGATTTATACAGATCAACCCCAAAATCGGTCAGTCTAATATAAAGGCCTTAGCGATGTTAAATTGTAAAGATCTTGAGTTTTCGATAAAGGGCGTGTTCGTGGCGGCCTGACAAATTTCGAGGTCTCGCTATGGATATAAAACTTGTTATAACTCAGCCATAAAATGTCCGATTTGCCTCAAACTTCACATATTCGATAAGAGTCCTGGCCTGAACACATCTCAAGGCCAATATTCTATTATAATCACAGCGCCACCTGTTGGCAGCAGGATATGACTTGTATCAAACTCCTCCTAGAGATTTAATGATATCAACATTATATTTGGTCAGTCTGATCTAGAGGCCTTAGAGATGTTAAATTGCGAAGATCTTGAGTTTTCGTTAAAGGGCGTGTCTGTGGCGGCGTGACACAGTTTGATGTTTCGCCATGGACATAGAAGTTGTTATAACTCAGCCATAAAATGTCCGATCTGCCTCAAACTTCACAGGTTTGGTAAGAGTCCTGGCCTGAAGACACCTAAAGGCCAATATTCAGATATTATCATAGCGCCACCTGTTGGCAGCAGGATATATCATATCTTTCACTAACTCAAACATACCAAGGTCAATCTGCACCAAACTTCATGTTTGATGAAAGTGGTGGCCTGAACACATCTACATGCCAATAATCAGTTACAGGCATAGCGCCACCAGCTGGCAGCAGGAAATTTGGCACATTTAAGTGACTTTGACATATTTCTCCTATTTTTACTGTATCAAAAGCATACTACCCACCATTTGCTGTGTTCCTAAAGCCACCGGTCGGCGGTGAGCCCGTGTGCGAGGGCCCGTTCATCGCTGCTTGCAGCTTTAATATTATTATTATTATTCTTCTTATCCGGAATGAATCGCATTTTTGAGGGCCTAGACATACCTGAAAACTAACGAAACTTCGCACACACATCAGACCTGGCGAAAATGGACGTCTGATATGGGTTGCAGAAGTGGGTGTGGCAAAATGGCTCAATAGCGCCACCTTTACACGTTCCGCGGTGTGCGCATTCAGCTGTGATTATCCTACATGCACAAAAATCGGTACACACATGTAGCACACCAATACCTACAAAAAAGCCTCTTGAGATAAAATACGAAACCCAACAGGAAGTCGGTTATTATTAATTTTCTCAGCAAAATTTGTGTAATTTTTGCCATTTTCAGGTGTCATACTTGAACGAACTCCTCCTAGAGATTTATTCCGATCAACACCAAATTTGGTGAGTCTAATCTAAAGCCCTTTGTGACGTTAAATTGTGAAGATCTAGAGTTTTCATCGGAGGGCGTGTCCGTGGCGGCCTCGCAAATTTCGATGTTTCGCCATGAAAAAGGAAGTTGCTATAACTTAGGCATAAAATGTCCGATCTGTCCCAAACTTCACATGTGTGATAACACTCCTGACCTGATGACATCTACATGCCCATATTCAGTTATAGTCATAGCGCCACCTGCAGGCAACAGGAAGTTTCATGCTGTACTCTACAACCAACTCCTCCTAGAGATTTATACAGATCAACACCAAAATCGGTCAGTCTAATATAAAGGCCTTAGCGATGTTAAATTGTGAAGATCTTGAGTTTTCGGTAAAGGGCGTGTCCGTGGCGGCCTGACAAATTTCGAGGTCTCGCCATGGATATAAAACTTGTTATAACTCAGCCATAAAATGTCCGATTTGCCTCAAACTTCACATATTCGATAAGAGTCCTGGCCTGAACACATCTGAAGGCCAATATTCTATTATAATCACAGCGCCACCTGTTGGCAACAGGAAATGACTTGTATCAAACTCCTCCTAGAGATTTAATGATATCAACATTATATTTGGTCAGTCTGATCTAGAGGCCTTAGAGATGTTAAATTGCGAAGATCTTGAGTTTTCGTTAAAGGGCGTGTCCGTGGCGGCGTGACAAAGTTTGATGTTTCGCCATGGACATAGAAGTTGTTATAACTCAGCCATAAAATGTCCGATCTGCCTCAAACTTCACAGGTTTGGTAAGAGTCCTGGCCTGAAGACACCTAAAGGCCAATATTCAGATATTATCATAGCGCCACCTGTTGGCAGCAGGATATATCATATCTTTCACTAACTCAAACATACCATGTTCAATCTGCACCAAACTTCATATGTTTGATGAAAGTGGTGGCCTGAACACATCTACATGCCAATAATCAGTTATAGGCATAGCGCCACCAGCTGGCAGCAGGAAATTTGGCACATTTAAGTGACTTTGACATATTTCTCATATTTTTACTGTATTAAAAGCATACTACCAACCATTTGCTGTGTTCCCAAAGCCACCGGTCGGCGGTGAGCCCGTGTGCGAGGGCCCGTTCATCGCTGCTTGCAGCTTTAATTATTATTATTATTCTTCTTCTCCGGAATGAATCGCATTTTTGAGGGCCTAAACATACCCGAAAACTCATGAAACTTTGCACACACATCAAACCTGGCGAAAATGGATGTCTGATATGGGTTTCAGAGATGGGTGTGGCAAAACGGCTCGATAGCGCCACCTTTACACGTTCCGCGGTGTGCGCTTTCAGCTATGATTCACGTACATGCATGAAAATCGGTACACACATGTAACTCACCAATACCTACAAAAAAGCCTCCTGGGACAAAATCCGAAACCCAACAGGAAGTCGGTTATTATTAATTTTCTTAGCAAAATTTGTGTCATTTTTGCCATTTTCAGGCGTCGTACTTGAACGAACTCCTCCTAGAGATTTACTCCGATCAACAGCAAATTTGGTGAGTCTAATCTAAAGCCCTTTGTGACGTTAAATTGTGAAGATCTAGAGTTTTCATCGGAGGGCGTGTCCGTGGCGGCCTCGCAATTTTCGATGTTTCGCCATGAAAAAGGAAGTTGCTATAACTTAGGCATAAAATGTCCGATCTGTCCCAAACTTCACATGTGTGATAACACTCCTGACCTGATGACATCTACATATCCATATTCAGTTATAGTCATAGCGCCACCTGCTGGCAACAGGAAGTGTCATGCTGTACTCCACAACCAACTCCTCCTAGAGATTTATACAGATCAACACCAAAATCGGTCAGTCTAATATAAAGGCCTTAGTGATGTTAAATTGTGAAGATCTTGAGTTTTCGTTGAAGGGCGTGTCCGTGGCGGCCTGACAAATTTCGAGGTCTCGCCATGGATATAAAACTTGTTATAACTCAGCCATAAAATGTCCGATTTGCCTCAAACTTCACATATTCGATAAGAGTCCTGGCCTGAACACATCTGAAGGCCAATAATCTATTATAATCACAGCGCCACCTGTTGGCAACAGGAAATGACTTGTATCAAACTCCTCCTAGAGATTTAATGATATCGACATTATATTTGGTCAGTCTGATCTAGAGGCCTTAGAGATGTTAAATTGCGAAGATCTTGAGTTTTCGTTAAAGGGCGTGTCCGTGGCTGCGTGACAAAATTTGATGTTTCGCCATGGACATAGAAGTTATTATAACTCAGCCATAAAATGTCCGATCTGCCTCAAACTTCACAGGTTTGGTAAGAGTCCTGGCCTGAAGACACCTAAAGGCCAATATTCAGATATTATCATAGCGCCACCTGTTGGTAGCAGGATATATCATATCTTTCACTAACTCAAACATACCAAGGTCAATCTGCACCAAACTTCATATGTTTGATGAAAGTGGTAGCCTAAACACATCTACATGCCAATAATCAGTTATAGGCATAGCGCCACCAGCTGGCGGCAGTAAATTTGGCACATTTAAGTGACTTTGACATATTTCTCCTATTTTTACTGTATTAAAAGCATACTACCCACCATTTGCTGTGTTCCTAAAGCCACCGGTCAGCGGTGAGCCCGTGTGCGAGGGCCCGTTCATCGCTGCTTGCAGCTTTAATTATTATTATTATTATTATTATTCTCCAAAGTGAATCGCATTTTAGAGGACCTAAACATTCCCGAAAACTCACAAAACTTTACACACACATCAAACCTGGCGAAAATTTACGTCTGATTTGGGTTTCAGAAGTGGGTGTGGCAAAATGGCTCGACAGCGCCACCTTTAGACGTTCAGCGGTGTGCGCTTTCAGCTGTGATTCACGTACATGCACCGAAATCAGTAGACACATGTAACTCACCAATACCTACAAAAAAGCCTCTTGGAACAAAATCCGGAACCCAACAGGAAGTCGGTTAATATTAATATTCTCAGCAAAATTTGTGTCATTTTTGCCTTTTTCAGGTGTCGTACTTGAACGAACTCCTCCTACAGATTTATTCGGATCAACGCCAAATTTGCAGAGTCTAGTCTAAAGCCCTTTGTGACGTTAAATTGTGAAGATCTAGAGTTTTCATCGGAGGGCGTGTCCGTGGCGGCCTCGCAAATTTCGATGTTTCGCCATGAAAAAGGAAGTTGCTATAACTCAGGCATACAATGTCCTATCTGTCCCAAACTTCACATGTGTGATAACACTCCTGACCTGAAGACATCTAGATGCCCATATTCAGTTATAGTCATAGCGCCACCTGCAGGCAACAGGAAGTGTCATGCTGTACTCTACAACCAACTCCTCCTAGAGATTTATTCAGATCAACACCAAAATCGGTCAGTCTAATATAAAGGCCGTAGCGATGTTAAATTGTGAAGATCTTGAGTTTTCGGTAAAGGGCGTGTCCGTGGCGGCCTGACAAATTTCGAGGTCTCGCCATGGATATAAAACTTGTTATAACTCAGCCATAAAATGTCCGATTTGCCTCAAACTTCACATATTCGATAAGAGTCCTGGCCTGAACACATCTGAAGGCCAATATTCTATTATAATCACAGCGCCACCTGTTGGCAACAGGAAATGACTTGTATCAAACTCCTCCTAGAGATTTAATGATGTCAACATTATATTTGGCCATTCTGATCTAGAGGCCTTAGAGATGTTAAATTGTGAAGATCTTGAGTTTTCGTTAAAGGGCGTGTCTGTGGCGGCATGACAAAGTTTGATGTTTCGCCATAGACATATAAGTTGTTATAACTCAGCCATAAAATGTCCGATCTGCCTCAAACTTCACTGGTTTGGTAAGAGTCCTGGCCTGAAGACACCTAATGGCCAATATTCAGATATTATCATAGTGCCACCTGTTGGCAGCAGGATATATCATATCTTTCACTAACTCAAACATACCAAGGTCAATCTGCACCAAACTTCATATGATTGATGAAAGTGGTGGCCTGAACACATCTACATGCCAATAATCAGTTATATGCATAGCGCCACCAGCTGGCAGCAGGTAATTTTGCACATTTAAGTGACTTTGATCTATTTTTCCTACATTTACTGTATTAAAAGCATACTGCCCACCGTTTGCTGTGTTCCTAAAGCCACCGGTCGGCGGTGAGCCCGTGTGCGAGGGCCCGTTCATCGCTGCTTGCAGCTTTAATTATTATTATTATTATTATTATTAGGGCCCGAGCACCGATGGTGTGAGGACCCTATTGAATCTGCTCCGTTTATTATTATTATTATTATTAGGGCCCGAGCACCGATGGTGTGAGGACCCTATTGAATCTGCTCCGTTTATTATTATTATTATTATTATTATTATTATTATTCTCCAAAGTGAATCGCATTTTAGAGGACCTAAACATTCACGAAAACTCACAAAACTTTGCACACACATCAAACCTGGCGAAAATTTACGTCTGATTTGGGTTTCAGAAGTGGGTGTGGCAAAATGGCTCGACAGCGCCACCTTTAGACGTTCAGCGGTGTGCGCTTTCAGCTGTGATTCACGTACATGCACCGAAATCGGTACACACATGTAACTCACCAATACCTACAAAAAAGCCTCTTGGAACAAAATCCGAAACCCAACAGGAAGTCGGTTAATATTAATATTCTAAGCAAAATTTGTGTCATTTTTGCCTTTTTCAGGTGTCGTACTTGAACGAACTCCTCCTACAGATTTATTCGGATCAACGCCAAATTTGCAGAGTCTAGTCTAAAGCCCTTTGTGACGTTAAATTGTGAAGATCTAGAGTTTTCATCGGAGGGCGTGTCCGTGGCGGCCTCGCAAATTTCGATGTTTCGCCATGAAAAAGGAAGTTGCTATAACTCAGGCATACAATGTCCTATCTGTCCCAAACTTCACATGTGTGATAACACTCCTGACCCGAAGATATCTAGATGCCCATATTCAGTTATAATCATAGCGCCACCTGCAGGCAACAGGAAGTGTAATGCTGTACTCTACAACCAACTCCTCCTAGAGATTTATTCAGATCAACACCAAAATCGGTCAGTCTAATATAAAGGCCGTAGCGATGTTAAATTGTGAAGATCTTGAGTTTTCGGTAAAGGGCGTGTCCGTGGCGGCCTGACAAATTTCGAGGTCTCGCCATGGATATAAAACTTGTTATAACTCAGCCATAAAATGTCCGATTTGCCTCAAACTTCACATATTCGATAAGAGTCCTGGCCTGAACACATCTGAAGGCCAATATTCTATTATAATCACAGCGCCACCTGTTGGCAACAGGAAATGACTTGTATCAAACTCCTCCTAGAGATTTAATGAAGTCAACATTATATTTGGCCATTCTTATCTAGAGGCCTTAGAGATGTTAAATTGTGAAGATCTTGAGTTTTCGTTAAAGGGCGTGTCTGTGGCGGCATGATAAAGTTTGATGTTTCGCCATAGACATATAAGTTGTTATAACTCAGCCATAAAATGTCCGATCTGCCTCAAACTTCACAGGTTTGGTAAGAGTCCTGGCCTGAAGAGACCTAAAGGCCAATATTCAGATATTATCATAGTGCCACCTGTTGGCAGCAGGATATATCATATCTTTCACTAACTCAAACATACCAAGGTCAATCTGCACCAAACTTCATATGATTGATGAAAGTGGTGGCCTGAACACATCTACATGCCAATAATCAGTTATATGCATAGCGCCACCAGCTGGCAGCAGGTAATTTGGCACATTTAAGTGACTTTGATCTATTTTTCCTACATTTACTGTATTAAAAGCATACTGCCCACTGTTTGCTGTGTTCCTAAAGCCACCGGTCGGCGGTGAGCCCGTGTGCGAGGGCCCGTTCATCGCTGCTTGCAGCTTTAATTAGGGCCCGAGCACCGATGGTGTGAGGACCCTATTGAATCTGCTCCGTTTATTAGGGCCCGAGCACTACAGTGCGAGGACCCTATTGGAATTGCTCCGTTTATTAGGGCCCGAGCCCAAAAGGGCGAAGGCCCTATTGTTCTTCTAAGGATTCTTATTAGGGCCCGAGCACCGATGGTGTGAGGACCCTATTGAATCTGCTCCGTTTATTATTAGGGCCCGAGCCCAAAAGGGCGAAGGCCCTATTGTTCTTCTAAGGATTCTTATTTGTTTTTTTTTTTTTTTTTTTTTTTTTTTTTTTTTTTTTTTTTTCAACCGTTGGGGCACTTTTGGGGGCCTTAACATACTCAAAAACTCTTGAAAATTTGCACACACGTCGGAATCTGCCGTCGTCCGGACGCCACAGAGGCTGGGACCCGGGCGTGGTTCAGGGCCTCTACAGCGCCCCCTGGAACACAGTTTGAAAACTTGATGTACTGCGCACACATACTTGCGCGTATTGATATGAAACTCGGTACACATATAGAACTCATCGAGCTGAACAACTTTTGTACTCTATGTCATGGGCTCCACGCAACAGGAAGTGAGATATTTAGGGCTGTTTAAAAAGCGCATGCTCTGGAATTTAACGTACTCCTCCCAGGAATTCCATGGGATTGTCACCAAACTCGGTCAGCATGATCTCAAGACATTGGGGACGCTAAATTGCGAGGAGATTTTTGATATCTCGAACGGTTTGGCCGTGGCAAGGCGACAAAGTTATGGCGAGAAATGAGAAACAGGAAGTGTCTAATAACTGTTGCACACATTGCCTGATTCTGATGAAACTTCACCAGTTTGTTCGTTGTATGATGCCGATTCCATAAATGTGACTATTATGAGTCAAAGTTATAGCGCCACCAACTGGCAGCAGGAAACGTGTCATTTTCAAAATGCTTTGAAATCAGCCTCTTAATTTTACTCGATTTTCTTTAAACTTCATCAAAATCATGTCAAAACACGGCCGATAAGAATATGTAAAGGGGTCGATGATAAATCAAATGCTGTTGCCATGGCAACGTGTCAAACTTTAAAATTACATTCCTGTCTTTTCGAGGCAGATAACATGCTTAGAATTTCATGAAACTCAACACACACATCAATATTAATGATAGTTAGACACTGGCAAAAGGTCATAAATGGGCGTGGAGCAGGCACTCTATAGCGCCATCTTTTGACAAAAGTTGGGGGGTTAGTTTTTCCTACAGTCACCAAACTCAGTACTTATATTGTTCTCATCAATCTGGACAACTTTCTAAATCAAACTCATTAGCTAAGACCAACAGGAAGCCGGCTATTTTGATTTGAATGTGGATTTTTTGAAAAATCATCTAGTAAACAAATTCACACTACTCCTAAGAACAACCAGCTGTTCACACCAAACTTTTTTAACATGAAGAGAAGATTCTGAAGATGTTAAATTGCGAGCGGATTTTGGATATCTCGAACGGTGTTGACGTGGTGATTTTTTAAAGATGTAGTAAAAAACATAACCCTAATTTTTTATATCTTTAAAGTGCAGCATCCAAACTCTTTAAAACTTTTTTCACACAGAGATCTAATCATTCTGAGCAAGTGCTGGAAATATAAATTTTATACAAGCTTCAATGAATTAAAGAAAATTAAAAAGATAACTCAGAAACCTGCTGTCACTCTGGTGAATGTCTCTACAGTATGTGTGTGCGTTCAGTCAGGCACAGAGAAGCTCATTATTGCAGGGGGGAGGGGTGAGAGGCAGAGAGGGTGACAGAGTAGAGAGCCATTCTACAGACCATCTTTGAACATAATGCACATACTGTATGTATTGTAATTACATAAATATGTCTGATCTTTGAGAGTCTGATATTTTGAGAAAATATAAAGGGTCACTAAGTCTTTCATTGTTCGTATTTTGCAGTTGTTGTTTTTTATTTATTTTTTACTTAACTGTACCATGAACTTGTCCTATTCAGTCACATAGCAAAAGATAAAAAATACAACTTTTTAGCATGATCAATTTATCTTCATTGATAGACAATATTTACATAGTGTTATTTATTGAATATAAAATCATAATAATAAAAAATTAAGACAAACTTTGACAACAAAACAAACGTTACTGTTATCTCTTCAAAACATCTGAAAACCATAATTTTAAGATCAGTTATAAATATATATATCACCCCGTTAAAATACTCAACTTGATTTTTAAAGATATTTTGAAAGAATGAAGCGTTTATAGAGCACTTTATTGTGTATTGCTGTACACCCACATGAACTGTGTTCATGTTCATGTTAATTCACAGTACATAAACTTTATATGAATACTTTTTTTAGCTTAATATTAATTAACATTAATAAATGCTATTTATTTATTGGTCATGTTAACTAATATAGTTAATTTTAACAAATGAAACTGGATGGCAACATTTTATATTTTGTGTGTATGTGTCTGTGTGTTGATTTTAAAGTCTAACCCTTTCAATTCTGTAAACTTAAAATCCAAACTGGCAGATGGTTACTGTGAATGCATGTGCCAACTGGGCACCGTTTTCCTTATTGATTCTTAGTTATGTAGCACTTAAGAGTGATGTCTTATAACAGGAGTCACCAGCAAAGCAATATCCACACAAAAATTGTACAGATAGGTAACAATGACATTTAAGCAGAAGTGGTGGACGTAAAGCAAGCAATAATAACATTTTGCTATCATCATGAATCATGTTCTTATCATCTTCATCAGAAAATAGGGAATTTGTAGCATACTGGTTCACAGTTGGCATTTATCTGAAGTCCTTGCATTGATTGCATTTAGTTAAATCAACATTATATTTGGTCAGTCTGATCTTGAGGCCTTAGAGATGTTAAATTGTGAAGATCTTGAGTTTTCATTAAAGGGCATGTCCGTGGTGGCCTGACAAAGTTTGATGTTTCTGCATAGACATAGAAGTGGTTATAACTTAGCCTGAAAATGTCTGATCTGCCACAAAATTCACAGGTTTGGTAAGAGTCCTGGCCTGAAGACACCTAAAGACCAATATTCAGATATTATCATAGCGCCACCTGTTGGCAGCAGGATATATCATATATTTCACTAACTCAAACATCCCAAGGTCAATCTGCACCAAACTTCATATGTTTGATAATAGTGCTGGCCTGAACACATCTACATGCCAATAATCAGTTATAGGCATAGCGCCACCAGCTGGCAGCGGCAAGTTTGGCACATTTAAGTGACTTTGACATATTTCTCCTACATTTACTGTATTAAAAGCATACTGCCCACCGTTTGCTGTTTTCCTGAAGCCACCGGTCGGCGGTGAGCCCGGGTGCGAGGGCCCGTTCATCGCTGCTCGCAGCTTTAATTAGGGCCCGAGCACCGATGGTGTGAGGACCCTATTGGATCTGCTTCGTTTATTATTATTATTATTATTCTTCTTCTCCGGAATGAATCGCATTTTTGAGGGCCTAAACATACCCGAAAACTCATGAAACTTTGCACACACATCAAACCTGGCGAAAATGGATGTCTGATATGGGTTTCAGAGATGGGTGTGGCAAAACGGCTCGATAGCGCCACCTTTACACGTTCCGCGGTGTGCGCTTTCAGCTATGATTCACGTACATGCATGAAAATCGGTACACACATGTAACTCACCAATACCTACAAAAAAGCCTCCTGGGACAAAATCCGAAACCCAACAGGAAGTCGGTTATTATTAATTTTCTTAGCAAAATTTGTGTCATTTTTGCCATTTTCAGGCGTGGTACTTGAACGAACTCCTCCTAGAGATTTACTCCGATCAACAGCAAATTTGGTGAGTCTAATCTAAAGCCCTTTGTGACGTTAAATTGTGAAGATCTAGAGTTTTCATCGGAGGGCGTGTCCGTGGCGGCCTCGCAATTTTCGATGTTTCGCCATGAAAAAGGAAGTTGCTATAACTTAGGCATAAAATGTCCGATCTGTCCCAAACTTCACATGTGTGATAACACTCCTGACCTGATGACATCTACATATCCATATTCAGTTATAGTCATAGCGCCACCTGCTGGCAACAGGAAGTGTCATGCTGTACTCCACAACCAACTCCTCCTAGAGATTTATACAGATCAACACCAAAATCGGTCAGTCTAATATAAAGGCCTTAGTGATGTTAAATTGTGAAGATCTTGAGTTTTCGTTGAAGGGCGTGTCCGTGGCGGCCTGACAAATTTCGAGGTCTCGCCATGGATATAAAACTTGTTATAACTCAGCCATAAAATGTCCGATTTGCCTCAAACTTCACATATTCGATAAGAGTCCTGGCCTGAACACATCTGAAGGCCAATAATCTATTATAATCACAGCGCCACCTGTTGGCAACAGGAAATGACTTGTATCAAACTCCTCCTAGAGATTTAATGATATCGACATTATATTTGGTCAGTCTGATCTAGAGGCCTTAGAGATGTTAAATTGCGAAGATCTTGAGTTTTCGTTAAAGGGCGTGTCCGTGGCTGCGTGACAAAGTTTGATGTTTCGCCATGGACATAGAAGTTATTATAACTCAGCCATAAAATGTCCGATCTGCCTCAAACTTCACAGGTTTGGTAAGAGTCCTGGCCTGAAGACACCTATAGGCCAATATTCAGATATTATCATAGCGCCACCTGTTGGTAGCAGGATATATCATATCTTTCACTAACTCAAACATACCAAGGTCAATCTGCACCAAACTTCATATGTTTGATGAAAGTGGTAGCCTAAACACATCTACATGCCAATAATCAGTTATAGGCATAGCGCCACCAGCTGGCGGCAGTAAATTTGGCACATTTAAGTGACTTTGACATATTTCTCCTATTTTTACTGTATTAAAAGCATACTACCCACCATTTGCTGTGTTCCTAAAGCCACCGGTCAGCGGTGAGCCCGTGTGCGAGGGCCCGTTCATCGCTGCTTGCAGCTTTAATTATTATTAGGGCCCGAGCCCAAAAGGGCGAAGGCCCTATTGTTCTTCTAAGGATTCTTATTTTTTTTTTTTTTTTTTTTTTTTTTTCAACCGTTGGGGCACTTTTGGGGGCCTTAACATACTCAAAAACTCTTGAAAATTTGCACACACGTCGGAATCTGCCGTCGTCCGGACGCCACAGAGGCTGGGACCCGGGCGTGGTTCAGGGCATCTACAGCGCCCCCTGGAACACAGTTTGAAAACTTGATGTACTGCGCACACATACTTGCACGTACTCATATGAAACTCGGTACACATATAGAACTCATCGAGCTGAACAACTTTTGTACTCTATGTCATGGGCTCCACGCAACAGGAAGTGAGATATTTAGGGCTGTTTAAAAAGCGCATGCTCTGGAATTTAACGTACTCCTCCCAGGAATTCCATGGGATTGTCACCAAACTCGGTCAGCATGATCTCAAGACATTGGGGACGCTAAATTGCGAGGAGATTTTTGATATCTCGAACGGTTTGGCCGTGGCAAGGCGACAAAGTTATGGCGAGAAATGAGAAACAGGAAGTGTCTAATAACTGTTGCACACATTGCCTGATTCTGATGAAACTTCACCAGTTTGTTCCTTGTATGATGCAGATTCCATAAATGTGACTATTATGAGTCAAAGTTATAGCGCCACCAACTGGCAGCAGGAAACGTGTCATTTTCAAAATGCTTTGAAATCAGCCTCCTAATTTTACTCGATTTTCTTTAAACTTCATCAAAATCATGTCAAAACACGGCCGATAAGAATATGTAAAGGGGTCGATGATAAATCAAATGCTGTTGCCATGGCAACGTGTCAAACTTTAAAATTACATTCCTGTCTTTTCGAGGCAGATAACATGCTTAGAATTTCATGAAACTCAACACACACATCAATATTAATGATAGTTAGACACTGGCAAAAGGTCATAAATGGGCGTGGAGCAGGCACTCTATAGCGCCATCTTTTGACAAAAGTTGGGGGGTTAGTTTTTCCTACAGTCACCAAACTCTGTACATATATTGTTCTCATCAATCTGGACAACTTTCTAAATCAAACTCATTAGCTAAGACCAAAAGAAAGCCGGCTATTTTGATTTGAAGGTGGATTTTTTGAAAAATCAGGTAGTAAACAAATTCACACTACTCCTAAGAACAACCAGCTGTTCACACCAAACTTTTTTAACATGAAGAGAAGATTCTGAAGATGTTAAATTGCGAGCGGATTTTGGATATCTCGAACGGTGTTGACGTGGTGATTTTTTAAAGATATAGTAAAAAACATAACCCTAATTTTTTATATCTTTAAAGTGCAGCATCCAAACTCTTTAAAACTTTTTTCACACAGAGATCTTATCATTCTGAGCAAGTGCTGGAAATATAAATTTTATACAAGCTTCAATGAATTAAAGAAAATTAAAAAAATAACTCAGAAACCTGCTGTCACTCTGGGTGAATGTCTCTACAGTATGTGTGTGCGTTCAGTCAGGCACAGAGAAGCTCATTATTGCAGGGGGGAGGGGTGAGAGGCAGAGAGGGTGACAGAGTAGAGATCCATCCTACAGACCATCTTTGAACAAAAAATGCACATATGTATTGTAATTACATAAATATGTCTGATCTTTGAGAGTCTGATATTTTGAGAAAATATAAAGGGTCACTTAGTCTTTCATTGTTCGTATTTTGCAGTTGTTGTTTTTTATTAATTTTTTACTTAACTGTACCATAAACTTGTCCTATTCAGTCACATAGCAAAAGATTAAAAAAAATACAACTTTTTAGCATGATCAATTTATCTTCATTGATAGACAATATTTACATAGTGTTATTTATTGAATATAAAATAATAATAATAAAAAATTAAGACAAACTTTGACAACAAAACAAACGTTACTGTTATCTCTTCAAAACATCTTAAAACCATAATTTTAAGATCAGTTATAAATATATATATATCACCCCGTTAAAATACTCAACTTGATTTTTAAAGATATTTTGAAAGAATGAAGAGTTTATAGAGCACTTTATTGTGTATTGCTGTACACCCACATGAACTGTGTTCATGTTCATGCTAATTCACAGTACATAAACTATATATGAATACTTTTTTTTAGCTTAATATTAATTAACATTAATAAATGCTATTTATTTATTGGTCATGTTAACTAATATAGTTAATGCTAACAAATAAAACTGAATGGCAACATTTTATATTTTATGTGTATGTGTCTGTGTGTTGATTTTAAAGTCTAACCCTTTCAATTCTGTAAACTTTAAATCCAAACTAGCAGAGGGTTACTGTGAATGCATGTGCCAACTGGGCACCGTCTTCCTTATTGATTCTTAGTTATGTAGCGCTTAAGAGTGATGTTTTATAACAGGAGGAGTCACCAGCAAAGCAATATCCACACAAAAATTGTACAGATAGGTAACGATGACATTTCAGCAGAAGTGGTGGACGTAAAGCAAGCAATAATAACATTTTGTTATCATGAATCTTGTTCTTACTTGTTAGCAGCAGGATATATCATATCTTTCACTAACTCAAACATACCAAGGTCAATCTGCACCAAACTTCATATGTTTGATAATAGTGCTGGCCTGAACACATCTACATGCCAATAATTAGTTACAAGCATAGCGCCACCATCTGGCAGCGGCAAGTTTGGCACATTTAAATGACTAATGACTTTTTTCTATATTTACTGTATTAAAAGCATACTGCCCACCGTTTGCTGATTTCCTGAAGCCACCGGTCGGCGGTGAGCCCAGGTGCGAGGGCCCGTTCATCGCTGCTCGCAGCTTTAATTAGGGCCCGAGCACCGATGGTGTGAGGACCCTATTGGATCTGCTCCGTTTTTAGGGCCCGAGCACCGATGGTGTGAGGACCCTATTGAATCTGCTCCGTTTATTATTATTATTATTATTATTATTCTTCTTCTTCTCCAAAGTGAATCGCATTTTAGAGGACCTAAACATTCCCGAAAACTCACAAAACTTTGCACACACATCAAACCTGGCGAAAATTTACGTCTGATTTGGGTTTCAGAAGTGGGTGTGGCAAAATGGCTCGACAGCGCCACCTTTAGACGTTCAGCGGTGTGCGCTTTCAGCTGTGATTCACGTACATGCACGGAAATCGGTACACACATGTAACACACCAAAACCTACAAAAAAGCCTCTTGGAGCAAAATCCGGAACCCAACAGGAAGTCGGTTAATATTAATATTCTCAGCAAAATTTGTGTCATTTTTGCCTTTTTCAGGTGTCGTACTTGAACGAACTCCTCCTACAGATTTATTCGGATCAACGCCAAATTTGCTGAGTCTAGTCTAAAGCCCTTTGTGACGTTAAATTGTGAAGATCTAGAGTTTTCATCGGAGGGCGTGTCCGTGGCGGCCTCGCAAATTTCGATGTTTCGCCATGAAAAAGGAAGTTGCTATAACTCAGGCATACAATGTCCTATCTGTCCCAAACTTCACATGTGTGATAACACTCCTGACCTGAAGACATCTACATGCCCATATTCAGTTATAGTCATAGCGCCACCTGCAGGCAACAGGAAGTGTCATGCTGTACTCTACAACCAACTCCTCCTAGAGATTTATTCAGATCAACACCAAAATCGGTCAGTCTAATATAAAGGCCTTAGCGATGTTAAATTGTGAAGATCTTGAGTTTTCGGTAAAGGGCGTGTCCGTGGCAGCCTGACAAATTTCGAGGTCTCGCCATGGATATAAAACTTGTTATAACTCAGCCATAAAATGTCCGATTTGCCTCAAACTTCACCTATTTGATAAGAGTCCTGGCCTGAACACATCTGAAGGCCAATATTCTATTATAATCACAGCGCCACCTGTTGGCAACAGGAAATGACTTGTATCAAACTCCTCCTAGAGATTTAATGATATCAACATTATATTTGGTCAGTCTGATCTAGAGACCTTAGAGATGTTAAATTGCGAAGATCTTGAGTTTTCGTTAAAGGGCGTGTCTGTGGCGGCGTGACAAAGTTTGATGTTTCGCCATGGACATAGAAGTTGTTATAACTCAGCCATAAAATGTCCGATCTGCCTCAAACTTCACAGGTTTGGTAAGAGTCCTGGCCTGAAGACACCTAAAGGCCAATATTCAGATATTATCATAGTGCCACCTGTTGGCAGCAAGATATATCATATCTTTCACTAACTCAAACATACCAAGGTCAATCTGCACCAAACTTCATATGTTTGATGAAAGTGGTGGCCTGAACACATCTACATGCCAATAATCAGTTATATGCATAGCGCCACCAGCTGGCAGCAGGAAATTTGGCACATTTAAGTGACTTTGACATATTTCTCCTATTTTTACTGTATTAAAAGCATACTACCCACCATTTGCTGTGTTCCTAAAGCCACCGGTCGGCGGTGAGCCCGTGTGCGAGGGCCCGTTCATCGCTGCTTGCAGCTTTAATTTATTATTATTATTCTTCTTCTCCGGAATGAATCGCATTTTTGAGGGCCTAAACATACCCGAAAACTCATGAAACTTTGCACACACATCAAACCTGGCGAAAATGGACGTCTGATATGGGTTGCAGAAGTGGGTGTGGCAAAATGGCTCAATAGCGCCACCTTTACACGTTCCGCGGTGTGCGCATTCAGCTGTGATTCACGTACATGCACGCAAATCGGTACACACATGTAACTCACCAATACCTACAAAAAAGCCTCCTGGGACAAAATCCGAAACCCAACAGGAAGTCGGTTATTATTAATTTTCTTAGCAAAATTTGTGTCATTTTTGCCATTTTCAGGCGTCATACTTGAACGAACTCCTCCTAGAGATTTATTCGGATCAACACCAAATTTGGTGAGTCTAATCTAAAGCCCTTTGTGACGTTAAATTGCGAAGATCTAGAGTTTTCATCAGAGGGCGTGTCCGTGGCGGCCTCGCAAATTTCGATGTTTCGCCATGAAAAAGGAAGTTGCTATAACTCAGGCATAAAATGCCCGATCTGCCCCAAACTTCACATGTGTGATAACACTCCTGACCTGAAGACATCTACATGCCCATGTTCAGTTTTACTCATAGCGCCACCTGCAGGCACCAGGAAGTGTCATGCTGTACTCTGCAACAAATTCCTCCTGGAGATTTAATCAGATCAACACCAAAATCGGTCAGTCTATTAAAAAGGCTTTAGCGATGTTAAATTGCGAAGATCTTGAGTTTTCGTTGAAGGGCGTGTCCGTGGCGGCCTGGCAAATTTCGTGGTCTCGCCATGGATATAAATCTTGTTATAACTCAGCCATAAAATGTCCGATTTGCCTCAAACTTCACATGTTCGATAAGAGTCCTGGCCTGAACCAATCTGAAGGCCTATATTCTATTATAATCACAGCGCCACCTGTTGGCAACAGGAAATGACTTGTACCAAACTCCTCCTAGAGATTTAATTATATTAACATTATATTTGGTCAGTCTGATCTCGAGGCCTTAGAGATGTTAAATTGTGAAGATCTTGAGTTTTCGTTAAAGGGCGTGTCCATGGCGGCCTGACAAAGTTTGATGTTTCGCCATGGACATAAAAGTTGTTATAACTCAGCCATAAAATGTCCGATCTGCCTCAAACTTCACATGTTTGGTAAGAGTCCTGGCCTGAAGACATCTAAAGGCCAATATACAGATATTATCATAGCGCCACCTATTGGCAGCAGGATATATCATATCTTGCACTAACTCACACATACCAAGGTCAATCTGCACCAAACTTCATATGTTTGATGAAAGTGCTGGCCTGAACACATCTACATGCCAATAATCAGTTATAGCATAGCGCCACCAGCTGGCAGCAGGAAGTTTGGCACATTTAAGTGACTTTGATCTATTTTTCCTACATTTACTGTATTAAAAGCATACTGCCCACCGTTTGCTGTGTTCCTAAAGCCACCGGTCGGCGGTGAGCCCGTGTGCGAGGGCCCGTTCATCGCTGCTTGCAGCTTTAATTATTATTATTATTATTATTATTCTTCTCCAAAGTGAATCGCATTTTAGAGGACCTAAACATTCCCGAAAACTCACAAAACTTTGCACACACATCAAACCTGGCGAAAATTTACGTCTGATTTGGGTTTCAGAAGTGGGTGTGGCAAAATGGCTCGACAGCGCCACCTTTAGACGTTCAGCGGTGTGCGCTTTCAGCTGTGATTCACGTACATGCACGGAAATCGGTACACACATGTAACACACCAAAACCTACAAAAAAGCCTCTTGGAGCAAAATCCGGAACCCAACAGGAAGTCGGTTAATATTAATATTCTCAACAAAATTTGTGTCATTTTTGCCTTTTTCAGGTGTCGTACTTGAACGAACTCCTCCTACAGATTTATTCGGATCAACGCCAAATTTGCTGAGTCTAGTCTAAAGCCCTTTGTGACGTTAAATTGTGAAGATCTAGAGTTTTCATTGGAGGGCGTGTCCGTGGCGGCCTCGCAAATTTCGATGTTTTGCCATGAAAAAGGAAGTTGCTATAACTCAGGCATACAATGTCCTATCTGTCCCAAACTTCACATGTGTGATAACACTCCTGACCTGAAGACATCTATATGCCCATATTCAGTTATAGTCATAGCGCCACCTGCAGGCAACAGGAAGTGTCATGCTGTACTCTACAACCAACTCCTCCTAGAGATTTATTCAGATCAACACCAAAATCGGTCAGTCTAATATAAAGGCCGTAGCGATGTTAAATTGTGAAGATCTTGAGTTTTCGGTAAAGGGCGTGTCCGTGGCGGCCTGACAAATTTCGAGGTCTCGCCATGGATATAAAACTTGTTATAACTCAGCCATAAAATGTCCGATTTGCCTCAAACTTCACATATTAGATAAGAGTCCTGGCCTGAACACATCTGAAGGCCAATATTCTATTATAATCACAGCGCCACCTGTTGGCAACAGGAAATGACTTGTATCAAACTCCTCCTAGAGATTTAATGATATCAACATTATATTTGGTCAGTCTGATCTAGAGGCCTTAGAGATGATAAATTGCGAAGATCTTGAGTTTTCGTTAAAGGGCGTGTCTGTGGCGGCGTGACAAAGTTTGATGTTTCGCCATGGACATAGAAGTTGTTATAACTCAGCCATAAAATGTCCGATCTGCCTCAAACTTCACAGGTTTGGTAAGAATCCTGGCCTGAAGACACCTAAAGGCCAATATTCAGATATTATCATAGCGCCACCTGTTGGCAGCAAGATATATCATATCTTTCACTAACTCAAACATACCAAGGTCAATCTGCACCAAACTTCATATGTTTGATGAAAGTGGTGGCCTGAACACATCTACATGCCAATAATCAGTTATAGGCATAGCGCCACCAGCTGGCAGCAGGAAATTTGGCACATTTAAGTGACTTTGACATATTTCTCCTATTTTTACTGTATTAAAAGCATACTACCCACCATTTGCTGTGTTCCTAAAGCCACCGGTCGGCGGTGAGCCCGTGTGCGAGGGCCCGTTCATCGCTGCTTGCAGCTTTAATTTGTTTTTTTTTTTTTTTTTTTCAACCGTTGGGGCACTTTTGGGGGCCTTAACATACTCAAAAACTCTTGAAAATTTGCACACACGTCGGAATCCGCCGTCGTCCGGACGCCACAGAGGCTGGGACCCGGGCGTGGTTCAGGGCCTCTACAGCGCCCCCTGGAACACAGTTTGAAAACTTGATGTACTGCGCACACATACTTGCACGTATTGATATGAAACTCGGTACACATATAGATCTCACTGAGCCAAACAACTTTTGTACTCTATGTCATGGGCTCCACGCAACAGGAAGTGAGATATTTAGGGCTGTTTAAAAAGCGCATGCTCTGGAATTTAACGTACTCCTCCCAGGGTTTCCATAGGATTGTCACCAAACTCGGTCAGCATGATCTCAAGACATTGGGGACGCTAAATTGCGAGGGGATTTTTGATATCTCGAACGGTTTGGCCGTGGCAAGGCGACAAAGTTATGGCGAGAAATGAGAAACAGGAAGTGTCTAATTACTGTTGCACACATTGCTTGATTCTTATGAAACTTCACCAGTTTGTTCGTTGTAAGATGCCGATTCCATAAATGTGACTATTATGAGTCAAAGTTATAGCGCCACCAACTGGCAGCAGGAAGCGTGTCATTTTCAAAATCCTTTGAAATCAGCCTCTTAATTTTACTTGATTTTCTTCAAACTTCATCAAAATAATGTCAAAACACGGCCGATGAGAATATGTAAAGGGGTCGATGATAAATCAAATGCTGTTGCCATGGCAACGTGTCAAACTTTAAAATTTGATTCCTGTCTTTTCGAGGCAGATAACATGCTTAGAATTTCATGAAACTCAACACACACGTCAATATTAATGAAAGTTAGACACTGGCAAAAGGTCATAAATGGGCGTGGAGCAGGCACTCTATAGCGCCATCTTTTGACAAAAGTTGGGGGGTTAGTTTTTCCTACAGTCACCAAACTCTGTACATATATTGTTCTCATCAATCTGGACAACTTTCTAAATCAAACTCATTAGCTAAGACCAACAGGAAGCCTATTTTGATTTGAATGTGGATTTTTGGAAAAATCAGGCTGTAAACAAATTCACACTCCTTCTAAGAAAAATAAGGTATTCACACCAAACTTTTTTAACATGAAGAGAAGATTCTGAAGATGTTAAATTGCGAGCTAATTTGGGATATCTTGAACGGTGTTGACGTGGTGATTTTTTAAAGATGTAGTAAAAAACATAACCGTAATTTTTTTATATCTTTAAAGTGCAGCATCCAAACTCTTTACAACTTTTTTCACACAGAGATCTTATCATTCTGAGCAAGTGGTGTAAATATCAATTTTATACAAGCTTCTATGAATTAAAGAAAATTAAAAAAAGAAATTAGAAACCTGCTGTCACTCTGCCTGTGCCTGTCTGTGTTCAGTCACCATTGAGTCACTGAAGAGTGACTGAAGGGGGGAGGGGTGTAAGGGAGAGAGACCAGTGGAACATGCTGTTTTGCTTAAGACCATCTTTGAGGAAGATGCACATTGCTGTAGCGTAATCGACATAAATATGTCTGATATTTTGAGAAAATATAAAGGGTCATTAAATCTTTCATTGTTTGTATTTTGCAGTTGTTGTTTTTTATTTATTTTTACTGAACTGTACCATGAACTTGTCCTATTCAGTCACATAGCAAAAGATTAAGAAAAATACAACTTTTAAGCATGAGTGAATAATCTTCATTGTAGACAATATTTTCATAGTGTTATTTATTGAATATAAAATTATAATAATTAAAAATTTCAAGACAAACTTTGACAACAAAACAAACTTTGCTGTTATCTGTTCAAAACATCCGAAAACCATCATTTTAAGATCAGTTATATATATATCGCCCCATTAAAACACTCAACTTGATTTTTAAAGATATTTTGAAAGAATTAAGCGTTTATAGAGCACTTTGTGTATTGCTGTACACCCACATGAACTGTGTTCATGTTCATGTTAATTCACAGTACATAAACTAATTTACCTTTAAACAATATATGAATACTTTTTTTTAGCTTAATATTAATTAACATTAATAAATGCTATTTAATTATTGTTCATGTTAACTAATATAGTTAATGTTAACAAATGAAACTGGATGGCAACATTTTATATATTGTGTGTATGTGTCTCTGTGTTGATTTTAAAGTGTAACCCTTTCAATTCAGTAAACTTAAAATCCAAACTAGCAGAGGGTTACTGTGAATGCATTTGCCAACTGTGCACCGTTTTCCTTATTGATTCTTAGTTATGTAGCGCTTAAGAGTGATGTCTTATAACAGGAGTCACCAGCAAAGCAATATCCACATACAAATTGTACAGATAGGTAACGATTTAAGCAGAAGTGGTGAATGTAATGCAAGCAATAATAACATTTTGTTATCATCATGAATCATGTTCTTACCATCATCATCAGAATATAGGGAAAATGTTCACATTTGGTTCACAGTTGGCATTATCTGAAGTCCTTGCAGGGGATTAGGTTTATAGCAAACTCCTCCTAGACATTTAATGAAATCAACATTATATTTGGTCAGTCTGATCTAGAGGCCTTAGAGATGTTAAATTGTGAAGATCTTGAGTTTCAGTAAAGGGCGTGTCCGTGGCGGCCTGACAAAGTTTGATGTTTTGCCATGGACATAGGTGTAATATCTCAGCCATAAAATGTCTGATCTGCCTCAAACTTCAGAGGTTTGGTAAGAGTCCTGGCCTGAAGACACCTAAAGGCCAATATTCAGATATTATCATAGCGCCACCTGTTGACACCAGGATATATCATATCTTTCACTAACTCAAACATACCAAGGTCAATCTGCACCAAACTTCATATGTTTGATAATAGTGCTGGCCTGAACACATCTACATGCCATTTATAGGCATAGCGCCACCAGCTGCCAATGGGAAGTTTGGCACATTTAAATGACTTATGACATATTTCTCATATATTTACTGTATTAAAAGCATACTGCCCACCGTTTGCTGTTTTCCTAAAGCCACCGGTCGGCGGTGAGCCCGGGTGCGAGGGCCCGTTCATCGCTGCTTGCAGCTTTAATTCTTCTTCTTCTTCTTCTTCTTCTTCTCCAAAATGAAAAGTCTTTTTGAGGGCCTAAACATGCCCGAAAACTCACGAAACTTTGCACACGCATCAGACCTGGCGAAAATTTACATCTGATATGGTTTTCAAAAGTGGGTGTGGCAAAATGGCTCGATAGCGCCACCTATAAAATTTCAACGGAGTGCCCCTCGAGCTACGTTTCACGTACATGTACGAAACTCGGTACACATATGTAACACACCAATACCTACAAAAAAGTCTCAGGGTGCAACATCCGAAACCCAACAGGAAGTCCGTTATATTGAATTTCCTGTACGATTTTTGTGCAGTTTTTGCCATTTTCAGGCCTCATACTTTAACGAACTCCTCCTACAGTTTTTATCCGATCATCTTCAAATTTGCTGAGTGTCATCATAAGGCCTTTGCGATGTTAAATTGCGAAGCTTTAGAGTTTTCGTCGAAGGGCGTGTCCGTGGCGGCCGGACAAACTTTGATGTTTCGCCATGAAAAAGGAAGTTGCTATAACTCAGGCATACGATGTCCGATCTGCCTCAAACTTCACATGTTTGATGACAGTCCGGTCCTGAACACACGTCAGTGCCCATATTCAGTTATAGTCATAGCGCCACCTGCTGACAACAGGAAATGACATGTTTAACACTGTTACGGACTCCTAGAAACATATTGAAAAGCGTTAACAAGTCTTAAATAGGCTAGCAACATGCTACAAACATGCTAAAACATGCTAGCAACACTTAGCTAAGAGCTAAAGCATGCTATTAATACAAATACAAAAGGAAATTGCTGTAACTCATGTATATAATGTTGAATCTGACCCAAACTTAATATTCAACATGCTACAAAAATAATAAAGCATGCTAGCAACACTTAGCTAATATGCTAAAGCATGCTAATAATACAATGAAACAGGAAGTTACTCTAACTCAGGCATACAATGTCCAATCAGCCCCAAACTTAACATGTTTGATAAGAATTCTGGCCTAAACACACGCCCATGCCCGTATTCAGTTATAGTCATAGTGCCACCAGCTGGTAACAGGAAGCCACATGTTTAATACTGTTGTGGATGCCTAGCAACATTTTAAAAAAATTCAACAACTGTTAAACAGGGTAGCAACATGCTAGAAACATGCTATAACATGTTAGCAATATTTAGCTAAGTGCTAAAGCATACTCTTAATGCAATGAAACAGGAAGTTACTGTAACTCAGGCATGCAATGTCCAATCAGCCCCAAACTTCACATGTTTGATAACAGTCCTGGCCTGAAGATATCTACATGCCAATATTCAGTTATAGTTATAGCGCCACCTACTGTCAACAGGAAGTGACATGTTTAACACTGTGACACACTATTAGCAACACACTAAAAAAGCCATTGAGTGCTAAACTAGTGTAAAATATACTCAAACATGCTAGCAACACTTACTTAGTGCTAAAGCATGTTGTTAAAGACATAAAACAGGAAGTTACTGTAACTCCGACATGCAATGTCCAATCAGCCCCAAACTTCACGTTTGATAAGAGTCCTGGCCTGAAGATATATACATGCCCATATTCAGTTATAGTCACAGCGCCACCTGCTGACAACAGGAAGTGACGTTTAATGGTGTTACGGACTCCTAGCAACATAATAAAAAGCGTCAGCAAGTTTTGAATAGGCTAGCATCATGCTAGAATCATGTTAAAACATGCTAGCAACACTTAGCTGAGAGCTAAAGCATGATATTAATACAAAGAAAAATAAGTGTAACTCATGCATACAATGTCCAATCTGACCCAAGCTTAATATGTTTGATAAGAGTCCTGGTCTGAACACAAGCCCATGTCCATATTCAGTTATAGTCATAGTGCCACCTGCTGGCAACAGGAAGTCACATGTTTAATACTGTTGTGGATGCCCAGCAACGTTTTAAAAATATCAACAAGTGTTAAATAGGGTAGCAACATGCTAGAAACATGTTAGCAACATTTAGCTAAGTGCTAAAGCATACTCTTAATGCAATGAAACAGGAAGTTACTGTAACTCAGGCATGCAATGTCCAATCAGCCCCAAACTTAATATGTTTGATAAGAGTCTTGGCCTGAATACATTTACATGCCAATATTTAGTTATAGTCATAGCGCCACCAGCTGGCAACAGCAAATTACTTGTTTTACACTAACTTAAGCATGCAATGTACAATTTGCACCAAACTTGACATGTTTGCCAATAGTCCTGGCCTGAAGACATCTAAAAGCCAATATTTTGTAATAGCGCCACCTGTTGGCAGCAGGATATGTCATGACTTACACTCAAGCATGCCATGTTCAAGCTTCACCAAACTTCATATGTTTGATAAAAGCACTGGCCTGAACACATCTGCATGCCAATATTCAGTTATAGGCATAGCGCCACCAGCTGGCAGAAGGAAGATTGGCACATATCAATGACTTTGACATATTCCTCCTACATTTTCTGTGTTAATAGCATAGTGCCCACCATTCGCCACCGATCGGCGGTGAGCCCGAGTGCGAGGGCCCTACCATCGCTGCTTGCAGCTTTAATTAGGGCCCGAGCACCGATGGTGTGAGGACCCTATTGGATCTGCTCCGTTTATTATTATTATTATTATTATTATTATTATTATTATTATTATTATTATTATTATTATTATTCTCCAAAATGAATCGCATTTTAGAGGACCTAAACATTCCCGAAAACTCACAAAACTTTGCACACACATCAAACCTGGCGAAAATTTACGTCTGATTAGGGTTTCAGAAGTGGGTGTGGCAAAATGGCTCGACAGCGCCACCTTTAGACGTTCAGCGGTGTGCGCTTTCAGCTGTGATTCACGTACATGCACGGAAATCGGTACACACATGTAACACACCAAAACCTACAAAAAAGCCTCTTGGAGCAAAATCCGGAACCCCACAGGAAGTCGGTTAATATTAATATTCTCAACAAAATTTGTGTCATTTTTGCCATTTTCAGGCGTCGTACTTGAACGAACTCCTCCTAGAGATTTATTCGGATCAACGCCAAATTTGCAGAGTCTATTCTAAAGCCCTTTGTGACGTTAAATTGTGAAGATCTAGAGTTTTCATCAGAGGGCGTGTCCGTGGCGGCCTCGCAAATTTCGATGTTTCGCCATGAAAAAGGAAGTTGCTATAACTCAGGCATACAATGTCCGATCTGTCCCAAACTTCTCATGTGTGATAACACTCCTGACCTGATGACATCTACATGCCCATATTCAGTTTTACTCATAGCGCCACCTGCTGGCAACAGGAAGTGTCATGCTGTATTCTGCAACAAACTCCTCCAAGAGATTTAATCAGATCAACACCAAAATTGGTCAGTCTAATAAAAAGGCTTTAGTGATGTTAAATTGTGAAGATCTTGAGTTTTCGTTGAAGGGCGTGTCCGTGGCGGCCTGACAAATTTTGAGGTCTCGCCATGGATATAAAACTTGTTATAACTCAGCCATAAAATGTCCGATTTGCCTCAAACTTCCCATGTTTGATAAGAGTCCTGGCCTGAACCAATCTGAAGGCAAATATTCTATTAAAATCACAGCGCCACCTGTTGGCATCAGGAAATGACTTGTACCAAACTCCTCCTAGAGATTTAATGATATCAACATTATATTTGGACAGTCTGATCTAGAGGCCTTAGAGATGTTAAATTGTGAAGATCTTGAGTTTTCGTCAAAGGGCGTGTCCTTGGTGGCCTGACAAAGTTTGATGTTTCGCCATGGACATAGAAGTTGTTATAACTCAGCCATAAAATGTCCGATCTGCCTCAAACTTCACATGTTTGGTAAAAGTCCTGGCCTGAAAACATCTAAAGGCAAATATTCAGATATTATCATAGCGCCACCTATTGGCAGTAGGATATATCATATCTTGCACTAACTCAAACATACCAAGGTCAATCTGCACCAAACTTCATATGTTTGATGAAAGTGCTGGCCTGAACACATCTACATGCCAATAATCAGTTATAGGCATAGCGCCACCAGCTGGCAGCAGGAAGTTTGACACATTTAAGTGACTTTGATCTATTTTTCCTACATTTAATGTATTAAAAGCATACTGCCCACCGTTTGCTGTTTTCCTAAAGCCACGGGTCGGTGGTGAGCCCGGGTGCGAGGGCCCGTTCATCGCTGCTTGCAGCTTTAATTATTATTATTAGGGCCCGAGCACCGATGGTGTGAGGACCCTATTGAATCTGCTCCGTTTATTATTATTATTATTATTAGGGCCCGAGCACCGATGGTGTGAGGACCCTATTGAATCTGCTCCGTTTATTATTATTATTATTATTATTATTATTATTCTTATCCGGAATGAATCGCATTTTTGAGGGCCTAAACATACCCGAAAACTAACGAAACTTTGCACACACATCAGACCTGGCGAAAATGGACGTCTGATATGGGTTGCAGAAGTGGTTGTGGCAAAATGGCTCAATAGCGCCACCTTTACACGTTCCGCGGTGTGCGCATTCAGCTGTGATTATCGTACATGCACAAAAATCGGTACACACATGTAACACACCAATACCTACAAAAAAGCCTCTTGAGATAAAATCCGAAACCCAACAGGAATTCGGTTATTATTAATTTTCTTAGCAAAATTTGTGTCATTTTTGCCATTTTCAGGTGTCATACTTGAACGAACTCCTCCTAGAGATTTATTCCGATCAACACCAAATTTGGTGAGTCTAATCTAAAGCCCTTTGTGACGTTAAATTGTGAAGATCTAGAGTTTTCATCGGAGGGCGTGTCCGTGGCGGCCTCGCAAATTTCGATGTTTCGCCATGAAAAAGGAAGTTGCTATAACTTAGGCATAAAATGTCCGATCTGTCCCAAACTTCACATGTGTGATAACACTCCTGACCTGAAGACATCTACATGCCCATATTCAGTTATAGTCATAGCGCCACCTGCAGGCAACAGGAAGTGTCATGCTGTACTCTACAACAAACTCCTCCTAGAGATTTATACAGATCAACTCCAAAATCGGTCAGTCTAATATAAAGGCCTTAGCGATGTTTAATTGTAAAGATCTTGAGTTTTCGGTAAAGGGCGTGTCCGTGGCGGCCTGACAAATTTCGAGGTCTCGCCATGGATATAAAACTTGTTATAACTCAGCCATAAAATGTCCGATTTGCCTCAAACTTCACATATTCAATAAGAGTCCTGGCCTGAACACATCTCAAGGCCAACATTCTATTATAATCACAGCGCCACCTGTTGGCAACAGGAAATGACTTGTATCAAACTCCTCTTAGAGATTTAATGATATTAACATTATATTTGGTCATTCTGATCTAGAGGCCTTAAAGATGTTAAATTGCGAAGATCTTGAGTTTTCGTTAAAGGGCGTGTCTGTGGCGGCCTGACAAAGTTTGATGTTTCGCCATGGACATAGAAGTTGTTATAACTCAGCCATAAAATGTCCGATCTGCCTCAAACTTCACAGGTTTGGTAAGAGTCCTGGCCTGAAGACACCTAAAGGCCAAAATTCAGATATTATCATATCGCCACCTGTTGGCAGCAGGATATATCATATCTTTCACTAACTCAAACATACCAAGGTCAATCTGCACCAAACTTCATATGTTTGATGAAAGTGGTGGCCTGAACACATCTACATGCCAATAATCAGTTATATGCATAGCGCCACCAGCTGGCAGCAGGAAATTTGGCACATTTAAGTGACTTTGACATATTTCTCCTATTTTTACTGTATTAAAAGCATACTACCCACCATTTGCTGTTTTCCTAAAGCCACCGGTCGGCGGTGAGCCCGGGTGCGAGGGCCCGTTCATCGCTGCTTGCAGCTTTAATTATTATTATTATTATTATTATTATTCTCCAAAATGAATCGCATTTTTGAGGGCTTAGACATACCCGAAAACTCATGAAACTTTGCACACACATCAAACCTGGCGAAAATTTACGTCTGATATGGGTTTCAGAAGTGGGTGTGGCAAAATGGCTTGACAGCGCCACCTTTAGACGTTCAGCGGTGTGCGCTTTCAGCTGTGATTCACGTACATGCACGGAAATCGGTACACACATGTAACACACCAATACCTACAAAAAAGCCTCTTGGAGCAAAATCCGGAACCCAACAGGAAGTCGGTTAATATTAATATTCTCAACAAAATTTGTGTCATTTTTGCCATTTTCAGGCGTCATACTTGAACGAACTCCTCCTAGAGATTTATTCGGATCAACGCCAAATTTGCAGAGTCTAGTCTAAAGCCCTTTGTGACGTTAAATTGTGAAGATCTAGAGTTTTCATCGGAGGGCGTGTCCATGGCGGCCTCGCAAATTTCGATGTTTCGCCATGAAAAAGGAAGTTGCTATAACTCAGGCATACAATGTCCGATCTGTCCCAAACTTCTCATGTGTGATAACACTCCTGACCTGATGACATCTACATGCCCATATTCAGTTTTACTCATAGCGCCACCTGCTGGCAACAGGAAGTGTCATGCTGTACTCTGCAACAAACTCCTCCAAGAGATTTAATCAGATCAACACCAAAATCGGTCAGTCTAATAAAAAGGCTTTAGCGATGTTAAATTGCGAAGATCTTGAGTTTTTGTTGAAGGGCGTGTCCGTGGCGGCCTGACAAATTTCGAGGTCTCGCCATGGATATAAAACTTGTTATAACTCAGCCATAAAATGTCCGATTTGCCTCAAACTTCACATATTCGATAAGAGTCCTGGCCTGAATACATCTGAAGGCCAATATTCTATTATAATCACAGCGCCACCTGTTGGCAACAGGAAATGACTTGTATCAAACTCCTCCTAGAGATTTAATGATATCAACATTATATTTGGTCAGTCTGATCTAGAGGCCTTAGAGATGTTAAATTGCGAAGATCTTGAGTTTTCGTTAAAGGGCGTGTCTGTGGCTGCATGACAAAGTTTGATGTTTCGCCATGGACATAGAAGTTGTTATAACTCAGCCATAAAATGTCCGATCTGCCTCAAACTTCACAGGTTTGGTGAGAGTCCTGGCCTGAAGACACCTAAAGACCAATATTCAGATATTATCAAAGCGCCACCTGTTGGCAGCAGGATATATCATATCTTTCACTAACTCAAACATACCAAGGTCAATCTGCACCAAACTTCATATGTTTGATGAAAGTGGTGGCCTGAACACATCTACATGTCAATAATCAGTTATAGGCATAGCGCCACCAGCTGGCAGCAGGAAATTTGGCACATTTAAGTGACTTTGACATATTTCTCCTATTTTACTGTATTAAAAGCATACTACCCACCATTTGCTGTGTTCCTAAAGCCACCGGTCGGCGGTGAGCCCGTGTGCGAGGGCCCGTTCATCGCTGCTTGCAGCTTTAATTATTATTATTATTATTATTCTCCAAAGTGAATCGCATTTTAGAGGACCTAAACATTCCCGAAAACTCACAAAACTTTGCACACACATCAAACCTGGCGAAAATTTACGTCTGATTTGGGTTTCAGAAGTGGGTGTGGCAAAATGGCTCGACAGCGCCACCTTTAGACGTTCAGCGGTGTGCGCTTTCAGCTGTGATTCACGTACATGCACGGAAATCGGTACACACATGTAACACACCAAAACCTACAAAAAAGCCTCTTGGAGCAAAATCCGGAACCCAACAGGAAGTCGGTTAATGTTAATATTCTCAACAAAATTTGTGTCATTTTTGCCTTTTTCAGGTGTCGTACTTGAACGAACTCCTCCTACAGATTTATTCGGATCAACGCCAAATTTGCTGAGTCTACTCTAAAGCCCTTTGTGACGTTAAATTGTGAAGATCTAGAGTTTTCATCGGAGGGCGTGTCCGTGGCGGCCTCGCAAATTTCGATGTTTCGCCATGAAAAAGGAAGTTGCTATAACTCAGGCATACAATGTCCGATCTGTCCCAAACTTCACATGTGTGATAACACTCCTGACCTGAAGACATCTACATGCCCATATTCAGTTATAGTCATAGCGCCACCTGCTGGCAACAGGAAGTGTCATGTTGTACTCTGCAACAAACTCCTCCTAGAAATTTATACAGATCAACACCAAAATCGGTCAGTCTAATATAAAGGCTTTAGTGATGTTAAATTGCGAAGATCTTGAGTTTTCGTTGAAGGGCGTGTCCGTGGCGGCCTGACAAATTTCGAGTTCTCACCATGGATATAAAACTTGTTATAACTCAGCCATAAAATGTCCAATTAGCCTCAAACTTCACATATTCGATAAGAGTCCTGGCCTGAACACATCTGAAGGCCAATATTCTATTATAATCACAGCGCCACCTGTTGACAACAGGAAATGACTTGTATCAAACTCCTCCTAGAGATTTAATGATATCAACATTAAATTTGGTCAGTGTGATCTCGAGGCCTTAGAGATGTTAAATTGCGAAGATCTTGAGTTTTCGTTAAAGGGCGTGTCTGTGGCGGCGTAACAAAGTTTGATGTTTCGCCATGGACATAGAAGATGTTATAACTCAGCCATAAAATGTCCGATCTGCCTCAAACTACACAGGTTTGGTAAGAGTCCTGGCCTGAAGATACCTAAAGGACAATATTCAGATATTATCATAGCGCCACCTGTTGGCAGCAGGATATATCATATCTTTCACTAACTCAAACATACCAAGGCCAATCTGCACCAAACTTCATATGTTTGATAAAAGTGCTGGCCTGAACACATCTAAATGCCAATAATCAGTTATAGGCATAGCGCCACCAACTGGCAGCAGGAAATTTGGCACTTTTAAGTGACTTTGACATATTTCTCCTATTTTTACTCTATTAAAAGCATACTGCCCACCATTAGCTGTGTTCCTGAAGCCACCGGTCAGCGGTGAGCCCGTGTGCGAGGGCCCGTTCATCGCTGCTTGCAGCTTTAATTATTATTATTCTTCTTATCCGGAATGAATCGCATTTTTGAGGGCCTAAACATACCCGAAAACTAACGAAACTTTGCACACACATCAGACCTGGCGAAAATGGACGTCTGATATGGGTTGCAGAAGTGGGTGTGGCAAAATGGCTCAATAGCGCCACCTTTACACGTTCCGCGGTGTGCGCATTCAGCTGTGGTTATCGTACATGCACAAAAATCGGTACACACATGTAACACACCAATACCTACAAAAAAGCCTCTTGAGATAAAATCCGAAACCCAACAGGAAGTCGGTTATTATTAATTTTTCTCAGCAAAATTTGTGTCATTTTTGCCATTTTCAGGTGTCATACTTGAACGAACTCCTCCTAGAGATTTATTCCGATCAACACCAAATTTGGTGAGTCTAATCTAAAGCCCTTTGTGACGTTAAATTGTGAAGATCTAGAGTTTTCATCGGAGGGCGTGTCCGTGGTGGCCTCACAAATTTCGATGTTTCGCCATGAAAAAGGAAGTTGCTATAACTTAGGCATAAAATGTCCGATCTGTCCCAAACTTCACATGTGTGATAACACTCCTGACCTGAAGACATCTACATGCCCATATTCAGTTATAGTCATAGCGCCACCTGCAGGCAACAGGAAGTGTCATGCTGTACTCTACAACCAACTCCTCCTAGAGATTTATACAGATCAACTCTAAAATCGGTCAGTCTAATATAAAGGCCTTAGCGATGTTAAATTGTAAAGATCTTGAGTTTTTGGTAAAGGGCGTGTCCGTGGCAGCCTGACAAATTTTGAGGTCTCGCCATGGATATAAAACTTGTTATAACTCAGCCATAAAATGTCCGATTTGCCTCAAACTTCACACATTCGATAAGAGTCCTGGCCTGAAAACCTCTGAAGGCCAATATTCTATTATAACCACAGCGCCACCTGTTGGCAACAGGAAATGACTTGTAGCAAACTCCTCCTAGAGATTTAATGATATCAACATTATCTTCAGTCAGTCTGATCTAGAGGTCTTAGAGATGTTAAATTGCGAAGAACTTGAGTTTTCGTTAAAGGGCGTGTCTGTGGCGGCGTCACAAAGTTTGTTGTTTCGCCATGGACATAGAAGTTGTTATAACTCAGCCATAAAATGTCCGATCTGCCTTAAACTTCACAGGTTTTGTAAGAGTCCTGGCCTGAAGACACCTAAAGGCCAATATTCAGATATTATCATAGCGCCACCTGTTGGCAGCAGGATATATCATATATTTCACTAACTCAAACATACCATGGTCAATCTGCACCAAACTTTATATGTTTGATGAAAGTGCCAGCCTGAACACATCTACATGCCAATAATCAGTTATAGGTATAGCGCCACCAGCTGGAAGCAGGAAATTTGGCACATTTAAGTGACTTTGACATATTTCTCCTATTTTTACTGTATTAAAAGCATACTGCCCACCATTAGCTGTGTTCCTAAAGCCACCGGTCGGCGGTGAGCCCGTGTGCGAGGGCCCGCTCATCGCTGCTTGCAGCTTTAATTTGTTTTTTTTGTTTGTTTTTTTTTTGTTTTTTTTTTCAACCGTTGGGGCACTTTTGGGGGCCTTAACATACTCAAAATCTCTTGAAAATTTGCACACACGTTGGAATCTGCCGTCGTCCCGACGCCACAGAGGCTGGGGCCCGGGCGTGGTTCAGGGCCTCTACAGCGCCCCCTGGAACACAGTTTGAAAACTTGATGTACTGCGCACACATACTTGCACGTATTGATATGAAACTCGGTACACATATAGAACTCATCGAGCTGAACAACTTTTGTACTCTATGTCATGGGCTCCACGCAACAGGAAGTGAGATATTTAGGGCTGTTTAAAAAGCGCATGCTCTGGAATTTAACGTACTCCTCCCAGGATTTCTATAGGATTGTCACCAAACTTGGTCAGCATGATCTCAAGACATTGAGGACGCTAAATTGCGAGGGGATTTTTGATATCTCGAACGGTTTGGCCATGGCAAGGCGACAAAGTTTTGGCGAGAAATGAGAAACAGGAAGTGTCTAATAACTGTTGCACACATTGCCTGATTCTGATGAAACTTCACCAGTTTGTTCGTTGTATGATGCCGATTCCATAAATGTGACTATTATGAGTCAAAGTTATAGCGCCACCAACTGGCAGCAGGAAACGTGTCATTTTCAAAATGCTTTGAAATCAGCCTCTTAATTTTACTCGATTTTCTTTAAACTTCATCAAAATCATGTCAAAACACGGCCGATAAAGAATATGTAAAGGGGTCGATGATAAATCAAATGCTGTTGCCATGGCAACGTGTCAAACTTTAAAATTAGATTCCTGTCTTTTCAAGGCAGATAACATGCTTAGAATTTCATGAAACTCAACACACACATCAATATTAATGATAGTTAGACACTGGCAAAAGGTCATAAATGGGCGTGGAGCAGGCACTCTATAGCGCCATCTTTTGACAAAAGTTGGGGGGTTTGTTTTTCCTACAGTCACCAAACTCTGTACATAAATTGTTCTCATCAATCTGGACAACTTTCTAAATCAAACTCATTAGCTAAGACCAACAGAAAGCCGGCTATTTTGATTTGAATGTGGATTTTTTGAAAAATCAGGTAGTAAACAAATTCACACTACTCCTAAGAACAACCAGCTGTTCACACCAAACTTTTTTAACATGAAGAGAAGATTCTGAAGATGTTAAATTGCGAGCGGATTTTGGATATCTCGAACGGTGTTGACGTGGTGATTTTTTAAAGATGTAGAAAAAACATAACCCTATTTTTTTTATATCTTTAAAGTGCAGCATCCAAACTCTTTAAAACTTTTTTCACACAGAGATCTAATCATTCTGAGCAAGTGCTGGAAATATAAATTTTATACAAGCTTCAATGAATTAAAGAAAATTAAAAAAAATAACTCAGAAACCTGCTGTCACTCCAACCTGCTGGGTGAATGTCTCTACAGTATGTGTGTGCGTTCAGTCAGGCACAGAGAAGCTCATTATTGCAGGGGGGAGGGGTGAGAGGCAGAGAGGGTGACAGAGTAGAGAGCCATCCTACAGACCATCTTTGAACAAAAAATGCACATACTGTATGTAGTGTAATTACATAAATATGTCTGATCTTTGAGAGTCTGATATTTTGAGAAAATATAAAGGGTCACTAAGTCTTTCATTGTTCGTATTTTGCAGTTGTTGTTTTTTATTTATTTTTTACTTAACTGTACCATGAACTTGTCTTATTCAGTCACATAGCAAAAGATTTAAAAAAATACAACTTTTTAGCATGATCAATTTATCTTCAATGATAGACAATATTTACATAGTGTTATTTATGGAATATAAAATAATAATAATAAAAAATTAAGACAAACTTTGACAACAAAACAAACGTTACTGTTATCTCTTCAAAACATCTGAAAACCATCATTTTAAGATCAGTTATATATATCACCCCATTAAAATACTCAACTTGATTTTTAAAGATATTTTGAAAGAATGAAGCGTTTACAGAGCACTATATTGTGTATTGCTGTACACCCACATGAACTGTGTTCATGTTCATGTTAATTCACAGTACATAAACTTTATATGAATACTTTTTTTAGCTTAATATTAATTAACATTAATAAATGCTATTAATTTATTGGTCATGTTAACTAATATAATTAATTTTAACAAATGAAACTGGATGGCAACATTTTATATTTTGTGTGTATGTGTCTGTATGTTGATTTTAAAGTGTAACCCTTTCAATTCTGTAAACTTAAAATCCAAACTAGCAGATGGTTACTGTGAATGCATGTGCCAACTGGGCACCGTCTTCCTTATTGATTCTTAGTTATGTAGCGCTTAAGAGTGATGTCTTATAACAGGAGGAGTCACCAGCAGAGCAATATCCACACAAAAATTGTATAGATAGGTAACAATGACATTTAAACAGAAGTGGTGGATGTAAAGGAAGCAATAATAACATTTTGCTATCATCATGAATTACATGTTCTTATCATCATCATCAGAAAATAGGGAATTTGTAGCATACTGGTTCACAGTTGGCATTTATCTGAAGTCCTTGCATTGATTGCATTTAATTAAATCAACATTATATTTGGTCAGTCTGATCTTGAGGCCTTAGAGATGTTAAATTGTGAAGATCTTGAGTTTTCATTAAAGGGCATGTCCGTGGTGGCCTGACAAAGTTTGATGTTTCTGCATAGACATAGAAGTTGTTATAACTTAGCCATAAAATGTCTGATCTGCCTTAAAATTCACAGGTTTGGTAAGAGTCCTGGCCTGAAGACACCTAAAGACCAATATTCAGATATTATCATAGCGCCACCTGTTGGCAGCAGGATATATCATATCTTTCACTAACTCAAACATATCAAGGTCAATCTGCACCAAACTTCATATGTTTGATAATAGTGATGGCCTGAACACATCTACATGCCAATAATTAGTTACAGGCATAGTGCCACCAGCTGGCAGCAGGGAATTTGGCACATTTAAATGACTTATGACATACTTCTCCTATTTTTACTGTATTAAAAGCATACTACCCACCATTTGCTGTGTTCCTAAAGCCACCGGTCGGCGGTGAGCCCGTGTGCGAGGGCCCGTTCATCGCTGCTTGCAGCTTTAATTATTATTCTTCCGCTTCTTCTCCAAAATGAAAAGTCTTTTTGAGGGCCTAAACATGCTCGAAAACCCACGAAACTTTGCACACGGCGAACATTGGCATCTGATATGGTTTTCAGAAGTGGGCGTGCCAAAATGGCTCCATAGCGCCACCTATAAAATTTCAACGGAGTGCGACTCGAGCTGCGTTTCACGTACATGTACGAAACTTGGTACACACATGTAACACACCAATACCTACAAAAAAGTCTCCTGGTGCAACATCCGAAACCCAACAGGAAGTCTGTTATATTGAATTTCCTGTACGATTTTTGTGCAGTTTTTGCCATTTTCAGGCCTCGTACTTTAACAAACTCCTCCTACAATTTTTATCCGAACATCTTCAAATTTGCTGAGTGTCATCATGAGGCCTTTGCGATGTTAAATTGCGAAGCTTTAGAGTTTTCGTCGAAGGGCGTGTCCGTGGTGGCCGGACAAGCTTTGATTTTTTCGCCATGACAAAGGAAGTTGCTATAACTCAGGCATACAATGTCCGATCTGCCTCAAACTTCACATGTTTGATAACAGTACAGTCCTGAACACACGTCAGTGCCCATATTCAGTAATAGTCATAGCGCCACCTGCTGACAACAGGAAGTGACATGGTTAACACTGTTACGGACTCCTAGTAACATATTGAAAAGCGTTAACAAGTCTTAAATAGGCTAGCAACATGTTACAAACATGCTTAAACATGCTAGCAATACTTAGCTAAGAGCTAAAGCATGCTATTAAAACAAATGTAAAAGGAAATTGCTTTAACTCAAGTATATAATGTTGAATCTGACCCAAACTTAATATTCAACATGCAACAAACTTAGTAAAGCCAGCTAGCAACACTAAGCTAATATGCTAAAGCATGCTAATAATACAATGAAACAGGAAGTTACTTTAACTCAGGCATACAATGTCCAATCAGCCCCAAACTTAACATGTTTGATAAGAGTCCTGGCTTGAACACACGCCCATGCCCGTATTCAGTTATAGTCATAGCGCCACCAGCTGGTAACAGGAAGCCACATGTTTAATACTGTTGTGGATGCCTAGCAACATTTAAAAAATATCAACAAGTATTAAACAGGGTAGCAAAATGCTAGAAACATGCGATAACATGTTAGCAACATTTAGCTAAGTGCTAAAGCATGCTCTTAATGCAATGAAACTGGAAGTTACTGTAACTCAGGCATGCAATGTCCAATCAGCCCCAAACTTCACATGTTTGATAAGAGTACTGGCCTGAAGATATATACATGCCCATATTCAGTTATAGCCACAGCGCCACCTGCTGACAACAGGAAGTGACGTTTAATGGGGTTACAGACTCCTAGCAATATATTAAAAAGTGTAAGCAAGTTTTAAATAGGCCAGCATCATGCTACAATCATGTAAAAAATGCTGGCATCACTTAGCTAAGAGCTAAAGCATGATATTAATACAAAGAAAAATAAGTGTAACTCATGCATACAATGTCCAATCTGACCCAAGCTTAATATGTTTGATAAGAGTGCTGGTCTGAACACAAGCTCATGCCCATATTCAGTTATAGTCATAGTGCCACCTGCTGGCAACAATAAGTCACATGTTTAATACTGTTGTGGAAGCCCAGCAACGTTTTAAAAATATCAACAAGTGTTAAATAGGGTATCAACATGCTAGAAACATGTTAGCAACATTTAGCTAAGTGCTAAAGCATACTCTTAATGCAATGAAACAGGAAGTTACTGTAACTCAGGCATGCAATGTCCAATCAGCCCCAAACTTAATATGTTTGATAAGAGTCCTGGCCTGAATAAATTTACATGCCAATATTTAGTTATAGTCATAGCGCCACCAGCTGGCAACAGCAAATTACTTGTTTTACACTAACTTAAACATGCAATGTACAATTTGCACCAAACTTGACAAGTTTGGCAATAGTCCTGGTCTGAAGACATCTAAAAGCCAATATTCTGAAATTGCGCCACCTGTTGGCAGCAGGATATGTCATGTTTTACAATCAAGCATGCCATGTTCAATCTGCACCAAACTTCATATGTTGGATAAATTTCGCTGGCTTGAACACATCCGTATGCAAAAATATTAAGTTATACACATAGCGCCACCAGGTGGCAGCAAGAAATCTGGCACATCTAAATGACTTCCACATATTCCTCCTAAATGTACTATGTTAAAAGCATAGTGCCCACCATTCGCCACAGGTCGGCGGTGAGCCCGGTGCGAGGGCCCTCCCATCGCTGCTTGCAGCTTTAATGTTTATTTGTTATTCATTTCACACTGTAAAATATTAGATGAATGAAGAAATAAACTAAATGAAAATTGGAAATGGAATGATTATTTTATGTTACTTTGTAGGCAAACTCAAAAGACCACACTGTCACAAATTTATGTAGTTTTCACAGCATTATTACTGTAAAATGAACAAATCCATACTGTAGAATATGTATACAGTGTTTTGCTGTAAATCTGCAAAGCATCATGGGTAAAACTACAAAAGCAGGAAATTTTACAATAAAATTATATTTTGCTAACATCATTATTTCAGTAAAGGACTGGCACGGCTGTATAAAATTTAAACTTGAATTGCATCTGTGTATGTTTGTGGATGTGCGTTTGAAGCCACGTACAAAATGGAGCAGCGTAGCAGGTAGACGTGTTTTCCATCTTCTCCACAACCTCTTTGTGTCATTAGACTAACTGTAAATGGGCTAAAAGTTTAGCTAGACAATCATAGCACTACATTTGATCTTTAAACTTTGTCAATGCTGTTAAACCTTCCCAGTCACAACCTAAGGCTACTGACAACATGGCGATGAGTGACCAAACGGCGGGCGTCGAACTTGAAGGAAAAGATATGTCGCTGATGATGGAGAAGATCTCGGATAAGATTATCAGTGCCTTGGACGAGAGATTTGACAAACTTGAAGCGACTCTTCGATCTATACAAACGACACAACGAGAGTTAATTGAGAGAGTTGAGACGGTAGAGGGGGAGTCCCGTGATCATGAAACCCGTATCCTTTCCCTGGAAACTTCTGCGGATACTTTAAGCAAAGAGAACAAGATGCTTAAATCCAAGCTTAACGACCTTGAGGGCCGATTGCACCACAATAACATCAGAATTGTCGGTATCCCAGAAGGAGCTGAAAAAGGAAGTTTGTGACGGAACTGATAACGCAACTTTTCGAAGATTTCTCCGAACCCCCAGTCGGCGATTGCGTACACAGAGTTCCACAGCCAAAGCCCCTGGAAGGAGGTAAATCGTGCGCAATAATTGCGTGGGTTCATTACTTCCAGGGAGCGCATTTTACACCTTAGACAGGGACGAGGGACATAAGGTGCTGTACTTTCCGGATTACACGGCCAAGGTAATGGAACAACGGCAAAGATTCAGTGATCTCTTGCAAATGCTAAGAGAGCTTAAGGTGTGTCATGTTCTGTGCTTCCCTGCCATTCTTTGCATTACCTATAATGGAAATACCAGAAGGTTTACATCTCCTACGGACGCAAAGTTATATATTGCATGATATCGACACTTATGGCAGCGCACACAGTTGCTGCGGCTCGGTGTTCTACCAGTCAGTGCTTTATTTGGCTATGTGCGTACGCATTTTATTTTATCTCATGTACTTTTTGTACTGTAAATAGCTTCTTCAGCCGGAGTTAGCTCCTAAAAATTGGAATTTGCTCCGGGGGCAATGTTACAGCCCAGTTTATCCGCTCGTATAACATCCTGGTGGACATAGCGAGAACCCCCGGCTCACCATGGATTAGACAGGAAGCAGAGGAGGGGCTGCAGGGCTGGCGTGCTGTCTAGGCTAAGACAGGCATTCAAACCACCGCTTCCTAGCCTATTTCTCACAAACGCCAGATCTCTTGCAAACAAGATGGACAAACTAAGGCTACAGATTACGACTAACAACGGCAGCACTACACAGCGTCAAGACAGGACAGCCGATTCCGGTAAGAGCAGAGGAGGGGTGCTCTGTGTGTACATCAATAACAGCTGGTGTACAAACACAGTGACTGTAGACAGACATTGCTCCACAGACTTGTAGAGTATATTACTGTTTAAATGCAGGCCCATTTATTTTCCAAGGGAGTTTGCAGTAATTATGATAACCGCTGTTTACATTCCACCTGATGCTAATGCTTGCTCGGCTATTGAACTTTTACATGGGAGTATTAGTAAACAGTAGAGCATGCATCCTGACTCTGTGTTTATAGTAGCAGGGTATTTTAATCACACTGATCTGAAAGCAGTACTCCCTAGATTCCATCAGCATGTTAAATGTGCTACCAGAGGGGCTAACACACTGGATAAGGATGTATTCTAACCTCAAGATGGGCTACAGGGTGAGACCACTTCCACACCTGGCTCAGTCTGACCACCTGTCCCTGCTTTTGATCCTTGCATATGCCCCCCTCTGTAAATACAAAAGTCATCAAAACTTGGCCTGATGGGGCCTCTCAGCAGCTGCAGGACTGTTTCGACAGGACAAACTGGGAGGTGTTTGAACATAATGACCTAGAAGTGTTCACAGACAGTGTGCTTTGGTACATAAAGAACTGTACAGACACGGTCACAGTGGACAAACGCATCTGGGCTTTTTCCAACCAGAAGTCCTGGATGACTGGAGAGGTCAAGCGGATGCTCAGAGGGAGAAACACCGCTTTCAGGTCTGGAAATCGGGAGCAATATAGTGCTGCCTGAGCTAACCTGAACAGAGGCATCAGTGAGGCCAAGATGGATAATAGGAGGAGTATTGAGGACCATCTGGACAGCAACAACAGCAGGCAGGTGTGGCAAAGAGTCCAGCATTTCATTAATTTCAAGACCAACCCTGGAGCTGCTGAGGGTGATGTCACTCTGGCAGAAGAGCTTAACCTCTTCCTTGCACATTTTGAGGTGGATGCCACACATCAAGGCGCTCAGCAGCTCAACCCTCACAGTCAAAGAGTGGGAAGTCAGGCATACGCTGAGGTCTGTGAATCCTAGGAAGGCTGCTGGACCGGATGGCGTCCCTGGCAATGTACTGAAAGACTGTGCGGATCAGCTGGCTGGAAACTTTACCAAGTTTTGTCAACCAGTCGCTGGCCCTGTCCACTGTTCCATGGTGTCTGAAATCCTCTATCATAGTCCCATTACCAAATAAATCTCACATCTCGAGCCTGAGTGACTACCGACCTGTTGCACTCACACCAGTGGTAATGAAGTGCTTCGAAAAACTGGTACGCAGTCACATTACATCATTCCTGCCACCAGGCTTTGACAGTTACCAGTTCGCCTACTGGGGAAATAGGGCCGCAGAGGATGCCGTGACTACAGCCCTCCATTCTGCACTGTCCTACCTGCAGAAGCAGGGGAGCTACAGTTCGGTGTTCAACACCATCCTTCCTGACAAACTGACGGTTACTTAAGGACTTGGGGCTTCCACATTCCATCTGCATGTGGATTAATAGCTTTCTGTCTGATTGCAGTCAGAGGGTCAGATTGGGCTGACACACCTCCATGGCCCTCAGCACCGGCTCCCCACAGGGCTGTGGTCTGAGCCCCCTGCTCTACACTCTTTACACAAATGACTGCACCCCCGCTCACCATAGCAACACCATTGTGAAGTTTGCGGATTACACCACTGTAGTGGGACTCATATCAGGAGGGGAGGAGTTAGCTTATAGGGATGAGGTGGAACGGCTCTCATGGTGGTGTAAGGAGAATAACCTGCTCCTGAACACCACAAAGACCAAGGAGCTGATCATTGACTGCAGGAGGAAGAAAACTGACATTATTCCACTTTTAATCAGTGGGGACTGTGTAGAGAGGGTAGCTGACTTCCGGTTTCTGTGAGTTCAGATAGAGAAGGGCCTGACTTGGAGCACAAATACATCTGAGCTGTTGAAAAAGGCACAGCATAGACTCTACTTCCTTAGGGTACTGAGGAAGAATAACGTCACTCAGAGACTACTGGTGTCCTTCTATCGGTGCGCAGTAGAGAGCATCTTAACCTACAGCATTGGCATATGGTTCACTAGCTGCACAGTGACTCAGAGGAAAGCACTCCAGAGGGTCATAAATACGGCCCAGAAGATCGTAGGCTGCCCTCTCCCAACATTGGATGATCTACACTGTTCGCACTGTATTAAGAAAGCCCAAAATATCATCCAAAGACACATCACATCCTGGACATGATCTATTTGAATTATTACCGTCAGGGAGGTGATACAGGACAATTAGAGCCAGGACAAATAGACTTAAAAACAGTTTTTATCCAACAGCTATAACCACTCTAAATAATTCAAAAACACGGATTTCATGAGATGTGTAATAAAATGGACAGATGGAGAATGTGACTGGGTACAATTTTCTATACCTATTTATTTATTTATTTATCTAGTTATGTATGTATATATATATATATATATATATATATATATATATATATATATATATATATATATATTTTGTGACGAGCGTCCCAAGGGATCATCAACGTCGCCCTGGAAACGGACGAGACACACCTGCACGTCCTCATCACAGGCTGATCGATCCCAGCTGCCTCTCATCATGCCGCAGGCTCTTAAGCTGCGTGCACGCCGACAGAAGTGAGTTTTTTCTCCATGAGATCGGACGTTAATGTTCTCTCTTTCTCTCTCACACAGACAGCAACTAAGGATCGATCAGCCCCCTCACGACATCTCTCTCGCACGGCTTCCCACAAGATTGAGCACGACACTTGTACCAGGAACACACTGTAACAAATTTCTGTAGTTTTCACAGCATTATTACTGTAAAATGAACAAATCCATACTGTGGAATATGTATACAGTAAGTTGCTGTAAATCGGCAATGCATCATGGGTAAAAATACAACCGCGGGAAATTCTACAGTAAAATAATATTTTCCTGTGAATCACATTGCAGTAGTTGAGATCGGCATTTTTCTCTCAGCTGGATTAACCGACGTAATGGGCGTATTTTTTTCCAATTTGACCTCAGAAAGGTAAAGTTGCTCTTTATTTTTCCATATTTTTGGTCATTATTGTTATATTTACAGTTTTCACTCGAGAGGTTATGCGTGTTTAACTTTCAGAGAGCGGGAGACAGAGAGAGTCGACCGTGAGAGGGAGCGGTGGTACTGGGCGGACATTCACATTAACCGGTAAGTGTTCGCATATTATTTCAAAAAGCATTACATTTTGATATATTTTCAGGCATGGCGACATTTTATTGCTAAAGTCATTATTTCGGTAAAGAACTGACATGGCTGTATACATTTAATCTGGAAGTGTCTGTGTGTTTGTGGATTAGCTGTTTGAAGCCACATGTGTTTTTCTCTTGCTAGATAACGTTACTGCGCGATGGATATTGCTTTAATACTGACGAAATGCAGGAACAGGTAAGGCGTTAAAACTGCAGGACATTTTTCATAGGACTTTGTGTTTTTTTACTTGAGCTGTGCGTAATATCAGTTAAAATGGCTTCGCGCCACAAACTAAACGCCATCCGTTCTCAGCAAAACTGCGTCACTCGGGACTAAAGGGCTGAAGGCGAAACGGCCTCAGGCTAAAAGACATCAGATCTCGTAAGCCTCCGTCTATATTTGTTATTTAATGGTGTCATGTTTGTAACATATCCGCTGTCACAATGCATCGTTTGTCTTTTGGATATTATAATACATTACAATACAGGGCTCGCAAAATCGCTAGCCCAGTGTCCTGGGGCTATATTGTGTTTTCCAGTCGGGCTGGCGAATGTTTCACCAGCTATTTTAAAGTAGAGGGCTCCTGTAGGTACTTAAAAACTCCTCAATTCAGTTCACATTTAAGTTTTTAATACGTTAAACAGTATAAGAAAAGTCCTAATTATAATTTTATATGGTCTCTTACTGTTAGGGACAAACAGACAAGAATCGCGATGGGGCTGGATTAAACTTCAAAAGGCAATGATATGTGCGTGTCTTTATATGAATGTATCTGAAGGGAACCGACTGTCCTCAGAATCGTGTCGATAGCTTTTTAATTTAGTCTTAAACTAAACCTTAAAGTAAACATATAATGCCTGATAAAACGTCGTAAATGAGTTTGGCGCTGCTTTGTTTGTATACAGTCGTTACTAGGGAAACCGTAATATTTCAGCGCTCCTAAAGCGCCCCCTAGTGACATTGAATGCATATTTATTTCCAATAAAGTTTTTCAGCTGTTTATGGTAAAATTACTAGTTATTGACCCATGTTTTTATGCAGAAAACACAGAGTTGTAAATGTGAAAAGTTGCCTTCTAAATATCTAAACAATTAAGACAATTACATTTATATTTTAAATAAATATAATAAATTATATACTTGATTTATCTTTTTTAATGGTATAAAGGCTGAAATACCGTTGTATACGACTTTTTTTTTTGGTGAAAACCTTTATCTGAACTGTATGTAATTTTATGGCTTAATATGTTACCGTACATTGTCCAACCCCACTCATACTGTGTTTATTTTACTTGTGCAGCTCTTAAAAATGATCATAAATTGCCAATAAATTGATATTTAAAAAATTCTGCAGATACCCTGTAAATAGTGAAATAGAATTCCTTCCTTGATGTTTGTTGATAATGATATTTGTGTATTGAAAATATTTTGATGATATGTAGACCCCTATCTGATTTTCTATATTTTAAAATAAAATTAAGTTGTCATTTTTGCTTATAAACTTCCAGATTAATAACATTTTTTTTTTTTTTTTTTTTACTGCAGGGAAGAAGACTCCAGCCCAGGACAATGATGCCAGCTCATGTCCATCTCAGGAAAGAAAAAAGGATTCATGCTGAACATCACATGCAGAAACCAGAATTATTGCATCCCATTTTTGGTCATCTGTTGGCACTTGTTACATATAGAGCTGTTTTACTTAAAATGCTTTGAAGAAATAATACCAAAAGATAAGCTTAATTGATGTCTGTGATATATGAAGACTGATATATATATAATGTTGGCCAAAATTATTAGAACACTAGTGTTTTTTACCAGCTTAACATGGGTTTAAGTCAGTTATTTCTATCTTTTGCTGTAGTGTAAGTAGGAAATATCAGTTTACATAAATATAAATAAATATCCAAACATAAATTTATGCCCTTAATTGTGATAATCCAGTGGAATTTCTGTGAGATTTTTAGCTGGTGAAAATACCAGTGTTCTAATAATTTTGGCCACCACTGTATAAATGTTAATTGTTTGGTAATTTTAAATTATATTGCTGTTAATTTATGATGCTGTTAATACTTTCTCTGACAAGCGGCAGTAATGAAAACTATTTTCTGGTTTGTCATGTAATGTTTGATGTATACCCTGTACTGGAACTAAAGATTTTATAGTTAAAATCCATACATTTATGTTTATGCAAAATAAGAAAATGTTTACAGACTGAAACATACAAAATTGAAATGCTATGTTTATGTATTTCACATTTTAAAGTCAACAAATATTATTTTTTTTGTAACAAAAACAGTGTCTTCCTTTTAGACTACACACAATTAAAGCAGTAATGCTAATTACAGTACAGTATACTGACTACTATTTGTTAAAAATGAATTTATTCATGAATTAATTCATTCAAAAATAGCATTCTATTAATCTGAGTGCAATTATGGTAGTGTGAATAAAAATTACAGTAGTACAGTAAATTACTTACAGTCAGCATACTGTGGAATATATTACAGCGACTTACTTGCCAATTGCTGCCAGCAAGTTGCTGTAAATTTCACAGTTATATTTTTAAAGTGCATGGATTCCTTGAAGAATTTTCTCTGGGATTTAAGAATCTTAAGAACTTTTAGAACTGAGTCAGTGTGTGATACGGTGAATAAATTCATTAATCAAGTATGTTTACATGAGAGAAAGACCAACAGACAGAGAGAGAAGGAGATTCACTCACCTATTCAGGTCCTTTTGGGTGATATCGGACTTGTACGGGCAGCTCAATAACTCAGAGACATTCTTAGTGAAGCTCGTCATATCAGTAGTAAAATTAACGCTAACAAAGAAAGAGAGCATAACGTTCTATACAAAATAAAGAATAATCTATAAAATAGGGCTGTCTACTGAAGAAAGCCTTTAATTGAATAAATTACATGAACGTATTTCAAGAGCATATATATGCAGTGTTGGACTCACCTTGCTGGAATGTCGACGGAATATGTCTGACGGACTGTTGCGCAACTCAAGTGTGGAAAATCATTTTTCGTCTCATCTCTCATAAAAAAAAAAAAAAAAAATATCGCAAACACACTCATATCAAACAATATTAGACAAAATTAATATTTCTTCTGAATGCCGTTTGGAAAATGGTTTGGCTTATATATATATATATATATATATATGGTTGAGCAGTTGAGCAGCCTGGTTGAGCAGCCAGCTGGATAATCAGGTTTGTACCTCAGAGCAGAAAAACATGTTTTCGTAATGTGTGTTTAAATGTAGAAAATACCGATATGCAACCATGAACACAGCTGATTATTATCATACAATAACAAAGGCTGATCTGTACCGAAAGTACATTTATTTGTACAAATTTAAATCACTGATTAATCACATGAAACCTGTGCGATTAGTTAATAATAATAACAATAATAATCAATTCAGATAATAGTGACGTGTCGTGTTACGTGATAGAAATGACAGCAATTGCGGAGATATTAAGGCTAAAACGACAAAACATCATAAACTGCAAAACAGTTCAAGTGTGTTATTGACAAAAACTAAAGTTTTATCATTTTATATAACAATAAATTCTGTAGAGGAACTACATTGAGGAAAATCATGAAATTTGGATCAAATGTATTCCTTACCCATAGATGATATGATCTCTGTAATAGTACAAAACCACGCAATTTAAAATTATTCCAACAGCAAACAGCCTTAGGATCCATTTATTATACGCCATATTCATCCGTGACATCGACTTTAGTGTAAATAGGAAGGACAGGTGCAGGTTTCTGGGGAGAGAGAGAGAGAGAGAGAGAGAGAGAGAGAGAGGGTGTTATCAAATCAAAAACACAGACAACCAGATAAACCGGACCTCCGCCTTCTCTATTGTGAGGCACTAAAACGTACTCGGTTACTAACGTAACCTCGGTTCTCTCTAGAGAGGGAACGAGTACTGCGTAAGAAGTATCTTACGCTAGGGGAAAATCCTTTTCTGCGAGATATTGAAGCCAAAAATTATCCTTAATTTTGAAATAATGTAAAGCGCGTTGCAGCAGCATACAGACATAGGCGAAACAGCTTGCGCGCCTATTGGCTGCTCTGCGGCAACTGCAGCAGCCTATTAGAGCGAGGCCTGACGCGACGCCAGATCCAATGGGGGCATTTCGCGCCCTTTGCGTCGCTTCGCGCCCTTTTCGTAGCTTCCCGCCTAAAAGGGCGTGGTCTAGACCTATAAATATCGCTCATAGGCAGCTATTATCTGGTTTTTCATCATCAAAGCAACCAGAGCGTGCGCATGCACGGCAAGATACGCAGTACTCGTTCCCTCTCTAGAGAGAACCGAGGTTACGTTAGTAACCGAGTACGTTCTCTTACTAGAGGGAACGAGTACTGCGTAAGAAGTATCTTACGCTAGGGGACCCAGTGTAAAACGCCGTGCATGCTGAGATCTGACACCAAAGACCCAAGGGCGAAAGCCCGGGGTTCATACAGTTCATAATCACCTATAGAACTCACAGGGAGTCCGGGGAAGAGGGAGGGGCAACGCCGCACTCTTCCACATAGTGCAGCGTCACTCAGACGCTAAGTAAACGTACATACAGGGCGGGGTTACGGCCTGAGCTGACGTAAGAATAAGGGTCTTCACACAGTTTGCTCAGACACATCTTGTGCTATCACTTTCACTGTCGACCCTAGAGCTGTGCTCAGTAGACGCAGCATTCCGAGCTGATAACATCAGGTCAGACAACACTGAACATCTAGACTGACAGCAATCTGGCCTGTAAGGCGGGAACCTCCAGGTTGTAAAACCTTATAAATGTAGACGGAGAGGCCCAGCCCGCCGCCTTACAAATATCTTGCAAGGCAATCCCACTCGACCACGCCCACGATGAGGCCACGCCCCTCGTGGAATGTGCTCTGACACCTAGCGGGCACTGCATGCCCTTGGAAGCATATGCCAACGCAATAGCATGAACTATCCATCTGGATAAGCTCTGTTTCGACGCGGCCAGTCCCTTGGGACGCCCGTAAAACGAAACAAAAAGCTGCTCTGTCTGTCTAAAAGCAGACGAGCGAGACACGTAAGCTCGTAATGCCCTGACTGGGCATAGGAGGCTCGCGTCCGTTTCCTCATCATTGACCGGTAGGGCTGACAGCGCGATGACCTGTGCCCTAAACGGTGTGTTGAGTGATTTTGGAACGTAACCATGTTTGTGTTTGAGTATGACTTTAGAGTCATTAGGTCCAAATTCCATGCACGTCGCGCTCACAGAGAGTGCGTGCAAATCCCCTATGCGCTTCACTGAAGCGAGAGCCAGCAGAAACACGGTCTTAAGAGACAGGTATTTCAAATCAATAGTCTGCAGAGGCTCGAATGGTCCACCTTTCATGGCCTCTAGTACCACAGAAAGGTCCCATACGGGGACTGTGGGAGGTCTGGGGGGATTTAGTCTTCTAGCTCCCTTCAGGAAGCGAATAACTAAATCGTTCCTTCCTATTGACTGACCTAGCGTTGTGCTCGAGAACGCTGTTATGGCCGCCACATAGACTTTGAGCGTGGACGGGGTTCTGCCCTTGTCCAGCAGCTCTTGTAGAAAGGAAAGCACCTCCATCACACCACAGTTAGTGGGTGACGAGCCGCGAGCTGCGCACCAGCCCGAAAACACTGACCATTTTGAGGAATAGAGCCGTCTCGTAGACGGGGCTCTAGCCTGCGTGATCGTGTTTAATAGTCCTTTAGGGAGTTCATCATATATTCGCTGGTGGCCCAGACATGAAGGGACCACAGCTCTGGGTGAGGATGCCAAATCGAGCCGCTGGCCTGAGAGAGAAGGACTCTCCTCACTGGTATCGGCCACGGGACAGTGCTCGTCAGCTGCATCAGCGCTGGGAACCAGGGCTGGTTTTCCCAAAACGGCGTTATCAGCAGTATTGAACATCCTTTTTCGCTGACCCTCTCTATCACCTGAGGTAGGAGAGAGACGGGGGGAAAAGCATAGAGATGACGGCGGGGCCATTCGTGGGCCAGCGCGTCTCTGCTTTTTGAGTAAAATTCCAGACAGTGAGCGTTGTTCGGAGACGCAAACAGGTCTACTTCCGCTCTGCCGAATTTCTTCCACAGTAGTTGTACTGTCTGTGGGTGTAGAGACCATTCGCCTGCTGGAACATTGTTCCTGGACAGTCTGTCTGGCCCTATGTTTAGAAGCCCCGGCACATGCGCTGCTTTCAGCGAGCGCAGGTTGCGCTGAGCCCATACCAGGAGGCGTTCTGCAAGTCTGTATAGGTTTTTGGACCTGAGACCGCCCTGGCGATTTATATAGGAAACCACTGACATGTTGTCCGAGCGGACTAATACATGGTTTCCTTTTATTTGGGGACAGAAGCGCATCAGCGCGTTCTGTACTGCCAACATTTCGAGGCAGTTGATATGCAGGAGCTTTTCCCGTTCTGACCACTGGCCAAAAGACGGTCTGCCCTCGAGCAGAGCCACCCATCCCGAGGTGGACGCGTCCGTAGACACCACTTTTATTCTCGAGGAAGTCCCCAGGCTTACACCTAACTGGTACCAGTCGATTGCTCTCCACGGATTCAGGGCTGTGACACATTACTGATTGACCGTGATACGAAGCCGACCGGGCGCCCACGCTTGACGCGGGACGCGCGCTTTCAGCCAGAACTGCAGTGGGCGCATACATAGCAGACCCAGCTGCAGAACTGATGACGCTGAGGCCATGAGACCCAGCATTTTCTGAAATTTTTTGAGCGGGACAGACGCGCCGCAGCGGAACGAGCCCGCTGTGCGCTGAATGTCTGCTGCGCGCTGTGGTGACAGCCGCGCTATCATTGACAGCGAGTCCAATTCTGTGCCCAGGAAGGAAGTTTTCTGACTGGGGGACAGTGAGCTCTTCGCCCAATTGACTCTGAGACCCAAATTCTCGAGGTGATCGAGTAACATGGTCGTATGCTGTACAAGCACTGAGCGAGACTGCGCTAGAATCAGCCAATCGTCCAAATAGTTCAGTATGCGCACGCCTTTCAGTCTGAGAGGAACGAGCGCTGAGTCCATGCACTTCGTAATGTACGGGGTGCCTGGGACAAACCGAACGGCAGGACTGTGTACTGATATGCCTGGCCCTCGAAGGCGAGTCTCAAAAATCGCCTGTGACGTGACGCTATCTGTATTTGAAAATACGCGTCTTTCAGATCCACTGACACGAACCAGTCTCCTTGGCGAACTTGCGCGAGGATTTTTCTGGTCGTGAGCATCCTGAACCGACGCTTCACCAACGCTTTGTTCAGTTGCCTTAGATCTAATATGGGTCTGTGACCCCCGTCTTTTTTCGGTACCAGGAAATATCTGCTGTACAGCCCCCCTTCGCTTTGAGCTTGAGAAAGGGGCTCTATGACCCCTTTGCTCAATAGTTTCGCCACTTCGGCTCGAAGCAGGTGTGCTGCTTCTGTCTGCATTGTGGTCTCGACGCGCGCTGTATAGCGGCGCGGGCGTCGGTGAAACTGTAGCGAATAGCCTCCTTTTATAATGTCCAGCACCCATTTCGAGACCCCTGGAAGCTTTTCCAATGCGTTTGCATGAATAGCTAGAGGCTGAATACGAAGCGCGCTCCGTTCTTTCATTAACGGAGTGGTTTCGGTATGCTGTGGCACCAGAGACGTGCTCGTGACATTCGGGGCGTGGGGCACGCTGATAGCGGGAACTATTATGTCTGTGTGTGTATGTGGTTGTGTGGCAACAGGCACATTTAACACACTGCAAACACCGTTCGCCTGCATACACGTTAGTTTCGTTTGTACAGAAACCTTTTGACGTGCATAATGTGATGTCTGTGGGCACTGTTAAGTGGACACGTTTACCACATGTGAAGCGCAATCGATCTGAGCCGATTTTATGTTCGCAGGGTCTGTATGACAGGTTGTGCTTGTGTGTAGAAATGAGCACTGGAGGAGTGGGCATTTTTGACTACACGTGAAACACCATCGGCCGTGGCCGGGACTCCAGAAAATACACTCTATTGGGGGTTTATCTGGGTAGCCGTGAGAACAACCTTTGTGTGCAGGCAAGCGGGCGACAGAACCGGCTTGTTGGCTGCAGCAAACACTGGAACAGTCACATTTAACACACTCCAAACATCGTTCGCTTTCATGGAGCGAATGCACGCTGATTTCATGCAAAACGTGCTCGTGATATTTGAGGCATGGGGCACGCTGATAGCGGGAACTATTATGTCTGTGTGTGGATGTGGCTGTGGGGCAGCGGGCACATTTAACACACTCCAAACAACGTTCGCCTGCGTAGAGCGAATGCACTTTTGGTTTCGTTTTCACAGAAACCGTTTGACGTGCATAATGTGGTGTCTGTGGCCACTGTGAAGCGGGCATATTTACCACGTGTGAAGCGCAATCGATCTGAGTCGATTTTATGTGCGCTGTGCTTGTGTGTAGAGATGAGCACTGCTAGTGGGCATTCTTACACGTGAAACACCATCGGCCGTGGCCGGTTGTGAAGCGCAATCGATCTGTGTCGATTTTATGTGCGCTGTGCTTGTGTGTAGAGATGAGCACTGCAGTGGGCATTCTTACACGTGAAACACCATCGGCCGTGGCCGGTTGTGAAGCGCAATCGATCTGTGTCGATTTTAAGTGCGCTGTGCTTGTGTGTAGAGATGAGCACTGCAGTGGGCATTCTTACACGTGAAACACCATCGGCCGTGGCCGGTTGTGAAGCGCAATCGATCTGTGTCGATTTTAAGTGCGCTGTGCTTGTGTGTAGAGATGAGCACTGCAGTGGGCATTCTTACACGTGAAACACCATCGGCCGTGGCCGGTTGTGAAGCGCAATCGATCTGTGTCGATTTTATGTGCGCTGTGCTTGTGTGTAACGTTAGAGATGAGCACTGGTTAGTGGGCATTCTTACGACACATGAAACACCATCGGCCGTGGCCGGGACACCAGACAATACACTTTATTGGGGGTTTATCTGTGTAGCCGTGGGAACGACTTTTGTGTGCAGGCAAACGGGCGACGGAGCCGGTTTGTTGGCTGCAGAAAACACTGGAACAGTCACATTTCCTGGAACTGGACGAGCGAATAACTTTGGTGGGGGTCCGGCAACAGCGGGACTCGTACACCGTCGTTTTCCCAGTTGTGCTAGGACGATTTCGGAGGCTCAGGTTTCAACTCAATCCTGGGCCGCGGGCCGCGTCTGGCGGGGCGGCGGCCAGACGAGAAAAACGTCAGAAAGCGTTAACCACGGGTGCCTCTCAGCAACGGTGAGAGACCATGTTACGCAGCGCTGACGCGGCTAGGCGGCGGCGAAAGTGCGGCGAAGCAGGTTTGACGTCTGACGGCAAGCTTTAGAGGGGAGGGCCGACTTAGCACGCCGTCCAGCGGAGGGCAGACATAAGTGGGCTGCTATAGCCTCTTCTGAGCAGCATGCGCGTTCCCGCTTTGGCGGGAAACGGAAATCCTCTTCCTCCTTCATGGCCCCCCTCGTCAGCGGCGTCGATGGAAGCGGTGGCAGACAGCGGCCGCTTTACGTCCGGCACAGAGGCTGACGAGGTCGATGAAGCAGGCGGGCGAACCGGCGAGCTTTGTCGGCTGGGGGAAGTGTCCGGGGCCCGCTGGGCACGGCGCTTTTTACGGCGCTACACCGCGGCGGGCGGGGGAGCAGTCTCAGTGAAGAAGGCAAGGCAAGTCCTCAGAGTCACCATTGGCATCTGCACGAGCCGTATGAAGGCATCTTTAAAAAGACGCTTTGCTCTTTTTAGAGAAACAGTGTGTATCGCAGCGGCGACACACACTGTAGATTATAAAGGATATAGGCGCCGGAAAGCGCAGCAGGAAGGCACGGAAGGCGGCGTGGCCAGCAGCTTCAGTGGCTCGTCCCGCTGAGATGCTTGCAGTCAAACGGCGGCTTCTTATCCGGCTCCAGCGATGCGTGTGCTTCGCTTGAAGGATGAAAAATCAGATAATAGCTGCCTATGAGCGATATTTATAGGTCTAGACCACGCCCTTTTAGGCGGGAAGCTACGAAAAGGGCGCGAAGCGACGCAAAGGGCGCGAAATGCCCCCATTGGATCTGGCGTCGCGTCAGGCCTCGCTCTAATAGGCTGCTGCAGTTGCCGCAGAGCAGCCAATAGGCGCGCAAGCTGTTTCGCCTATGTCTGTATGCTGCTGCAACGCGCTTTACATTATTTCAAAATTAAGGATAATTTTTGGCTTCAATATCTCGCAGAAAAGGATTTTCCCCTAGCGTAAGATACTTCTTACGCAGTACTCGTTCCCTCTAGTAAGAGAACTATATAAAGCCACACTCCGGCGGAAAAAAGCACAGTTTTTGCAAAACCAGTTTGAAGAAATTGAAAAATCTATAAACTCACACAAATTTTGGGATAAATGGAAATTGTTATACAAACCAAATCAAGAAGTTCTGGCAATCCAAGACGGGGTGGAAGAACCACTTCCAAGAATTATACAGCCCAACTGAAATTCTAAATTATAATCAAAATGAAATAATTAATAAACTAGACAATTTGGAAAGATCAATTAAAGCAAATCAAAACCCTTTAGATTTCCCCATAACAATGACCGAATTGGAAGAAAAATTAGGAGTCCTTGAGTCCAAGAAAGCCTGTGGTGTAGACAGCATCCTGAACGAGATGCAGAAACACACAGACCAAAGCTTCAGACTGGCCATGCTCAAACTGTTCAATGATGTTCTGTGTGTAGGGTTCTTCCCTGAGATCTGGAACAAGTATGGAGCCAGAATGGTGACTTTAAAATTTGGCATCAAAGATTAAAACTGGCATTGAAAACAAAAGCAGAACTGAACAAGGAAACATTGGCATTGAAACATTTGTATTGAAACCAATTGTATTGGCATTGAAACAAGTATTAGCACTGAAAAAAAGAAAATAATTAAAATCTTACAATCTTATTCTTTCATTTTATTGGGATTTATTAGTATTTTTCAATGACAATCTTCAGATTTTTTCTTCATGTCACTCTTTTTCAGTGACAGATTTTTTTTACAATGTCAGTTTTTTTTCACTGTCACGGATTTCAGTTTCAACTTTCTGTCACTGTTTTTGCGAGGAGAGGGGAGGGGTCTGAGGGGAGGGGTAAGTAGAGCGTAATTTGCATGTCGGCATACTGAAGAAGTAGGCCTACGTCACTTTTACTGGAACCTGCCGTCAGCTCTGAAGCTTCTGGCATGGTGGCGTGACGAAAATGTCTAGTTTACCGGGAACTTCCAAGTCACAAGTAAGTCTGTTTTTTTCTCTCTGCCATTTACATGTTTATTCACGTGCAACCTGGGCGGTTTTGTAAACTTTTAATGGCCGTTATGCTGTTTTTTTCGCCGTCGACTGGAACATTTAAGTTACTAACATTAGCCGTGTTGGCTAACTTAACCTGTGGTTAATGCAGGGTCAAAAATAAACACCCGCCACAAGCACCATATGCACCGAACAAGGCTAAAAGTCCGGTTTTACAAAAAAAAAAAAAAAAGTTAACATTAGGTGTCTGTCGGTATGTTTGTTGCCGCTAAGTATGAATACATCACAACAGCGGCTAACAGTAACATGGCCTGTAACGTTAACACTGACGTGATCAACAGCAGGACTTTGAAGAAGTCAAGCTACTGACATCCCCAACCACACGCGCGCGCACACACACCGGAGAGCCTCTCCTCTTTGAGCTGCTAGTTCGGCTTCAACGCAGGTAACTTAGCATAACGCCCATTAAAAGTTTACAAAACCGCCCAGGTTGCACGTGAATAAACATGTAAATGGCAGAGAGAAAAAAACAGACTTACTTGTGGCTTGGAAGTTCCCGGTAAACTAGACATTTTCGTCACGCCACCATGCACTCAAAAAAATAAATTGTTCAATGAACATGATTTAATCGTAGCACCCATTATGCATCTAAACCAATCTAATAAACTTGGAAAGGTTTGAATATGTTATATGAATGTCATTTAAACTTGTAGATTGAACATTGTTTTACCATGTCAGAGTAGCTTCTTTCCAACGAATTGAATCAAAATGTTTGAATGGTGTTAGTCAAATATGTCAGTAAAAGCACTTCAATTCAACAAAATTCTGCCTTGTTACATCTACTAGTTAATGTCTTGTTCATGTATAGTTTTGGTACTTTAATTAATACCCATCTTGTTGTTTCAATTAGATTTGTTTTAAGTGAAAGATCTAAGAACCAAAACATTACATCTACAGAAAAACCACATAAAACATGCAAACAATTTAACATTTTTATTTTTTCATTCAGTTTTAACATACACATACAAATAAGTTTAAACTGCTTTCTTCACTTTAAGTCTCCAATTTGAGTGTTTGTAAAACAGGATTCAAACAGCATATCAGTCCAAATAACAGCACAAGCCCGACTTCCACACCTTCAGTTAGGAGACCAATGTCCTGTGGGTCATTGTTAGGAGGCGTTCCCCCCTTCAGTATGACAAACACTCCTGCTACAGTTTGCTCCATGGTACATTTTGACTCGATGTCTGAATCCTGTGGGGCGAAACACATAAAAGATCACAAACAAAAATAATTATTACAAGAATTGCTTATACACTTATTGGCCACTTTATTAATGACACCTTTAAAGTAAACTTAAATCCAATACAGGAGCTCTGATGTGAATCAGAGGTTATAATTTCTCAGTTTTTAAGTTGAAACTGTCAGAAAAGTGATAATTCTTCTGTTTATTATTGAGGTCACAGTGGGTGCTGGTGTGTTATTGCAGTGCATTATATTAAAAAAGTTATAATTTATCTGCCAACCATATTTAAAATTACTTAGGTGGCTAAAACATTATAACCACCATAGAATATAAAGCACTCCAATGAAAAAAAAAAAACATGCAAGTATAGTTTTCTGTCCAGGTCAATTATTTGACAAAGTTAAGTGTTCTCTCATGTCACATTTTTGTTGTAGCAAACAGGGAAAAACATGACCCAAGTACAGAATGGCTTTTGAAATTATTTTCTCATAAACTCACCAAATACCCCTTGATTAGTTTTTCAGGGTCTTCATTCAAGTAGATGCACAGAGACTTGATAACACAGGCTTCTCTGGTATGGTATGTACAGTGTCATCCTGTAGGGAGGAGACAAGATTACATCAACTTCAGTGGCAGCACAGCTTAAGAGTACTGAACGTGTTACTGTCTGTGTAGAATGTAACAGGTGAACTCTATACACATGGGTTTTAAGTCCTGCCCATGTCTTCAATGTGCATGCAAAATTTCAACCTTAACACCAAACCTGTCCCTAACCTTACCCATATCCCACCTTAATAGAAGCAAGTGTTTTGCAATACAATGACCACAATAAGTACATTGTACTTATTTTATAATGCAAGTACATAGTAGTGAAGGCCACCTAATATAAAGTGTGACCCAAATTTTATTAAAGGTTTTATTCCACTTCAAATGCTGACTACTGTACACAAACATAATGACTGCCGCTTCCAAAGCAATGTTTAGTTTATAATGCTTAAGTAATTTGTACCTAAAACTCTCCTTTGCAACACTTCCTGCACTGCCACATACAGTACATGTCACTGAAAGAGAAAGAAAAGTTCAGTATTCAAGGATAGTTAGTTATACATTAGTGTATGTGAGTGTTAAAAAAAAACAACTTACCGTGCGTATAAAGCTGAGGTTCACACCAGAAGAGCATGGGGACAGCTATACATTGTGATGTATTTTTTTTCTGCTGTAAAAAACAAAACAAACAAAGTGTATACAAGTTATATACTATATTTCCCGAATAAAACCATGCAAACCTATTCAATCATAACTTTAACTGCAATTTGTTAGGACATTTAATATATATGGTCGACTGCATTATAGATTGTACTTGACAATTTTTTGCAAACTGTATTCAATAAACTGGGTAGCAATATGTAACATTTCGGAACTCAAGAAAAACAAACCAAAACAGCTCTATAAACGTTAGCTAGACAGAAAAGAGCGATGAGAAGTGCACACTGATTCAACAGAGGACAAGTTACGTAAAAGTAAAGCGTATAAATAGCATTAGGCTAACTACATTAACGTACAAACAGAAAAAAAACGAGTGCATAGTGTGTTCGACTGTGCATTCTTTCCTCCAGTTTTCCTCTCCCAATGTTGGGGTAGACTTCAGGTTTAACGTAGGTTATGTAGTTAATAGTTAGGCGTGGTTAGCATTGAATATTGACAGAAATGCACAAATTGTAGCGGATATATTAACGTTAAGGTGAAACTTGTATCGACAAAAACAACGAAATTTACATAAGCCTACTTTGAAACATCGCTACAGTGTGTAATTACTTATTATCCCATGTTACTAAGTGCAAACTGGTACATTATATCAACAAAGTACTTACCCTCAATATCAAGGATGAAGAACGTTTAAACGCAGCAGTTCAAACCGCTGGCGCTCACACAACTCCTCTTCTTCAGCCGTCTGTACCCACGTGATTCCATTCCGTGACCGTCGCAGTGCTGAGCATGCGCAGTGACTCATCAGAGAGAGTTGTTGATACACAACTAACAAGAATCAATCATTTAACAGAAGTAAACTCGTTATAATCGTATTAATCAGACATATTTGTAATTGTATATATTATATATTGTATATTTGTATTTTTGCAAATCAAATAAGTGGCTAGTTGACTTGTGCCAGAATCTTCAGAGCTGACGGCAGGTTCCAGTAAAGTGACGTAGGCCTACTTCTTCAGTATGCCGACATGCAAATTATATGCAAATTACGCTCTACTTACCCCTCCCCTCAGACCCCTCCCCTCTCCTCGCCAAAACAGTGACAGAAAGTTGAAACTGAAATCCGTGACAGTGAAAAAAAACTGACATTGTAAAAAAAAACTGTCACTGAAAAAGAGTGACATGAAGAAAAAATCTGAAGATTGTCATTGAAAAAATCTAATAAATCCCAGTAAAATGAAAGAATAAGATTGTAAGATTTTAATTATTTTCTTTTTTTCAGTGCCAATACTTGTTTCAATGCCAATACAACTGGTTTCAATGCCAATGTTTCCTTGTTCAGTTCTGCTTTTGTTTTCAATGCCAGTTTTAATCTTTGATGCCAAATTTTAAAGTCACCATTCTGGCTCCATAAACAAGGGCCTCATCAGCCTCATCCACAAGAGCGGAGACAAACTAGACCCCAACAATTACCGAGGCATCTGTGTGAACAGTACCCTTACAGAAAAACCACATGAAATTCACATGTGGTCACATGTGTCCACAAATCTTCCACATTTGCAACATAATAGAGCACATGTGGAAATTTTTCATGTGTTATAATTGGTTTTAACATGTGGATCACATGTTGGCTACATGTAACAAATACATTTTTAGCTCCACACCCTGATATTATGTTGACTTTTAGTTTGTTTCCAACTTCCCATTTCCTGTTTCCAGTCCTGTAGTAGTCCCTTTGTTGCAAAGTTGACGATACACTTTGTTATTAGCTTGTACCTATAATTTATTGATCATCAGTTAGGTATATCATATATATATATATATATTAGCTGAGGAAAAGGTAAGCAAAATTTGCTTGATAGCCTAGTTTCTACACATTTAATGTTGAATTTCAGTTTTTATAGCTGTAATGTGTTGTATTCTAGAACATTTAATACTTTTCTGCTTCATATGTTTGTAACATAGCTTTTCTACTTTTCTGCTTCATATGTTTGCGCACCCTTCGATGAAACAGGCAAAAACTGAGGTAAATCAATGTTAAACTTCAGTTCATACTAATGTTAGTTGTTATAGTTTAAGTTAATTGTTTAGTTGTTTAAAACAGCAACTTAAAGGAGAAGTTCACTTCCAGAACAAACAATTACAATTACAAATCATTTAACTTTTAAGTAAAGTATTAACAACAGTGATGTGAATAATCTGTTTCTGCTCTTATTTCGCCAACCAAAATAGTTAAAAAAAGACCAGTCAAAGCAGTTTTTTTTAGGGCTGCAACAACTAATCGATAAAATCGATTATTATCGATAATGAAATTTGTCGACAACGATTCTCATTATCGATGGATCGGGTCCGCCCACAGTGCACGTACAACTTCAGAGGATCACGTCAAATAACAGCACTGAATGACGCATTTCTATAGGCAAATGCATCTAAAAATAGTGGAGGAAACAGACTGAGATGCTGCAGGAGAGTTAAGTGATCCAAGCTGCCCAAAACATGACAATTCCTTATTTAAAACTAATAGAGTGATGGCTTGCCCTGTGAGGCCCTTTGAGATCCGTTTGTGCCTCAGCATGAAAACTTTCAGTTTACGGTCATATCCTTATCTGTAAATGTCACAAATTCACTCGAGATTTTCCATTTAAAAATCCATTCTGGCAGTCTGTAAGTTTAAATCTTTACTGAATGAGCGTTAGATTTAAATACAACATGTAGTGCGCGTATTTATGGAGCAGGGTATGAACAGTAGGGCTGTGACGGTGGCAGATTTCAACCACCGCCGGTGGTGCGGTGTTTATATAAATAAATGAGGCTTTAACATTATTCACGAACCAAACGTGCGTGTTTTGCAATTTCTGTCGGTGAACAAGCTGTCTACAAAACACTAAAATAAATCAACGAAATAATACATTTAAATAAGAAAGTAGTCTAAATAAGTGTTAAATAGGCTATTAAACAAACATTCGTTGCAAAAATTCCTACAACCTCTACAGCTCATCAGAATTACTGGCCGAGTTCTCTTTCTCTTCCCTATTACACAGCTGCTGTTTATAATAGCAAAGTAATTACATATATTTTCGTTTCTTTTATAAAGTTAATTTAGAAATATATTTGGAACATGTTTTTTTTTTTTTTTTTTTTTTTTTTTTTTTTTGTGAAATTCAAGTTTTTGATTTTTAAAGTAACGACAAAAGTGGCCGGCGGCAGATAGATCAGTTTAGCCTTCTCAAATCATCACGATTTAAATTAAAATCAATTAAATAAATAAATTAAATAAATTAAAATTAAATTAGATTAAAAAAAATAAATAAAAAACATTAAAAAAAATTAAGCATATCACAATATTAGTTTAATCGTTTAACCTAGATAAATGTGTAGGCTATAATAGGCGCATATCCAATAGTTTGTGCGGAGATTGAAAGCTTTGTAGGACATGGAGGTGCAAGCGCCATGTGAAACTTCATTTTTGCTCATAAATGTAAGAGTAATAAATTTACTTTAAATTATTACTTCACTACTATAAAACGAAATAATTCAAATCGAAAACAAAACTCTTTTATTAGCTATAAGCCTAATCCATAAAGATGCACTCAGAAAATACTAGTTTATTAATAAATAATATGAATATCTCCTTACTTTTCCCCTCCACATTCGTGGTAGGTCTAATTACTTTAGCTGGGGCTTTGGGCCAGCTTCAGCTTACTGCGTGCATCTGAACGCGGAACTCTTGCGCTCGCTGCTGTTGGTGGGACACTAAACACCGCCACGGCAGAATAAATAGCAGAAACACTGTATTTTATGCTTGTTAGTGTGTTTTTCTTCAGATATTTGTCCTTTCTCTTTATTAGAACAGGTGAATTGTTGTAAATGGTTAAGCACTGTGTTTTCATAGCATTCAGAATGTGGAATAGTGTGATTTAAAAAAATAAATAAATTATTGGAATTTTTAAGCCAACAAATCGATTAATCGAAAAATTAATCTGCGAACTAATCGATTATCAAAATAATCGTTAGTTGCAGCCCTAGTTTTTTTGTTCTCTGCACAGCACAGAGGTGTTTTGTTATTGAATTGAATGAGCGATTTGAAAGAATTTCTTGTTTCGTTTTTGAATGAATCAAAATTGTTAACCTTATAAATAGTCCACTTTGTGTTTGTTTTTGCTATTTTGATTTAGCTATTTTTAGATTAAACACGTTGTGTATATGTCTGAGTAGAATATTTAAAATCACGTTTGTTCTGGTAACATCACAGTCAACCTTATACACTTGTTTTAATAGGAATTACACACCCGGCCATTCCACTGTCCATCCTGTCTGATTGGCTTTTTGAGAACCTTCAGGTGAGTCTCCTTGTGAATAACACTCTATGTATGTAATCAAAATACAAAAGTGTTTTTGCTCATACTGTTGTTCATTCAGTGTATAAATGTTTGATTGCATCTGTTACTATATCTGTGTTTTTGTTCAGACCACTCACCCAAAATACAAAAATCAGTCAATACACACAAAATTAAAAATTAAAAAAAAATATATATATATATATATATATATATTTTTTTTTTTTCACAAATTTTTCCCCCCATTTTGTGGTATCAAAAAGAAAGACTATGGAATAAACGTAAATAATGATTGAATTTAAATTGTTGTGTAAACTTTAGCTTAGTTTAGCTGTCTTTTTAAAATTAATGGTCAAAAACTATTGTAAATATTTAAAAAAAATCATTGATAGTTAAAAAAAAAACATCTTAAATTGATCAATGCCATTTTGGACACTGGATTTTTTTTGTGATTTGTATCTCTCTTTTTTCCGTTTTTTTTTTTTTTATTTAGGACAAGTCTGATGAGTTTGAAGATGTTGCTGTGGCCCTCCTTACAGACAATGACACCAATCCAGTTCATTGCCAATCTCATGTCATCAAATATGACTCAAGTTGTTGGGTCTACTTAGCAGTGCCTTTTGGTGTACTTTCAGGTTTTATCAACTTCATGCCATGGGAAATGTGATTGAGTCACTTTTTTTATTTAAGAACAAATTTGCTGTAGCACATTACCAGTTATTAAAGGAAAAGGTTTACTCAGAATTAAAAATTCTGTCATTAATTACATACCCTCATCTCGTTCCAAACCTGCAAGACCTTTGTTCATCATCAGAACACAAATTTAGATAATTTTGGAGAAATTCGAGAGCTTTCTGAAACTGCATAGACATAAATGCAAATGTTCCCAGGCCCAGGAAGCTAGTAAGGACATCAGACTGACATGGAAGAGAAGACATTTTTGAATATGGTCATTATTTTAGTTTTCTTTGAGCAAAAATACAGATGAGTCAATGATGTCACATTAACTATTTTAATAATGTCCTTACTACATTTCTGGCCCTGGGAACATTTCAGTTGCATTGCTGTCTATGCAGAGTCAGAAAGCTCTCGAAGCATCCCAAAAATATCTTAATTTATCTTATATGTTTGTGTTTTGATAATGAATGAAGGCCTTACTTGTTTGGAACTACATGAGGGTATAATGGCATAATTTTAATTTTTGGATGAACCATCCCTTAAAGATTTATATCAATACTTTAGATTGTAGTTATTCATTTGAAATCTTCATAATATGGATAGTGTGTAAGGATTGCTAAATAAAACTTAATGGAATTTTTCTATACAATTGAATTGAACAACCAATATTAAATATTTTTGAGTGTACTTTGTGCATGAATAAAATATTGACAGTTGACAGTTGTGAGTCATTTCACTATCACAACATTGTAACACAAGCAGGTTTATAATATACATGTTTTACATGGGAATACACATGTGAATACACGTTTTTCACATGTGATCACAAGGGTTTCACATGGGATTCACATGTGATCTCTAGGGTTTCACATGGGATTCACATGGGAATTCACACAGAATGCACATGAAAGTGTTCCAAAAGCACACGTTTGCACATGGGTTTCACATGGGAATCACATGTGAAAGGACATGTCACATGTGATTTTCACATGTGAAAATTCACATTTGCAGAATCACATGTGATTTTCACACGTTTTCACATGTGAAATAACACGTGCAGAATATGTGGCCACATGTGACCACATGTGTTTTTGCACATGTGAAATTCATGTGGTTTTTCTGTAAGGGTAACCTGGGGAAGGTTCTCTGCAGCATCTTAAATGCCAGACTTTTACACTTCCTTATGAAGCACAATGCCTTGAGTAAATCCCAAATTGGCTTTCTTCCAAAATTTCGCACATCCGATCACATCTTTACATTACTGTGGCCGGGCGGGGAACAACAACGACAGAGCAAGAGTTGAGTGAGCCCTGGAGGTTGAGTTTTATTAACAGATTGCAGAAAGTGAACAATACGGGTGAGTGAGGAGGTAAGTCTCACGCCTCATCGGAGATAGAACTCGCTTGTCTGTTTCAACCAGTCTGTTTATAAAGCCGGCGTGGCCGTGACCGATTGGACCGAGTGGCTCCAGCTGTTGCTTGTGTGTTGCCAGGGCGACGCTGATTGATCCTCGGGACTCCCGTCACCCCCATACCCCCCCCCCCCCCCCCCCCCCCGAGAGAATCCGTCGGCGTTGGTGTTGCTGGAACCGGCCCGGTGGCGCACATCAAAGTGGAAGTCCTGGAGCGACAGGAACCATCTCGTGACACGGGCGTTTGTGTCTTTGGCCCGGGCCATCCATTGTAGAGGAGCATGGTCTGTAAAGAGAGGGAACTTACGGCCCAAAAGGTAATACCTTAGCTCCAGGACGGCCCACTTGATGGCGAGAGCTTCTTTCTCTACGGCTGCGTAGTTTCTCTCGGCCCGGGTCAGCTTACGGCTGATGTAGACCACCGGATGTTCCTCTCCCTCCTGGACTTGGGAGAGCACAGCCCCCAGTCCCGTGTCTGAAGCATCCGTCTGGAGCAGGAAGGGGCAATTGAAGTCTGGAGCGCGCAGGACCGGCTTCGTTGTTAAGGCCTGTTTGATAAGCTGGAAAGCCCGCTCCGCTTCCTTGGTCCAGCAAACTCGTTCTGGTTGCCCCTTCCTGGTCAGGTCTGTCAGGGGGGCCGCTATAGAGGAGAAGCTGGGGATAAAGCAACGGTAATAGCCTGCCAACCCCAGGAAAGCACATACCTGGGTCTTGTTGTGCGGCTTTGGGGCCTACAGGATCGCTTTGACTTTGTTTGCTTGGGGCTTGACAAGTCCTCTTCCTATAGTAAAACCCAGGTACTTGGCTTCATTTAGGGCTAGATGGCATTTGCGGGGGTTGGCAGTCAATCCAGCCCGACGAAGCTCGGACAGCACCCTTCTGAGTCGGCCCAGGTGGTCGTCCCATGCCTCCGAGTGAATTGCCACATCGTCCAGGTAAGCAGCTGCGTAGGCCTGATGGGGGCGGAGCACCACGTCCATTAGGCGCTGGAACGTCGCTGGGGCGCCATGCAGGCCGAAGGGAAGGGTCCGGTACTGCCAGTGGCCTGATGGGGTAGAGAAAGCGGTCTTGGATCTGGCGTCGATGGAGAGTGGAACCTGCCAATACCCTTTTGTGAGGTCGAGGGTCGTGATGTACCGGGCCCTTCCCAGGCGCTCCAGGAGTTCATCCACTCGGGGCATGGGGTAACTGTCAAAGTCCGAGACTTCATTAAGGCGCCGGTAGTCATTACAGAACCGAAGGGTGCCATCCGGCTTTGGAACCAGGACTATCGGGCTGGACCAAGGGCTCCGGGAAGTCTCGATTACCCCCAGCTTGAGCATCTTCTGAATTTCCTCCTCTATAGCTTGCCGGCGGGCCTCAGGGACTTGATAGGGCCGTTGCAGGACGATGACGCCGGGAGGAGTGCGGATATCGTGGGTTAGGACATTAGTCTGGCCGGGGGTCTCGGAGAAGACGTCCAGGAACTGACCGACCAGGTGCCGCAGCTCTGCCTTTTGGGCCGTGGATAAGTTGGCATTAATGTCCACAACTGCAGGTTCTGAGATGGCCAGGGCGGTGGCTTGGTCCCTATCCCCAATCCATTTCTTCAGTAAGTTGATATGGTAAAGTTGTAGAGGTTGTCTTCGGCCAGGTTGCCTCACACGGTAATTAACGGGGCCTACCCTCTCCTCCACGGTATATGGTCCTTGCCATTGTGCGAGGAACTTGCAGGCTGCGTTAGGGACCAAGACCATCATCCTGTCTCCAGGCTGGAACTCCCGTGGTTGGGCCGTCCGGTTATAATGCCGTTGCTGGGCTTGTTGGGACTTCACCAGGTGTTCCTGGACTAATGGCATGACTCTATCGATCTTACTTCGCATATCCTGCACATGTCCAAACAGAAGTTCAAAGGGAGTAAACCCGGTGGAGGCTTGGGGAACTTCCCGGATGCCGAAGAGAATGTAAGGTAAGAGCAGGTCCCAGTCCTTCTTATCCTCAGCCGCCACCCTTCGTAGCATCTGCTTTAAGGTCTGGTTAAATCTCTTGACGTGCCCGTCGGTCTGAGGATGGTAGACTGATGTTCTGACTTGTTTTACCTTCAACAGCCGGCAAAGGTCAGCCATTAGCCGGGACATAAAAGGGGTTCCCTGGTCGGTCAGAATCTCCGACAGGAGGCCCACCCGGCTGGAGAGCGGCGAGTCTGTGGGAAGAATGACACAAAGATCAGGTAAGTCTCACGCCTCATCGGAGATAGAACTCGCTTGTCTGTTTCAACCAGTCTGTTTATAAAGCCGGCGTGGCCGTGACCGATTGGTCCGTGGTGAGTGCCTCCAGCTGTTGCTTGTGTGTTGCCAGGGCAACGCTGATTGATCCTCGGGACTCCCGTCACAATTACAAACACTAATTGACAAATATGTACATCAAAACAAAGAACAAATTTTTGCTTGTTTCATTGATTTCAAAAAAGCATTTGATTCAATCTGGCATGAAGGATTATACCTTAAGCTTATAGACAGTGGAGTAGGGGGGGAATTCTATGATTTGATCAAATCGATGTACACAGCCAGCCAATGCGCTGTTAAAATTGGAAACCAAAGAACCAAATTTTTCCCCCAGGGGCGCGGAGTGAGACAGGGATGCAGTTTAAGCCCCACCCTCTTCAACATCTACATCAACCAATTAGCCGACACGTTAGAACATGCTCCCTTTCAAGGTCTCACTCTCCACGACACAGAGATCAAGTGTCTTCTCTACGCAGACGACCTGGTCCTCCTGTCGCCCACTAAAGAGGGGCTTCAGGACAGCCTGGATCTGCTGGAGGATTACTGTCAGTCCTGGGCCCTGACCGTCATCCTCCAGAAAACTAGAGTTATGATGTTCCAGAAATGCTCCAGATCTCAGGGACCAACACACACATTCACACTCTCACACAGAACCATTGAGAGCACAAAAGCATACACTTACCTCGGCCATGAAAATAACTCCAACTGGTAACTTTACTTTGGCTGTGAATGAACTCAAAGAGAAAGCTCAAAGGGCTTTCTATGCCATAAAACGATCAATCAAAATTGACATCCCAATCCAAATTTGGCTCAAACTTTTCAAATCAATAATTGAACCAATTGTTCTATATGGCAGTGAAGTGTGGGGTCCTTCTATAAAATTTGATTTTTTAAATTGGGAAAAACATCCACACACCATTACAAAGCCCTCACCCACCAAGAGCTGAGCATAGCGAGGAGTCCCCTGTGCCAGCTGGTGCTGAGATTGACTGAGCTCTCTCCTGCAGAGATCAGCTCGCCTCAGCACACACACACACTCACACACATTCGGCCTGCTCAAATTATCAACACAGAACAAGACAAGTACATCACCCATTGGACGAACACCATTCAAAACCAACACAAACTGGAATGTTATTCGGCACTAAATCGAGAGTACACTGTTGCAAACTAACTGAGCACAGTGAGTGATGTGAAGCTCAGGAAAACCCTGACGATGTACAGACTCAGCGAGCACAGCCTGGCCATCGAGATGGGCCAGCGCAGACAGACCTGGCTCTCCCGGGAGGACAGACTCTGCACGCACTGCATTCTGGGAGTGCCGGAGACAAAACTGCACTTCCTCACAGAATGCCCAAAATATGAACACATCAGAGTCCAATATTACCCCAAAATTAATAAAATATTTACCCAATTTAACACCTGTAACCCAACCCAAAAACTCAGATTCATCCTTGGCGAAGAAGCCAAATGCTCCAATTTAGCAGCAAGATTTGTAGCATCTCTACATATCCTGAGGGACGAGCAGAGCAGCAAACACCCAATAAACACACACTCACTCACAGCCTAACACAGCCCATCACACACACACACACACACAGCCTAACCCATCCCATCACACCTACACACATATATAATGTTCAAGTTCAGTGTTTGTTTATTTTTTTATTTTATTTTTTTATTTGCCATTTTTTATATACATGATTTCTGCAATATAATCCTTCTTATTTTATTTATTAATCTTTGTTTACACTATTATTATTGCTTTATGTTATCTGTATTATTATTTTTGCAATAACTAGCCAATATAATATATATAATACTATCTTTTTATTTAACTGAACTATTATTATAATTTTGTGTACTAAATGTTCTAAATCATTTTCTATGTTGTTGTGATGCTTTGGCAATGCAAAATGTACTTTGTTGTCATGCCAATAAAGTTTTCTGAATTGAATTGAATTGAATTGAGAGAGAAAATTTTGAATTTTCAAACATCTTTATTTAACAAAATAATAACTCACATAAGACAGTTTTCACAAAAATCACACCATTTTATAAAAAAGTGCAAAATTAAGCTCATTTTCATATACAGAACACAAAGCTCCTCTATGACACCATATTCTTTCGAAAATATTTAAAGAGTCTATAGCTTTGTAAAAATGAAAATCAACTAAAGCCTTGATTTTATCATAGCTGTAAACACCTTTTCAAATTTGAACTTCTGCTCTATTTTATCTCTCCTACTAATATAAATGGCCATTTTGGCTATACCCAAAATAAAACTTAACAACTGACATTCACTTGACGTTTCTGAACATATTTAAAGCCCAAAATAATAGTATGCACAGAAAACTTCTCATTAAAACAGTTAAAAAGATTTTGCAAGCCATCAAATAAAGGTTTAAGTCTTGAACAATACACAAAAGTATGAAAAACGGTCTCTCTTTGAAAACAAAACGGACATTCACTGCTGACATCTGGATTTAAAACAGAAATAAAAGCATTAACAGCAATAATACCATACAAAATTTCGCCATTGTAAATCTCCAGCTCTTTTAGTTAACGGTGGCTTATAAAGCGCTCTCCACTCTGGTCTTACATTTTTACTCATCTTAAAAACAGTACGCCACGGTGTATCGGTGAACCGGTTTGGTGACTTTAACAAGTGGTCTGTAAGCAGGCATTAGCATGACAGTGATGTGGCCTGAGGTGCTGAGGTGGGGGAGGAGGAAAGCTTTGTAAGCTCCTTTATGGGTGGTGTAAACAAAGTCTAGCATGTTATTTCCCCGTGTTGGAAAGTCAATGTGTTGCTGTATTTTGGGAAACACCCTTTTTAGGTATGCATGGTTGAAATCCCCATCCAGGATGAGAAAAACATATGGGTGGGCTGTCTGCTGCTCACTGATGTGGTGGTACAGTTCATTCAGTGCCTCACTCCTGTTGTTGCCATTGGAGCTGGGATGGATGTACACAGCAAACAACAGTATGGCTGTACATTCCCTCGGTGGAGCATGTCAGCTGGTCAAGCTGAATGGCACGCGGTCCAGAACACTGTCGCTGAGCCATGTTTCCGTGAACACAAAAACACAACAGTCCTTTAAATTCCTCTGAGATGAAGGTAGTAGATGGATGTAGTCCAATTTATTGTCTAGCGAGCGTACATTGGCCATGGAGGGGATAGGGGGTTTGTGTGGGATAGCCGCTAACCTAGCTCGGATGCCTCCGCGCTTACTCCTCTTCTGCTTCCTCTCACACCGCTTGAGGTGCCTCCATTGTGGGCGAGGTGCAGGAGTGGGGGTCGGTGATTGAGTAGGCCTCCGGAGCAGATCCAGGTCCAGGAGTTTAACTTAAAAAGTTTGTTTCTGCCGATGTCGAGCAAAGATGTTCGGCTATACACACATTTAAAGACAGATGAACGCGACGAAGAAGTACAAAAACACTGCAACTTACAAGACGAAAAACACAAAAACACTGTTTTGTCGGGAGAGAGAGAAGCCGCGTCTCCATCTTGAGCATTTTTTTTTTCACTTAAAAAAGGAGAGATAACCAACAATTTAAGGGGTTAATTTCTATTATCATTATAAAATTACAATTATATAATGTTATGGCAAGCTTTTGAATCAATATTGTGGTAAGGGACAGCATGTTGGGACGGTTGCAACAGTATGTCCCTACAGTGATAGCCATGATAAAAAAAATTTATATTAGCTTGAGACAATATTATTGACACATGCTATCCATGCCTATCAGAAGCTTAGAATGCGCTGATTAATATGTTATGTTTTTACAATGCGTCGCACAAACAACTTAGACACTATGACCAAAAATCTCATCTTTAAAAAAATTACTTTTTTACCATGAAATAGATTTTTTGTAGAGGGAATGATCACATGTGGCTGATTTTTTTCCAGGAAGTATGAGGGGCCGATAAAACGTGCAGTATTAATATCACCACTGTATCTTATTCCTGCTTGAAGAAATAAGCCTTGTTGCAACTGCCCCTTATTGCAACCCTCCCCACTCTCCCCTACAGAAGCCAAATGAGCTTCAGTAGAACAACAGTGAATCGCGGTCTGATGAGATATTGTTAGGCTATTTCAGTAAAAAAAAAAAAATGCTTACGGCGCACGCTCTTCAACTTTACGCAAATATGAGGCCACGCACATCACTTCATAATAAATAAAGCATAGAACAAACTACAAGCATAGTTCTGTCATCTGTTAAGTCATAAAATTAACAAAACACGTATATGCATTACATTAAAGAACATTTCTCATATTAGTATGTAAAGTACAAATAAAAATGCATAAATGCATAAAAAAATAATTTTACATTCTGGCATTTATGTGCTATTGACTTCCGGCCTTTTTCACATTTTTATCACTAATTGCATGTCTCATCCATGTATGCAATGTTGGAGAACAAGCTTTTGGGGGTTTTGAGAACCATAGTCTCAGCCTCAGACGTCACGCCCACGGAACGTTGGCTAAAAGTCTGATGCATATGGTACACTTAACTGGAAACACTTCAGGAATGTCGAAGTCGTCATCTGATTAGTTGAATTTGATCGGATTTCTGGGAGACGCGAGTGCCGTGTTTATTTTCGGTCTGCCGGGAAACAAAGCTCAGACTGTTTTACTCTGCCTTTTGCTAAAATGTGCTTATGCAGACGCCATAGTTGTTAAACACATTTGCGACGTTCGCAAACAAATTACTGACTTACTGCTTGTTCTCCCTCTTCTTATTTAACTTTAATGCTGATTATTTCAATGACTGACTTGTTGCATGTCAGTCTGTTGTTGTGGGGCCATTTCCACGCACCGATATGTGTCGCTGAACGAAACAAACTGTGATTGGTTGTTTGATATGTCGGTCAAATGGCCTTATGGGCGGGCTTTGGCCAATGAAAGCTACCATGAATTCCAGAAGGTCTGGCTACGCGAGACTATGAGAACCATAACTAAGCTGACTGCGCAATAGTGAGCCCCTACAAAAAAATAGTCAAATTAACTAAGTATTACTTGATCTAATTCAAAAAAAATATCCCAATTAAGTGAAAGTTAATTGTATTTAGTTTTGTTTTAGTCACTAAAACAGTCCAGTACTTTATAGTCAAACAGATTTTTTTTATTGAAATAATGAAGATTATTGTGCCACCCCAGACTGGTTGCAGGCCCCTCCCTGGCCACCCCTATGAAAACACCCTGGCTCCGGCACTGTCGGGTAGATTAGGGATGCAAAACTACTGATCTGAGTTCAGGACTTCAAGTGAAGGTCGGTTTCATCTGTAAACTGTAGTTTTGACTTTGTTTACTTAGTAAAGCATTAGATCAACTCTTAGCAGTAGCAGACAGAGGATTAATAGTAGGCTACTGTGAACTAAACTAAACTAAATTATTATCATAGCTTAAAATACTCTATGCTAAAGAACATCATTATGCAATAACATGCATGCAGGCAATTTAGAAAATATAGGTTTAGTTAGGCTATTTAATATATACACATGGTCATGATGTATTACTTTAAATTGAACTAAATTGTAGTTTGTTATAGAAATGGAGACGTTTGTATGCCGGAGAACAACATGTTTATTAGCTCGCATCAGGAGCTCATATCCCATAAAACAACATGTATATCTGAATCGAGAAAACGTATAACCACAAGGGGGCATACCAGGACCGGAAAGACCATATATGTACATAGCCTTCTTAAACACAGTCTGAATGCATTTTAACTATATTGGACATCATTTATCTACATCCTCTTTCCTTAGTTTGTATTTCCCTCTAAGAGAAAACTCTGCAACTTCAGAAACATCTTTAAAACATCTAGAAATTGCAAAACTTAAATTGTAACTGAAAATGGCAACTAAATATCAGAATTACTCTTTGCAATAACGTTCTTTACGTTAGATTCTCGACAACATATGTAGTTATTAAACAGAGTACTTAGGATTGGGCTTGGAAACCCGACCATATCTAGTACGGTATGGCAACTTTTGATCTGTTGGCTCAGCTGGAATGTTCTCTTCAGCATGCACAGCCTCTTTAGACACATTGTTGCTGTCTGGCATAGATTTGAGTTGTGACAACAAGTCTTCCAGATCGGCTTGTGTACAGTGTGGGACAGGTTCTTTTACAGGGAGTAGATGTTGACGATTTCTCCTGTACTCTTTACCGTCGGACTCCACAATATACGATCTGGGCTTGGTGAGAGTCGTCCTAACAACTCCAATCTTTTCGTGTCCTTTTGTTGTTTGCATCCTCACTACTTGGGATTCATGTAGTGGAGATAGTGGCTTGCTCCTTTTATCATAGAACATCTTCTGCATTTGCCTCTTTTTGGAAAGTTGTTCTTTGACTTTCACAGTGTCCTTTGACCTTGGCTTCAGCATCTGTTGGTACGTGTTACCCTGGACATCAATCTCTGTGCTGGTGAACCCAGTATCTTATCCCGAGGAATGTTGCGGATGTTCAACAAATTCAAATACGAGTCTGTCCCATCCCTCTTAGTGGTTTCGAGCAGGCGCTTTGCACTACGAACAGCTCTTTCAGCGAGACCGTTCACCTGTGGAAACTCAGGACTACTAGTGATGTGACAAAAGTCCCATGAACTTGTAAAGTCTCTGAAAATCTGGCTCGTGAACTGGGTGCCGTTATCGGTGATAAGCTTTAGAGGAATGCCGTGCACAGAGAAGTGCCTCTTCAGTTTGTTGATGACGTTTTGTGAAGACAAGTTTCTAAGTAGATTTATTTCAAACCACCCAGAGTGTGAATCTACCAGCACTAGGTACTGTTGGCTGTTCCAGTCAAATATGTCAGTGGCAACAACAGACCAAGGCAGTTCTGGGATCTCATGTAGGTGCAATGGCTCCTTTTGTTGATGTGGTTTCAAAGCATTGCATATGCTGCAGGACTGCACAAAGTTGTCAATGTCCTGTGTCATAGTCAACCAGAAGACGGCATCGCGTGCTCTGCGTTTGGTCGCTTCGGCTCCTGCATGACCTTTGTGCAGGATCTGTAGATATTCACTCTGTAGGCTGTGAGGAATTACAACTCTTGTTCCCTTTGTGATGATTCCATCCTCAATACTGAGCTCATCCCTGAAAGGAAAGAAGGGTTTTAGTTGCACAGGAACACTCTGAATCTTCTTTGGCCAGCCGTGCTTGATGGTGTTGCACAGAACTTGCAGAGAGCTGTCTTTTTCAGTGTGTTCTCTGAGCTCTTGCAGCCGGTTGACTGAAATCATTTGGACAGCCATCACCTCGAAATCCTCCTCGTCTTTGAGATCTGTCACCTTTCTGGGAGCACGTGACAGTGTGTCAGCCAGATAGAGCTGCTTTCCTTTTTTGTATGTAAGAGTCAGATTGAACTTGTGCAGCTTCAGTATCATTCGCTGGAGTCGTGCTGGAGCTGTATGTAGGGGTTTGTTCAGAATCGTGACAAGGGGCTGATGGTCTGTTTCCACCAAGACCGGTTTCCCATAGATGTAGTCATAGAACTTCTGACAGGCGAAGACCACTGCCAATATCTCTTTCTCGATTTGAGCATACCTCATTTCCGTTTCAGTGAGAGTGCGTGAGGCATAGCTAATAGGCTGATCATTCTGTAGACATGCTGCGCCTAATCCATATTGAGAAGCAACACATGTGATGGTCACAGGTTTGCCTACATCAAAGTATTTCAGCACTGGTGGGAATGTAATGCACTTTTTTAGTGTGTCAAATGCCTCTTGTTGTTGCTGTGACCAGCACCAAGCTATGTCCCTGTGGAGCAGCTGTCGTAGTGGTGCTGCCAGCTCACTGAAATTTGGGATGAATTTGCCGAGGTAGTTAGCCATGCCCAAGAAACGTTGCAAAGCAGCTTTGTCATTTGGCGGTGGCATTTCTGTTATGGCCTGTATTTTAGCTGGGTCTGGTTTTAATCCATGTTCTGTGAACAGGTGGCCCACATAACTGACTTCTCTAAGCCTGAACTTAGACTTTTGTGGGTTGAGTTTCAGATTCACTTGCCGTGCTCTGTTTAGAACTTTCCTCAAATTCTCGTAATGCTCCATCTCCCCTTTTCCTCCAACAATGATGTCGTCTACGTTTATGGCACATGGAAAGCCTGTGAAGATCTGTTCCATTGCCCGCTGGAACACCTCTGATGCCGAATTAATGCCAAAGGGCATGCACAAAAAACGATATCTGCCAAAGGGTGTTGCAAAAGCGGTGCACAGGGAAGATTCATGGTCTAGCTTAATTTGCCAGAATGAGCTTTTAGCGTCAAGCACTGAGAAGACACTGGCGTTGGACATTTGTGAAGCTACCTCTTCTACTGTGAGCATAGGATGGTGAGGGCGCATAAGAGCTTCATTTAGATCCCGTGGATCGATGCATAGACGGATCTTGTCAGTGTCTTTCTTATGTGTGGCGACCATTGAGGACACCCACTGTGTGGGCTCTGAAATGGGTGTTATGACGCCCAATTTCGTCATGTTTTTCAGTTCTGCTTCTACTTTGTCCCGCATTGCCACAGGTATTCTGCGAGGGGGCCGGACCACCGGAGTAATGTCTGGGTTGACCTTCATTGACTATGTCACAGGTAAGGTTCCTAAATGATCGTCAAACAGGTCAGCATACTCTGTGAATATTTCTTGTGAAAGGTTTTGATTTTTGTTGAGATCAATTCCATGCACTTCTTCTTTGAGAGATATCAAGTTCATTTTTAAACAGTCTGGCAGGCCCAGCAATGATTTGACATTTTTATCAACAACATGAAACTGCAACAAGTGTGATTTTTGTTTGCTAGTCGCCATATCCCATAAAACAACATGTATATCTGAATCGAGAAAACGTATAACCACAAGGGGGCATACCAGGACCGGAAAGACCATATATGTACATAGCCTTCTTAAACACAGTCTGAATGCATTTTAACTATATTGGACATCATTTATCTACATAAATTAAAGATATGTGTCAGTATTGTGTCCTGTTCTGTTCCCTTTCGATACATTCAGTCGTACTGCGTCGTAAGACGCTTATGGGAAAAACTCCTTTTTCTCCTGAGACTGAAGCATTTCAATAACGCAGTGTAACTGCACGGCCATTGGTTCGTGCACTGAGATAAAGATGAACCAATGGCTCGGCAGCGGAGCTGCACGAGCCTATGGCGATGATTCGCGCCCGATCGTGCCAAAAGGGGCGGAGTATCTGGCTATTTAAGCGAGCATTTCGCCATAGGATCTCAGATCCTTCTCCTTCACCGACGACTTCACATCTTCGCAGAGACTGACTTTGCTCAAGAAAGAAAATCTCCCCTCACCGTCGACGAGCCTCTCAGCGGATCCTTCCTGCTCGGCGGATTGACGCTTCTGCAGCAGCTGACAAGAGATCCCCTGCCGCTATCCGGTGATAGCTAAAAGAGCATTTTCTAAAGAGCAAATTTTCTAGGCGTTGTTGCAAATGCCACGGCGTTATTGTCGCCCGTGCAGAGCCCCTCTGCACGCTGCGGACGGTCACGCCGAGTGCGTCTCGTGCTTGGGCCCCGCCCACACCGAGACTGCGCTCACTGAGACGGAATGTTGAGTCTCACTTCTCTGTGCTCGCGGCTAGCTTTCTTTTCAGAGAGCGACTCCGCACCTCGCGCCCTCCCGCTTACTCCCTCGCAGGAGCCTGCAAGGAAGAAGCAGCGGGGCAGAGGAACTCAGCGCACGGTGACAGGCGAGCTCACGCTGGCTGAAACCCCGCGTGCCTCGCCTTCACCACACAGAAAGGAATCGCCCGTTCTCTTCCTGCATCCAGACCAGCGTCCCTCCGCTGCTGCGAGCGATCTGGTCTCTTTTGGAGGGAGCGAGTGCGAGGATGACAGCATGTCATTGGCTGGATCGGATGGTGAGGAGTTGTCGGGCTCGCCACATGACCACGCCCCCTTGCCGTCTACGCAACCCAGCGCTGCCAGCACCGGTATGGACGCCGAATTGTTCCGTGTTCTATCAAAAGCTGTGGAAGAGCTGGAATTGCACTGGTCTCCTCCTGAGGAGCCCACAAGGAGCCGTCTTGACGAGTGGTTTCTGCCGGGACGTCGCCAGACTCCTCGTCAACGAGCCTCGCCGTTCTTCCCTGAAGTACACGACGAGATCTCCAAATCCTGGCGTGCTCCATACTCCGCCCGCCTACATGCTTCCTCTTCCTCCGCCCTCACGACGGTTGAAGGCATCGAAGAGAAGGGCTATGATAGGCTGCCCCCGCTGGATGAGTCTGTGGCCGCGCATCTTTGCCCGCCAACTGCCATCGGATGGAAGGCAAAGGCAGCCCACCCGTCCAAGCCCTGCAGGACTACTTCAGCCCTCGCTGGACGAGCCTACTCGTCGGCTGGACAGGCGGCATCGGCGCTTCACTCAATGGCGGTCCTCCAGGTGTACCAAGCAAAGCTCCTCCGCAGATTGGACGAGTCGGGCCTGGATGACGCTGCGCTCAGAGAGCTGCACAGCACGACCGACCTGGCTTTACGCGCCACTAAGATGACGGCACAGGCAATATGCAGGTCAATGGCCAGTTTAGTGGTGTTGGAGCGCCACTTGTGGTTAAACTTGACGGAGATCAAGGACGCGGATAAAGTCGCCTTCCTTGACTCCCCCATTTCACCTACCGGCCTGTTTGGACCAGCAGTGGAAGGCTTTGCAGAACGCTTCACTGCAGCACAGAAGCAGCGATCAACTGCTCGAACCCATATAACCCCTCGCAACACGGTTCGAGGCATGGCAAGCCATACCCGGAGTGTCGAAGTGGGTTCTGGATATAATAGAACGAGGTTATACACTCCAGTTCGCTCGAAGATCCCCTCGCTTTCGCGGGGTGGTCTCCACCTCAGTTCACAACAAGAACGTAAACGTCTTGCGTACAGAGGTGAGAAATTTGTTGGCCAAAGTTGCCATAGAAACGGTTCCCCCAACACAGAGCGAGTCAGGCTTCTACAGTCGTTACTTCCTCGTTCCAAAGAAGGATGGCGGTCTACGACCCATCCTCGATCTCAGACATCTGAATCACGCCCTCATGAGACGGCCGTTCAGAATGCTTACGCTGAAACAGATCCTCTCGCAGATACGCACAGAGGACTGGTTTTGCTCACTGGATCTGAAGGACGCATACTTCCATATCCAGATCACCCCCCATCACAGACAATTCTTGAGATTCGCCTTCGAGGGAGTGGCTTATCAATATACAGTCCTCCCGTTCAGACTGTCTTTAGCTCCCCGCACGTTTACGAAGTGCATGGACGCAGCGCTTTCCCCCCTGAGACAGATGGGAATCCGCGTCTTGAATTACCTCGACGACTGGCTTATCCTGGCCCAGTCGGAGGACGAGCTAATATACCACAGATCCATAATCCTCAGCCACTTAGAGTGCCTAGGACTCAGGGTCAATTTTGCCAAGAGCGTTCTGTCCCCCAGCCAACGTATTTCGTTCCTGGGTGCAGTTTTCGACTCAACCCAAATGAAGGCAGCAGTTGCGCCGCAACGAGCCCAGGCTATTCGCAAGCTCGTGGCCTCCTTCAAAGTCGGAGCCCTTCGCCCTCTCAAGACTTTTCAGAGGATGCTCGGCCTGATGGCTTCGGCATCCCCAGTACTTCGGTTGGGCCTGCTTCAAATGCGCCCTCTGCAGTTCTGGCTGAAACCAAGGGTTCCTCCTCAAGCCTGGCGTCTAGGACGCCTACGTATCAAGGTAGATCGGGCCTGTGTCACAGCCCTGATTCCTTGGAAGAACCCTCAATGGATGGAACAGGGCGTCCCCCTGGACATGGTATTCAGAAGGAAAATGGTCTCGACAGATGCCTCCAACTCAGGTTGGGGGGCACTGTGCGACGGCCAACCTGCATTCGGCCAATGGTCAAAAGCAGAGAGTCGCCTTCACATCAACTGCCTAGAAATGCTAGCAGTGTGTTTAGGCCTCCACACCCTTCGGTCTTAAAGGGACACCACGTCTTAGTCCGCTCGGACAGTATGACAGTGGTGTCTTACATAAATCACCAGGGAGGTCTTTCATCGAGACGCCTATTCACGTTAGTGAAACGTCTCCTAAAATGGGCTCAACTGCACTTCCGCTCGTTGAGAGCAACGCATGTGCCAGGCAGGCTGAACCAGGGAGCAGACATGCTGTCTCGGAGCAACGTCTCCTCAGACGAGTGGATGCTTCACCCCCAAACGGTTCAGGAAATATGGACGGTCTTCGGCAAGGCGCAAGTAGATATTTTCGCCTCAGAAGACAATTATTACTGCCCAATCTATTTTTCAAAGGAACAGGATGCATTGGCCCACGAGTGGCCCAATCTCCTCTTGTATGCGTTTCCCCCGACTGCCCTGATACCACAGGTCATCAGGCGAGTCAGGGAGCAGAAGCTCAAAGTCCTGTTGGTGGCACCATTCTGGCAGAACCAGCATTGGTTCCCAGATCTACCTCGGCTGCTTTCGTCAGCGCCGTGGCCCATCCCACTGAGACGAGATCTCTTAATACAGGCAAACAGAACGCTATGGCACCCCCAACCGGAATTGTGGGTGCTGCACGTATGGTCTCTCGACGGGAGCCAACAAGTCTCCCTGAGGCCGTTTTGAGCACTATCTCTCAAGCCAGAGCACCCTCTACAAGGCGGCTCTACGATCTTAAGTGGTCTGTCTTTTCCGCCTGGTGTTCCACCCACGGTGCAGATCCGAGTTTATGCGACATATCAGTGATATTGTCCTTCCTTCAGGAGCTGTTGGACAAGGGAAGATCTCCCTCCATGCTCAAGGTCCATGTGGCAGCCATAGCGGCATTCCATGACCTTATAGATGGTCAATCTGTGGGAAAGAACGATCTGGTTGTTCGTTTCTTGAAGGGGTCAAGAAGGCTTAACCCTCCTCGCCCCATCACAGTTCCTTCTTGGGACCTACCCACGGTGCTGAGGGCTCTGAGGAGCCCTCCCTTTGAGCCGCTTCAGTCCACTGACCTTCGCCCTCTGGCGCTGAAAACTGCCCTGCTTTTGGCATTGGCATCAGTCAAACGTATGGGTGACCTACAGGCGCTCTCTGTGAGCCCTGTATGCTTGGAATTCGGGCCGAATGACTCTAAAGTCATCCTGAAGCCAAGACGTGGTTATGTACCTAAAAGTCTCTCAACGCCGTTCAGAGACCAAATTATTTCCCTCTTGGCACTTCCTCCTTCGGAGCAAGACCAAGATTTTAATCCCCTCTGCCCCGTTAGGGCATTGAGGTGTTATGTAGAGCGTTCTGCTTCTTTTAGGCAGTCAGAACAGCTGTTTGTGTGTTTCGGCGGCCGCACCAAAGGGTCTTCGGTCACGAAACAGAGGTTATCCAAATGGATAGTGGAAGCCATCATGCTGGCTTACTCTTCCTTGGGCCTACAATGTCCCATGGGAGTAAGAGCCCATTCGACTAGAGGCATCGCCTCGTCCTGGGCATGGTCCAGTGGTGTTTCCATTGCAGAAATTTGTGCGGCGGCCGGCTGGGCCTCGCCGTCCACATTTGCTAGATTTTATAATCCTGACGTTCCGGTCTTACAGACTAGGGTCCTTTCTGCATAATGGGATAACTGTTACCAGTAATAGATATTATGTTGTACGCTTTGGCCTCAGTTGGAGCTCCAAACTGCACTAATTCCCTGGAACGGATGTTTATCAGGTCATCCTGATTGAACAAGTTGGCCCATATTAGCCCTTTAGTGCTAGGGCCATGTCAGTCGTTCCTCTACCATAGCAACGGCGGGATTGTTCTGGTTCCCCATAAGCGTCTTACGACACAGTACGAGTGAAAGTATCGAAAGGGAACGTACTCGGTTACCTTCGTAACCTCGGTTCCCTGAGATACGGGAACGAGTACTGCGTTGCTGGCCGTGCTATGTAGCTGCACGACTCAGTCGTCGCTTCAGTCGAAGTACCTGAGATCCTATGGCGAAATGCTCGCTTATATAGTCAGATACTCCGCCCCTTTTGGCGCGATCGGGCACGAATCATCGCCATAGGCTCGTGTAGCTCCGCTGCCGAGCCATTGGTTCGTCTTTATCTCACTGCACGAACCAATGGCCATGCAGTTACACTGCGTTATTGAAATGCTTCAGTCTCAGGAGAAAAAGGAGTTTTTCCCATAAGCGTCTTACGACGCAGTACTTGTTCCCGTATCTCAGGGAACCGAGGTTACGAAAGTAACCGAGTACGTTTTTCCTAGTGTTTTTCCCCTGTGTTTCTAGTGTATTTGGTTTGTTCCGTTGTCTCCCCCTTTTGGTTTAGCGTTGTTGGTTTCCCCGTGCCCATATTTGTACTTCCTCTTATTAACTCGTTAGGTTGCCACTCCCCTGTTTTTGTGTATTTATAGTCCTTGGTTTCTCTCTCCCCTTGTCTGTGATTAATGTTACTTTGTTCCTGTTTCATTCTGGTTTACGTTCTATGTTTCTTCAATAAATATCAGTTTCATTATAACTCCGGTTCCCTGCAAGTTTCCTCCTGGCTCCACTCTTGTGACAATATGTTATTGCAAACAGAATATGATGAGTTGGTTGTTTTTCAACATGGTTGAGACTGTTCTGTTCATAACAGTTAATGGCTGATGAGGTAATCAAACAATATATAGTGGAAATAATTGGAAATGAAGGTGCAGTTCAAGAAAGAATCTTCATGCACCAGCCTAAGCTTTTAAACTTTTTTTTTTTTTATGTGATGCCCATACAAAAAAATATGGTTGTTTATGGTTTCAGAATTTGTTGTATGGGATGGCCTGGATGAGTGTGAGATTTCCCAGCCTTAAATTTGGTTCCAGTCCTGCCCTATTTTACATGGTGGTTGTTTAGCCTTGATACATTCATTAGTTAACCAATTTTTAAATGTAAGTTATTTTGTATCATTGTGTCAATATGACATGAGGTGCAGTTACCAGCATGACAAGTACATGATCAGGTACATGATCAATCCATGCACCTTTAGTCCATTTTAGACAGTATGAGATGAATTTGCGTTGAGTGTTTGTAATAACATTCTGTTGTGATCTAATCTGGATATTGTATATAATATAATGTCAAATTAATGTGTAGCTTTTTATAATCAATTACGCAGATTCATCATAACTTATGTGAGCATCATTTCTAATCCCCCCAGAAAACAGAAATATTTCAGTTTTAAACCATTAGGCGAGCCAATGGATATCACACAAGCAACGTGCAAACTTTGTGCAACAGTTATGCAGGTGAACGTATTTACCTCTGTCAATTCACTATACAGAAAGTGAAAGAAGACAAAAAAAAACTGATGGAATTTTCTAGCTGCTTTATATTTAATTTTATAATGTAACAGTGTAAAATTACATTAGAACATCAATTTGAATTACATTAAAACTTATATTTCAATCAGTTTCTTATATTCTGCCAATGCTCCTCTCTTCCTCTCCCCTACCCACCAATTGTATTTTTTACCCCATCCCTGGAAGACTTCCTTTCTATCTCCTTAATTTTCCTTTCTGACCTTTTTCTTTCCTTTCTGTTTTTCATGCTGTCTGTAATAAATTGTTTAACATTAAGCTACTTTAGTTCAACACCTATCACTTTTATATCAAAATGTCTCTTTCACCCTTTCTCTTTTCAGTTAGTGTGAGCCCATGTGTTCACAACTATGTTTGTATGTACACATACACATACACATACCTCACTAACAAGCGCACACAAACATAGTTGAGCACACAAAATCCAAAGTTCTATATCATTCCAAATAGTCCAAGCTGTTCTAAAGCATCCTAATTACCCTGATTCGTTGGGAACAGCTGTTTTAATCAACTCAACAGGTGAAAAACAGAAGCTCTCTGCTGTTGGTTTGTGGACAGTCATGGCTAAGACAAAGGAGCTCACTGAGGACCTGCGGCTGCGCATTGTGGTTGCTCACAAGTCAGGAAAGGGCTAAAAGGCCATATCTAAATGTTTTGAGGTTCCAGTGGCTACAGTGCAAAGTATTATTAAACAATACAAGACGTTCCTCACTGTGAAAAATCTCAGAGGACGTGGTCGGAAGCCAAAAGTGACACCTGTGCTGGCCAGGAGGATAGTCAGAGAGGTAAAAAAGAATCCAAGGATCACCACCAAGGCCATCTTGATGAATCTGGGCTCTGCTGGTGGCAACATCTCAAGGAGACAGTCCGACGGACACTGCACAGCACTGGGTTCCACAGACATAGACCAAGAAGGACACCACTTCTCCAGATAAGGCACACAAAAGCCCACTTGGCCTTTGAAAATGCTCATCTGGACAAAGAAGAATAATTCTGGTCTTCTGTTTTATGGTCAGATAACACAAAAAATGAATAGTTTGGCCACAATGATGTAGCCTTCATTTGGCATAAAAAGGAGAAGCCTTCAACCCTAAGAACACCATCCCCACTGTCAAACATGGTGGTGGGAACCTAATTTGTTTGTTTGTTTGTTTGTTTGTTTGGGGGGGGGGGGGGGGGTGCCGGTGGACCAGGGAACCTAATCACAGTAAATGGCACCACGAAAAAGGAGCGATACATCAAAAATCTCAACAACAACAACAACAACATCAGGCAGTCTGCAGAGAAATTTGGCCTTGGGCACCAGTGGACATTTCAGCACAACAACGACCCAAAACACACAGCAAAAGTAGAGAAGAAATGGTTAGCATACAAAACATTAACATTTAGCAGTAGCCCAGCCAGAGTCCTGACTTAAATCCAACTGAGAATCTGTGGAGGGAGCTAAAGATCAGGGTGATGGCAAAGAGACCTGAAAGAGCTGGAGCTTATCGGTAAAGATGAATGGGCAAAAATACCAGTGGAGACATGCAAAAAGCTAGTCAGCAATTATAGGAAGCATTTGATTGCTGTAATAGCCAATAAAGGCTTTTCTATTGATTATTGAGAAGGGTATGAATAATTTTGGACATGCCACTTGTTTGTTCAAATGTAAATAAAAGAGGAGTAATATTTTTTTTCCAAATTGATGCCTCTTGTACATCGTCTTATTATCTTTTGGGAAAAGCCTTTTTCATTTCCGGTCAAAAAAAAAAAAAAAAAAAAAAACTTGCTGGTTGAATAAATGTAACTAAGTCAGAATTTGCCAGGGGTATGAATAAGTTATATAGTCCATATCTATCGATCTCTCTATATATATACAGCGGGGAAAATAAGTATTTGACACATCAGCATTTTTATTAGTAAGGGTATTTCTAAGTGGGCTATTGACACAAAATGTCCACCAGATGTACTGTAGCCATCAAGCCCAATATTGAATTCATACAAAGAAATCAGAACATTTAAGCATACAAGTTGAGTCATAATAAATAAAGTGAAATGACACAGGGAATAAGTATTGAACACGCTTTATTTAATACTTTGTAGAAAAGCCTTTGTTCAGGGTGTCCGCGGGGTTGTAAAAGGTAGGGCATTAGGTAGGTAGGGTAAATTAAGGGCATTAAAAAGTATTAATAAGTAATAACATCATCTGACGAGGTATTAAATTTTCGAGCCCAATTTTTTTTTGTTGTTGATAAATTTTCAATTTGTGTTAAGTGCAGGCCTTTCTTCTAAAATTTGCGTGGATTTATTTATATGTTGAGAGTAGGACCTGAGCGACATCATGTGAGGTGGAGTTCGTTCGCGAGCGCGCTGAAACAAACTGGGTAAGTTACCCGGGTGGCTTGCTGCCAAACATGTAGGCAAGTTTACCTCCGTTCAAATCGCATATGGAATCAAATAGCCACCAAGCTAGGATACGCGGACGTAGCAAACAGCTTCCCATATCAAAAGAGGCTTAATTATAATTTTAAGAGGTCTTACATTTGGGGACAGAAAGACGAGAATCGCTATAGGGCTTGATAAAACTAAGAGGCAATGATGTCATTGAATAAATATGCACGCTGCACGTTTCAAAGTCAAAATTCTGCACGGATGTCTTTATATGAATGTATCTGAAGGGAACCGATTGTCCGCAGAAATGTGTCTTTGGCATTTTCATTTCATGCCTGATAATACGCCTTATTCAGCCCGCCGCCATTTTGAATCGAAAACGAGGCTGTGAGGGATAGCAGTCCAGCAGCGCCCACTGTGGCGTATTGTTGCGTACCGGGATGTAGATCGTATAACCGTAAAATAATAGGTCATTTCACATTTTTCCACAGGACAAAGAGCTCCAGAAAACATGGATTGTTCCACAGGACATATAACCTAACTTTCAGGTAACAATTTTGCATTTATTTAAGAAAATGACTGTGGAAAGACTGCTAATTTCTAATGTGAGTATGTTTATCTTACTTTAAACGCTTACACAGAGTTTTTCAAATGATCTTATATAGATTAAAATGCTTAATGGTTCGTGTTAAGAGCCTGCAGCTATAGGTCATAAGCGTCTTCCCGACCTTTATTATGAAATTACGATAAACATGACATTTTCCTTGTCTAAAGCAAAACAGAAACAAAAAATAATGTTCTGAATATCATTTTGCGATTTTAAAAGTGGTTTACCTCAAACACTACACGGCAAACTAATAAATAAATGTTATCTTTTGATCGCTTTGCATAAAAATAAACTTTGTTTAAACCTACTGTTTTTTGTATGACTTAACATGTTGTCTGAAAGAGGCTTACGATCTAACTGCAGGCTCTTAACACAAACTATTAACCATGTTAATCTTTAAAACATCATTTAAAAATAATATCTTTTTCACTTACGATCGCAAGGTTTTCCTTTCGTGAGGCTTTTGAGTCCAGGTAAACACAGACGGAGCTGAAAGCTTCCTAATTCCAGTCAGTGTTTTTGAAAAATAATCCTGAGTAAAATGTTAGGAGCACAGTCTTGTGTTCTTTGTAATCTATACAAAATGGAGATATTTAGTTTAGTTGTAGTAAAATATAACATTTTAGCTCTGCGTAAACGTTTAAAGGAAGATAAACATGCTCACATTATAAATTAGCAATTAGCCAACCGGCTAGTTTCCACAGTCATTTTCTTAAATAAATGCAATATTGTTACCTGAAAGTTGGGTCCTATGTCCCGTCGAACTTTAGTAATACACATTTTCTGAAGTTCTTTGTCCTGTGGGAATTAGTGAAATGATATTTTCTCTTTATTTTTATGACTAAACAATCTACATCCCGATACGTAACAATATGCCACAGTGGGCGCTGCTGGACTGCTATCCCTCACAGCCTCGTTTTCGATTCAAAATGGCAGCGGGCTGAATAAGGCGTATACAGCGCTAATGCTGCTTTGTGTACAGCCGTTACTAGGGAAACCATAAAATTTCGGCACTCCTAAAGCGCCCCCTCGTGATAGAGAATTAATTTGCACGTCCAAATTTTCCGGTGTTTTTAGTCAGATTATTGTAAATATCGACCAATGTTTTTATGCAGTAAACACATAGAGTTGTAAATTTGAAAGAAGTTAATGTGCTTTCTAAAAATATAAACAATTAAGACAGTTATATTTATGTTTTAAATAAATAAGCTTGTGCAGCTCTTAAAAAGGGTCATAAATTACCTTAAATTGATATTTAAAAATTCTGCAGATACACTGTAAATAGTGAAATAAAATCCATTCATTGATATTTGATAATATTTGTGTATTATTATTATTATTTATTTTATTTTTTTTTTTTGATTGACATTTAGAGAAGAAAAATATATATTTGAGCTAGTTAAAATTATTTTCGGGCTACAAAAATCTGAAGAGTACCTTGCCGGATGGGCTACCAGAGATTTTGAAATTTTGCAAGCCCTGAAGTCATGCTGTATCAGAATTACTCAGTAAGTTGCATAAGTTAGTTGGATCGTTATTTGTCAATTGTAATATTCAGCGTTTCAAAGGGGGATTTACGTTGTAGCCTAAAGTGGAGGTTGTATAGGGAAGTGTGATTGCAGAGAACCGATTGCTGTATGGCACATAGTTAACGAGACATTCTGCACTTTATTAATTATTATTAAGGCACTTTATTCTATTAAGGGCCAAATGAGTAAACATGCCAATGACTGGTCAACATAGGCACAAATTTACAGGCAGTGAAATCTGTCACATACTTATATAATTACAGTGTAAATTTGCACTTTATTATTATCTGGTTGCTTGCTCTTTTAATTTTTCAAGGCCCACATTTAACTACTTGGATATTTGGTTCAAATTTTGATGCGTAGCTGTTCATTCAAATATCCAACATTGTTATGTAATTGTTACTTTTTGACATATTTAATAAAACTATGGACAAAGGCCCATTGTGACATCTTGATTAATCCCTCCGCTTTACTTAAATGTATTAGCTTAATTTATTTTAATAACACCTGTGCTTACTTTACGGCCACCTCTTTTTTAGATTGCTCACACATCAGACATACTGTACTGACTAATGATCTATGAAGAAGATGTCTCCTTCCTCTTCTGTCTTTATGTCTGTTCTTATATCTGTTATCAGTTTTTGAGTCCAGTGTTGATGTTAAGTTATAATGACCTTGTTAAGTTGGCTTGGGAAAGACAACTTACTGAAATCCTATTTAAACTTATTAAGTTGGCTTGGGAAAGCCAACTTACTGAAATCCTATTTAAACTTCTTCTTCTTCTTCTTCTTCTTCTTCTTCTTCTTCTTCTTCTTCTTCTTCTTCTTCTTCTTCTTCTTATTTTTCTGAGCGGAAAATATTTAGACACTAACTCCTCCTAGACCGTTCAAGCTACATACTCCAAACTCGGGTCAGATCTTCATACTGTTCAGACTTAGATTGCTATATCTTTTCAGACTGGTTTGAGTTATGGTTTTCTTAAAAATTAATATTAAAAATCATAAAAAGGTCCCATAGACTTTCATTGACCAAAAGTCCATGTCTGTTTGAACTATGTTTAATGTAAACTGCTAGAAGCCATTGATACTCAATTAAGCTTTAAACTATCTATGTTCTTTCTAACTAATAACTTATCTATCTATCTATCTATCTATCTATCTATCTATCTATCTATCTATCTATCTATCTATCTATCTATCTATCTATCTATCTATCTATCTATCTATCTATCTTCAAACCTTATCTATCTATATATCTATCTATCTTCAAACCTTATCTATCTATCTATCTATCTATCTATCTATCTATCTATCTATCTATCTATCTATCTTCAAACCTTATCTATCTATCTATCTATCTATCTATCTATCTATCTATCTATCTATCTATCTATCTATCTATCTATCTATCTATCTATCTATCTATCTATCTATCTTCAAACCTTATCTATCTATCTATCTATCTATCTATCTATCTATCTATCTATCTACAAACCTTATCTATCTATCTATCTATCTATCTATCTATCTATCTATCTATCTATCTATCTATCTATCTATCTATCTATCTATCTATCTATCTATCTTCAAACCTTATCTATCTATCTATCTATCTATCTATCTATCTATCTATCTATCTATCTATCTATCTATCTATCTATCTATCTTCAAACCTTATCTATCTATCTATCTATCTATCTATCTATCTATCTATCTATCTATCTATCTATCTATCTATCTATCTATCTATCTATCTATCTATCTATCTATCTATCTTCAAACCTTATCTATCTATCTATCTATCTATCTATCTATCTATCTATCTATCTATCTATCTATCTATCTTCAAACCTTATCTATCTATCTATCTATCTATCTATCTATCTATCTATCTATCTATCTATCTATCTATCTATCTATCTATCATCTATCTATCTTCAAACCTTATCTATCTATCTATCTATCTATCTATCTATCTATCTATCTATCTATCTATCTATCTATCTATCTATCTATTTATCTATCTATCTATCTATCTTCAAACCTTATCTATCTATCTATCTATCTTCAAACCTTATCTATCTATCTATCTATCTATCTATCTATCTATCTATCTATCTATCTATCTATCTATCTATCTATCTATCTATCTATCTATCTATCTATCTTCAAACCTTATCTATCTATCTATCTATCTATCTATCTTCAAACCTTATCTATCTATCTATCTATCTATCTATCTATCTATATATCTATCTATCTATCTATCTATCTTACTAGTCATGCTAAAATCATGTTAGCGACTTGCTAGTAATGCTAAAATCATACTAGCGACTTGCTAGTCGACTTGCTAGTCGTGCTAAAATCATGCTAGCGACTTGCTAGTCATGCTAAAATCATGCTAGCGACTTTGCTAGTCATGTTAAAAATCATGCTAGCGACTTGCTAGTCTAGCTAAAATCATGCTAGCGACTTACTAGTCTTGCTAAAATCATGCTAGCGACTTGGTAGTCATGCAAAAATCATGGTAGCGACTTGGTACTCATGCTAAAATCATGCTAGCGACTTGCTAGTCATGCTAGAATCATGCTAGCGACTTGCTAGTCATGCTAAAATAATGCTAGCGACTTGCTAGTCATGCTAAAATAATGCTAAAATCATGCTAGCGACTTGCTAGTCGTGCTAAAATCATGCTAGCGACTCGCTAGTCATGCTAAAATCATGCTAGCGACTTGTTAGTCATGGTAAAATCATGCTAGTGACTTGCTAGTCATGCTAAAAATCATGTTAGCGACTTGTTAGTCTTGCTTAAATAATGGTAGCGACTTGCTAGTCTTGCTAAAATCATGCTAGCGACTTGCTAGTCATGCTAATATCATGCTAGCGACTTGCTAGTCATGCTAGAATCATGCTAGCGACTTTGCTAGTCATGCTAAAATAATGCTAAAATCATGCTAGCGACTTGCTAGTCTTGCTAAAATCATGCTAGCGACTTGCTAGTCGTGCTAAAATCATGCTAGCGACTTGCTAGTCATGCTAAAATCATGCTAGCGACTTGTTAGTCATGGTAAAATCATGCTAGTGACTTGCTAGTCATGTTAAAAATCATGTTAGCGACTTGCTAGTCTTGCTTAAATAATGCTAGCGACTTGCTAGTCTTGCTAAAATCATGCTAGCGACTTGCTAGTCATGCTAATATCATGCTAGCGACTTGCTAGTCATGCTAATATCATGCTAGCGACTTGCTTGTCATGCTAGAATCATGCTAGCGACTTTGCTAGTCATGCTAAAATCATGCTAAATTCATGCTAGCGACTTGCTAGTCATGCTAAAATCATGCTAGCGACTTGCTAGTCGTGCTAAAATCATGCTAGCGACTTGCTAGTCGTGCTAAAATCATGCTAGCGACTTGCTAGTCATGCTAAAAATCATGTTAGCGACTTGCTAATCTTGCTTAAATAATGCTAGCGACTTGCTAGTCATGCTAAATTCATGCTAGCGACTTGCTAGTCGTGCTAAAATCATGCTAGCGACTTGTTAGTCATGTTAAAATCATGCTAGCGACTTGCTAGTCATGCTAAAAATCATAATAACAACTTGCTAGTCTTGCTTAAATAATGCTAGCAACCGCATAGCAACACCTTAGCAACCACCCTGGGTACCTTAGCAACCGCATAGCAACACCTTAGCATCTAGTCACATTCAAGCTATTTATATCTATCTAGCCTATCTTTCTTCAAACTTTATTAATCAAACTAAAACTATTTCAAACTGAAAACCTTTAAACTTTCTTTAAACTAAAAGCTTTTAAAACTACTTAAAACTTACTGGCTAGGCTTTCTCAAGCCAACTTAAAGTTTGCTAACAAACTTTTTATCTAGTTATTATACTTCTTATTTTTCTGAGCGGAAAATATTTAGACACTAACTCCTCCTAGACCGTTCAAGCTACATACTCCAAACTCGGGTCAGATCTTCATACTGTTCAGACTTAGATTGCTATATCTTTTCAGACTGTTTTGAGTTATGGTTTTCTTAAAAATTAATATTAAAAATCATAAAAAGGTCCCATAGACTTTCATTGACCAAAAGTCCATGTCTGTTTGAACTATGTTTAATGTAAACTGCTAGAAGCCATTGATACTCAATTAAGCTTTAAACTATCTATCTATCTATCTATCTATCTATCTATCTATCTATCTATCTATCTATCTATCTATCTATCTATCTATCTATCTATCTTCAAACCTTATCTATCTATCTATCTATCTATCTATCTATCTATCTATCTATCTATCTATCTATCTATCTATCTATCTATCTTCAAACCTTATCTATCTATCTATCTATCTATCTATCTATCTATCTATCTATCTATCTATCTATCTTCAAACCTTATCTATCTATCTATCTATCTATCTATCTATCTATCTATCTATCTATCTATCTTCAAACCTTATCTATCTATCTATCTATCTATCATCTATCTATCATTTATCTATCTATCTTCAAACCTTATCTATTTATCTATCTTCAAACCTTATTTATCTATCTATCTATCTATCTATCTATCTATCTATCTATCTATCTATCTATCTATCTATCTATCTATCTATCTTCAAACCTTATCTATCTATCTATCTATCTATCTATCTATCTATCTATCTATCTATCTATCTATCTATCTATCTATCTTCAAAACTTATCTATCTATCTATCTATCTATCTATCTATCTATCTATCTATCTATCTATCTATCTATCTATCTATCTATCTATCTATCTATCTTCAAACCTTATCTACCTATCTATCTATCTATCTATCTATCTATCTATCTATCTATCTATCTATCTATCTATCTATCTATCATTTATCTATCTATCTTCAAACCTTATCTATCTATCTATCTTCAAACCTTATCTATCTATCTATCTATCTATCTATCTATCTATCTATCTATCTATCTATCTATCTTCAAACCTTATCTATCTATCTATATATCTATCTATCTATCTATCTATCTATCTATCTATCTATCTATCTATCTATCTATCTATCTTCAAACCTTATCTATCTATCTATCTATCTATCTATCTATCTATCTATCTATCTATCTATCTATCTATCTATCTTCAAACCTTATCTATCTATCTATCTATCTATCTATCTATCTATCTATCTTCAAACCTTATCTATCTTCAAACCTTATCTATCTATCTATCTATCTATCTATCTATCTATCTATCTATCTATCTATTTTCAAACCTTATCTATCTATCTATCTATCTATCTATCTATCTATCTATCTATCTATCTATCTATCATCTATCTATCTATCTATCTATCTATCTATCTATCATTTATCTATCTATCTTCAAACCTTATCTATCTATCTATCTTCAAACCTTATCTATCTATCTATCTATCTATCTATCTATCTATCTATCTATCTTCAAACCTTATCTATCTATCTATCTATCTATCTATCTATCTATCTATCTATCTATCTATCTTCAAACCTTATCTATCTATCTATCTATCTATCTATCTATCTATCTATCTATCTATCTATCTATCTATCTATCTTCAAACCTTATCTATCTATCTATCTATCTATCTATCTATCTATCTTCAAACCTTATCTATCTATCTATCTATCTATCTATCTTCAAACCTTATCTATCTATCTATCTTCAAACCTTATCTATCTATCTATCTGCTAAAATCATGCTAGCAACTTGCTAGTCATTGCTAAATAATGCTAAAATCATGCTAGCGACTTGCTAGTCATGCTAAATAATGCTAAAATCATAATAGCGACTTGCTAGTCGTGCTAAAATCATGCTAGCGACTTGCTAGTCTTGCTAAAATTATGCTAGCGACTTGCTAGTCATGCTAAAATAATGCTAAAATCATGCTAGCGACTTGCTAGTCGTGCTAAAATCATGCTAGCGACTTGCTAGTCATGCTAAAAATCATGCTAGCGACTTGCTAGTCATGCTAAAATAATGCTAAAATCATGCTAGCGACTTGCTAGTCGTGCTAAAATCATGCTAGCGACTTGCTAGTCGTTGCTAAAATCATGCTAGCGACTTGCTAGTCATGCTAAAAATCATGCTAGCGACTTGCTAGTCATACTACAATCATGCTAATGACTTGCTAGTCATGCTAAAATCATGCTAGCGACTTGCTAGTCATGCTAAATAATGCTTAAATCATGCTAGCGACTTGCTAGTCGTGCTAAAATCATGCTAGCGACTTGCTAGTCGTGCTAAAATCATGCTAGCGACTTGCTAGTCATGCTATAAATCATGCTAGCGACTTGCTAGTCATACTACAATCATGCTAACGAGCTGCTAGTCTTGCTAAATAATGCTAAAATCATGCTAGCGACTTGCTAGTCGTGCTAAAATCATGCTAGCGACTTGCTAGTAATGCTAAAATCATGCTAGCGACTTGCTAGTCATGCTAAAAATCATGCTAACGACTTGCTAGTCATACTACAATCATGCTAACGACCTGCTAGTCTTGCTAAAATCATGCTAGCGACTTGCTAGTCTTGCTAAAATTATGCTAGCGACTTGCTAGTTTTGTTAAAATCATGCTAGCGACTTGCTAGTCATGCTAAAATAATGCTAGCGACTTGCTAGTCATGTTAAAATAATGCTAAAATCATGCTAGCGACTTGCTAGTCTTGCTAAAATTATGCTAGCGACTTGCTAGTCTTGCTAAAATTATGCTAGCGACTTGCTAGTCGTGCTAAAATCATGCTAGCGACTTGCTAGTCTTGCTAAAATTATGCTAGCGACTTGCTAGTCATGCTAAAATAATGCTAAAATCATGCTAGCGACTTGCTAGTCGTGCTAAAATCATGCTAGCGACTTGCTAGTCATGTTAAAAATCATGCTAGCGACTTGCTAGTCATGCTAAAATAATGCTAAAATCATGCTAGCGACTTGCTAGTCGTGCTAAAATCATGCTAGCGACTTGCTAGTCGTTGCTAAAATCATGCTAGCGACTTGCTAGTCATGCTAAAAATCATGCTAGCGACTTGCTAGTCATACTACAATCATGCTAATGACTTGCTAGTCATGCTAAAATCATGCTAGCGACTTGCTAGTCATGCTAAATAATGCTTAAATCATGCTAGCGACTTGCTAGTCGTGCTAAAATCATGCTAGCGACTTGCTAGTCATGCTATAAATCATGCTAGCGACTTGCTAGTCATACTACAATCATGCTAACGAGCTGCTAGTCTTGCTAAATAATGCTAAAATCATGCTAGCGACTTGCTAGTCGTGCTAAAATCATGCTAGCGACTTGCTAGTAATGCTAAAATCATGCTAGCGACTTGCTAGTCATGCTAAAAATCATGCTAACGACTTGCTAGTCATACTACAATCATGCTAACGACCTGCTAGTCTTGCTAAAATCATGCTAGCGACTTGCTAGTCTTGCTAAAATTATGCTAGCGACTTGCTAGTTTTGCTAAAATCATGCTAGCGACTTGCTAGTCATGCTAAAATAATGCTAGCGACTTGCTAGTCATGTTAAAATAATGCTAAAATCATGCTAGCGACTTGCTAGTCTTGCTAAAATTATGCTAGCGACTTGCTAGTCTTGCTAAAATTATGCTAGCGACTTGCTAGTTTTGCTAAAATCATGCTAGCGACTTGTTAGTCATGCTAAAATAATGCTAGCGACTTGCTAGTCATGTTAAAATAATGCTAAATTCATGCTAGCAACTTGCTAGTCATGCTAAAATAATGCTAAAATCATGCAAGCGACTTGCTAGTAATGTTAAAATCATGCTAGCGACTTGCTAGTAATGCTAAAATCATGCTAGCGACTTGCTAGTCATACTAAAATAATGCTAGCGACTTGCTAGTTTTGTTAAAATCATGCTAGCGACTTGCTAGTCATGCTAAAATCATGCTAGCGACTAGCTAATCATGCTACCACCCTGGGTACCCTAGTAACCTCATATCTATCTATTCACATTCAAACTATATCTTCTAACTATTTATATCTATAAATCTTTCTATTTTCAAACTATTTGTATCTATCTAGCCTATCTATCTTCAAACTTTATCAATCAAACTAAAACTATTTCAAACTGAAAACCTTTAAACTTTCTCTAAACTAAAAGCTTTTAAAACTACTTAAAACTTACTGGCTAGGCTTTCTCAAGCCAACTTAAAGTTTGCTAACAAACTTTTTATCTAGTTACATTGTGATGCAATATGTTATTCCATTTGGAAAGATATTTCATGTACGCCACTACAGTTGCAACTCTAAGTTGCGCTGGTATTAATTTTTTTTGAAGGTATTAAAAAGGTAGTAAAAGGTATTAAATTCAACTTGAGAAGTTCTGTATATACCCTGTTGTTGGTGATTACAGCTTCTAGACGCCTCTTGTATGGAGAGACCAGTTGTCTGCATTGCTCAGGAGTGATTCTGATCCATTTTTCCATACAAACGGTCTTTAAATCTTGAAGGTTCCTTGGGCCTCTTTTATGAACTTTGATCTTCAGTTTTCTCCATAGATTTTCTATGGGATTTAGGTCAGGTGATTGACTGGGCCATTCAAGCAACTTGATTTTCTTTCTTTGAAACCACTTCATTGTTTCCTTGGCCTTGTGTTTGGGATCATTTTCTTGCTGAAATGTCCATCCTCTTTTCATTTGCAGCTTTCTGGTAGATGGCTGCATATTCTTATCCAGAATGTCCTGGTACATTTATCCATCCATCCTGCCTTCAATAATATGAAGTCTGCCAGTACCCCTTGCTGAAAAGCAGCCCCAAACCATGATGCTTCCACCCCCAAACTTAACTGTTGATATGGTGTTCTTGGGGTGGTGGGCAGTGCCATTTCTTCTCCAAACATGGTGTGTAGAATGACTGCTAAAAAGTAAAATTTTGCTTTCATCTGACCATACTATATTCTCCCAATAATCCACAGGCTTCTCCAAATGCTGTTTCACAAACTTTAACCGAGTCTCATCATGCTTTTTGTTCGGCAATGGAGTCTTGCGTGATGAGCGTGCATGGATGCCATGGCGGTTCAGTGCATTGCTTATAGATTTTTTTTTAAACAACAGTACCTGCTGATGGAAGGTCTTCCTGAAGTTCTGCCCGAGTGGTTCTTGGCTCTTGGAGAACTCTCCTGATTATTGCTTTGCCATTTTGCACCTTGTTATCTTCATGTGTTCAATACTTATTCCCTGTGTCATTTCACTTTATTTATTATGACTCACCTTGTATACTTACAAAGAAATCAGAACATTTATGAATTCAATATTTGG